>NC_135236.1:207142698-207448014 GCF_051348905.1 Ranitomeya variabilis
GGGGCCCACATTCAAAGCTCTTATGGGGACATGTCCTTGCTGGACCACAGCTATCGTACGAGCTATCATGACTTCTTGGTCCACTCCTCTGCTTACCACAGGCTGAACGATCACTTCCAACCCATCAAGGTTGCAATGCATCCCCACTGGAAGGTATACTATAGTTTCTCGCTTGGGAGGCAGGACTACAGGTTCTTTACCAGGAGCCCTGATGACCCCTATGATCTGATAGGATGGCACACTCTTCTGCGTCCCACAGATGCGGATCAGTCGTTGAAGGGCTTCTTGAGTAGGCTTATGTGTAGTAGCCTTCTTCCAATATCCAGGTCCCCGTTTGGTAAACATAATCTGATCGAGTTCACGTAGGATATTCATTACCAGTACTACAGGCACATCTTCTTTGATAGGCTCAGGGACTAGCAGGACCCCTTTTCTCCCCACTTCTTGCCCAGAGATTCGAATATTCATCCACACAACCCCTGTGACTGGGATCGGTTGTTGGTTGGCAGCAAACAACCGGATCAATGTCTCTTTCTCTGGCTTGGCCAGGGCCTGGAAATGCTGCTTGAAATACGTTTCTGGCATCGTCGTCACTTGTGACCCGGTATCTGTCAGGCAATCCACTAGAACTCCCTCAAATTCAGCACGTAGGATGGGACACCCAGCAATCAAGTGTTCGTTCTGATATGAAGCGGCCTCTCTCCTCGCCTCCCCCGCAGAGTGCTGCACTAATTCGGGGGTTGGTAGTTTAACGGCGGCTTCCGCTGGCCTTGAGTATAGTTCCGACAGTCTCTAGCAAGGTGCCCCTGTACTCCACATTCCCAGCATTGGATGCCTCCTCCTCATGGGGGGGCACTTCGAGCCTGTCCTCGTACCTCCAATGCCTGATAGGAGGGGGCTTGCTCCCACTGATCCCTTATCGGTCGGGCCGAAGAATGGCTGCATGAGTACGGTGGTTCAGACTGTTGTAGTTCCCCCACTCTTCGTTCCGTCTGGGTCAGTTTCTCTGGCACGTTGACAAGGGACCGCTGCAAGTCTTGCACCACCTGGACCAGCACCTCCTGATGGTTTGGGTCCCCTCTGGTATTGGCGCCCTGGACACGCATCACCCCAGATGCGTAGCTCTCTTCTTTACTTCGGGCCAGTTTCCACCAGAATTTGATGAAACGTAAGAGCCGGATCTGCCCGGACCCGTTCTGACAGTGCTCGCCTTGGTTCTAGGATGTTTAGCCCCCAGCAGTTCATCCCCGGCAGTTTGCCCCCAGCAGTCTGCCCCCAGCAGTTTGTCCCTGGGTACATTTCGCCCCCCCACATTTCATCCCCAGCATTTGGCCCCCAGGATGTTTTGCCCCCGCACATTTCACCCCCGCACATTTCGCCCCCAGCAGTTCTCCCCCAACAGTTTGCCCCCAGCATTTCGCTCCCGCACATTTCGTCCGCAGCATTTGGCCCCCAGGATGTTTTGCCCAGCTGTTTGCCCCTGGGTACATTTCGCCCCACACAATTCGTCCCCAGCATTTGGCCCCCGGATGTTTCACCCCCGGCAGTTCACCCCTAGCAGTTCGCCCCCAGCAGTTCGCCCCCGGATGTTTGTACCCTTATGGTTCATGAATTCCCGTCCATCATTAATGTTTCTCCCCAGCAGTTTGCCCCCTGCAGTTTGCCCCAGGATGTTTCACACCCGAATGTTTCTCCTACAGGATTTTGTCCCTGCATGTGTCGCCATCTGATGTTTCGCACCTAACATTTTGACCCCAGATGTTTCACTCTCATCTTTTGGGGTCAACAATGCAGGAATCAGAACATCTAGGGCTGAACATATCTGAGGGTACAATATACAGGACCCCAATTGCTGGGGATTCCTGTGGCTGCCTTTTCAGCAGCTCACCCAGTGTCTTTTCTGGCTGGCCTTAAAGGAGTATTATCACCCTAGAACAAAAAAAAACAGGCATACTTACCTGTCACAGCTGCAGCTCCTTGTGTCACGGAGTACAGTCTAGCGGTTCCCCGTGATGTCTTCTCCTGCTTCTGGCTGTCTTTTCATTTTCCCTGGATCACTGATCCATGAAGCGTGATGAATGCCGCAGCAGTGAGGCCGAATGTCTCCAGGCCGCTCACTGACATGACGTCACTCCAGCCCCATTCATCAGTCAATCCAGGGGGCACCAAGTACTAGAAATGAACGTTTTATTTACAATTATTTAATCTGTCCAATTACTTTTGGTCCCTTTAAAAACAGGGTGGCACATGTTAAGGAGCTGAAACTCCTAAATACTTCATCCAATTTTAATGTGGATACCCTCAAATGAAAGCTGAAAGTCTGAACTTCAACTGCATCTGAATTGTTTTGTTTAAAATTCATTGTTGTAATGTCTAGAACCAAAATTAGAAAAATGTTGTCTCTGTCGAAATATATATGAACTTAACTGTATTTAGCCTCTGTTTTAGAAATATCCTATGGAAGTTTAATCCCTCTTTTTCTGGATCATGTACCCTTCTTGTAATATGTAAATTATATTTCATACATGGTTTAATAAAAAAATTGATTTTATTTAAGTACCACTGTGAAAATCTTTTAATGTATGGTCACCTTGATAGTGAGATGTTATGATATTTAGTGGTGCAGTGCCCTCTAGTTAGATGGGACTAAGTATTTGTTGAGCAATTACCTGTGAATATATCATAGGGAGCACCTTGATGCCTCTTTCAGACTTGCTGTTTTCCTGGTGATTACCGCGGCAGTTTAAAACCGCGGCGGTAATCGCCAGGAAGATAGAACATGCTTTAAAATGGAAAACCATGCGGCTTTCTGCTGCTCAGTTTTCCCGCGATTTGAGCCCATTGACTTGCATTGGGCAAATCGAGTGCTATGTAGTGGTTTTCTGGCGACTACCGCCGCGGTTTTAAACTGCTGCAATAATCACCAGCAAAACCGCTAGTCGGAAAGAGGCCTGACAGTTGCACGTCCCGTGTAGCCACACCCTCTAGAGTCCATCCACAAGTTCTGCTACTAAGGTGAAACGACCTCCTTATTAGCCACTGAAATCCTGCATCACATGGAGCCTGCTGCTGGAACTTGGATGGGACTTTTCACACAGAAGTGAAGTTGCTGGAAGGGGTTCTCCATTGGAAAAGAAGATCAGTGCCACAGGTACAATAACATAGCAAAACTTGTTTTTTTTAGTTACGCTTTAACTGTATAAATTAAAACTGTTAAACAGGACACATAAAGGGTATAGAGGGGGAAGGGTTAGAGAAAAAGAGGAAAGAAAAGAAAAATTGCACGTGTTAATGTTTGAATTATTTTACAGCTAAATATGTGACCATCAACTAAAATTCAAAGCTGTAGGCGATACCTCTCAGATAATCTATCAAGCTTCTATTGTTGAAATCTTGAACAATACGTTTAACCCTTGCTGAAATTGCACCATATTTTTTGTTTCTTGCAGTGGTGGGATTTCCTGCTATTATCTGAATAATTTCTAAACTGTGGAGCTCTTGCTGATGTTTCAGACAGTTAATGAACCGGTATATATTTGGGAAAAGAGTACCACATGTTTCTTGAAAGCTACGGTGCCATCCTTCAACATTATTATTTGTTCGCTGTTGATCATTTAATGTTCGTTCATACATATTCCAAAGTTGAACTGGAAATAAAGGTGCCTGACGTCCACTGCGAGTCATTTGACCAATATAGGTATCTTCAAAATAGTTGGCAATGGGTAAGGGTACTGTCACACTCTGCAACTTTCCAACGATCACGACCAGCGATACGACCTGGCCGTGATCGTTGGAAAGTCGTTGTGTGGTCGCTGGGGAGCTGTCACACAGACCGCTCTCCAGCGACCAACGATGCCGAAGGCCCCGGGTAACCAGGGTAAACATCGGGTTACTAAGCGCAGGGCCGCGCTTAGTAACCCGATGTTTACCCTGGTTACCAGCGTAAAAGTAAAAAACAAACCGTACATACTCACATTCCGGTGTTCTTCAGGTCCCTTGCTGTCTGCTTCCCGCTCTGACTGACTGCCGCCGTAAAGTGAAAGCAGATCACAGCGGTGACGTCACCGCTGTGCTCTGTACTGCCTTACGGCCGGGAGTCAGTCAGTGCGGGAAGCAGACGGCAAGGGACCTGAAGAACACCGGAATGTGAGTATGTACGGTTTGTTTGTTTTTTACTTTTACGCTGGTAACCAGGGTAAACATCGGGTTACTAAGCGCGGCCCTGCGCTTAGTAACCCGATGTTTACCCTAGTTACAAGCGAACGCATCGCTGGATCGCTGTCACACACAACGATCCAGCGATGACAGCGGGAGATCAGCGACAAAATAAAGTTCCAAACGATCTGCTACGACGTACGATTCTCAGCAGGGTCCCTGATCGCTGCTGCGTGTCAGACACAGCGATATCGTACGGATATCGCTGGAACGTCACAGATCATACCGTCGTAGCGATCAAAGTGCCACTGTGTGACAGTACCCTAAGGCTTCTTGTGGAAAGTCAGGATTTTCCACTAACTCTTCAAATGAAGGCACAGCATTCTGTGTTGGTAGAAAGGCAAGGGCAGGTATCATGCGTATCCAACAAGCAAATTCATGGTCAACTTGATATTGCACCTTGAGTCCTTCATTTTGAACTTGACGCCAAACTGACTGTGATAGGTGGAAGAAGCAACTGGTCTTCTTGAGGTTGGGGAATTCATTCTCAAATGCCTGGATTGCAGCTAGTTCAAAATCCCACATCAGGTTGTGTGGCTGCAGTCCAGGTTGCATGTTCTTCAGCTCTTGTAGCAATCTCTGGTATGTTGAACGGCTCTTGTCTGTCAGCAAGGCGTACACTACAGGAACAACAAGGCCGCTGTGGACTATATGGTTTGTGTAGTGGAAAAAATGCCATTAGCAAACCACTCTTTACTTTGGGCCAGTAGATGGAGATTGTCTCTTGTTCCAAATATCAAGATACGCCTGTGTCCACTTCCTAATTAAAAGTGAAAGTATTAGAACACGAAATAATGAGAGACAAAATAAAAAGTAACAAAGAGAATTTCCGGATCAATTAACAATACATTTTTCAAATCAGAAGCATTCATTGTTCATATCTCACATTAAAAACTCACATTTTGCTTCAGATTTTCTGATTTTATAACAGAAATGTAAAACTGAAGCAAAATCTGGTGTGAAGGGGCTAAATAATACTTTTTTCTACGACATGTATTGTCCCAGTGGAACAGTGGAAAATGATATATTCCTGTTTAAAAATGCTTCCAAGCTTCAAAAATGTCACATTTTCGAAGTCGTGAAAGGATTAACGGCAGCAGAAACTAGCAAAATGCAGAATTCCATGATAATAAAAGTTTTACATCAGGAAAAACAAGCAAACATGTAAGAAGTATTTGTGAGAAAAAAGCATAGTAACTCAATGGTTCATTAGGTCGGGGTCATATGCAGCATAAATATCTAAATCCCATCCACATGCTGATGAAAAAATGCACAGTTAAAAAAAATGACATGCAGTGCAGCAGTGGCATACCTACCATGAAGGCAGGGGACACCACTGCCCCCAGGCCGTCAGGGGGCCTGCCGCCAAGGGGTGTAATGCACCCATGAACAGCGGGCCCCCTGGATCTACCAAGGTCTGGTACAGTAGGTGCCTGTCACCTACTGGAGTATGGCAAGGATAAATTAATACTCACCGCCTGCTGCTGCGCTGTTTTCCTCACTCTCAGATCTTGAGATGTGAGAGATCACATGATTGCATACATCATTCCAGGTCCTGTATCAAAGCAGAGGAACGCAGCGAGTGGCAGCAGATGGTGAATATTACTTAACCCCCTGCCATGCTCTGGTAGGTGACAGGCACCTACCGTAGCATGGTGTACCCTCTTCCTAACACTAATTCAGCATTGGAACTTCAGTTCAGGCTTTTGGCAGGGGGTGTGGCTAAAGGGGCAGGGCATCACGGAGGAAGGGGGGCCAGGCCCCTTCAAAACTTTGCTATTGGGCCAGGGCCAAGCTACTTTTGTCCCTGCATGTGAATGTATGCTGCCATTATGCAAAGAAGATTCAAGCCATTCAGACAAGGGACTAAAATCCTGCACTAAAACCTGCACCTAAATCCATAGAGCTAAATAGAGATTTTGGTGTAGAATTATCTACACCAGAATAGCTGTAGATCTACAGTTGTGGACAATCCACAGAGGTTAGGAGACATGTTAATTAATCATAGAATGTTAGAGTTGGAAGGGTCCTCCTGGGTCATCTGGTCCAACCCCCTGCTCAAAGCAAGATTCACTAAATCATCCCAGACAGGTGTTTGCCCAGCCTCTGTTTGAAGACTTCAATTGAAGTAGAACTCACCACCTCTTGTGGAAACCTGTTCTATTCATTGATCACCCTCACTGTCAAAAAGTTTTTTCTAATGTCTAATCTGTGTCTCATCCCATTCAGTTTCATCCCATTGCTTCTAGTCTTTCCTTGTGCAAATGAGAATAAAGATGATCCTTCTACAATGTGACATCCCTTTAGATATTTGTAGACAGCTATTAAGTCTCCTCTCAGTCTTCATTTTTGCAAGCTAAACATTCCCAAATCCTGTAAACGTTCCTCATAGGACATGGTTCGCAGACCAGTCTGGTCGCACTTCTCTGAACTTGCTCCAGTTTGTTGATGTCTTTTTTTAAATGTGATGCCCAAAACTGGACACAGTATTCCAGATGAGGTCTGACCAAAGAGGAGTAGAATCCTTAAGGTCCATTCACATGCACTAAGTAGTTGCAGCAGACAATCTGCAGCTAATTTATAGCAGAAAATTCTACACTAAAATTAACATTATTATTATTATTATTATTATTTATTTATATAGCACCATTGATTCCATGGTGCTGTACATGAGAATGGGTTACATACAAGTTACAGATATCACTTACAGTAAACAAACTAACAACGACAGACTGATTCAGAGGGGCGAGGACCCTGCCCTTGCACGCTTACATTCTACAGGATTATGGGGAAGGAGACAATAGGTTGAGGGTTGCAGGCGCTCCGTTGTTGGTGAGGCAGTATCTCTGGTAGTGATGAGGAGGCAGTGGGGTCAGTGCAGGTTGTAGGTTTTCCTGAAGAGATGGGTTTTCAGGTTCCGTCTGAAGGATCCGAATGTGGTTGATAGTCGTGTTGGGGCGGAGGATTCCAGAGGATGGGGGGTATTCTGGAGAATTCTTAGAGGTTGGATGAGGAGCGAATAAGTGTGGAGGAGAGAAGGAGGTCTTGGGAGGACCGGAGATTACGTGAGGGAAGATATCGGGAGATTAGTTCAGAGATATATGGAGGAGACAGGTTATGTATGGCTTTGTAGGTCAGTATTAGTAATTTGAACTGGATACGCTGAGGGAGTGGGAGCCAGTGAAGAGATTTTCAGAGGGGGAAGCAGAGGAGTAGGAGGTTACTTTCACCACATCACCAGATGCTTCATTGGTCCAAACACGTCCCTTGCAAGTCGACCGTTTTTCACACACCCAGATGAAATGAACATCGTCAGCCGTTCGTTTGGAAAATACGTAAATGTGATTCTCGTAGACCAACTTCTTCCCACGTTTGGATAGAACTAAATTTATACTTGCAGAAAGTGAATTGCTGTGGAAGCTGACTGATTTTTTTGTGCTAGTACACCTTTCTCTTTGTAGAGATTTTAGATTGCTATATTCTGATGTAAAGATGGAATAAGAGCTATTCTAATGTAACTTGCAGGATACCTGACATGAAAATTGTTACATCTGCAACAAAACTTGCAAACAAGCAGGTCAGTGCGGGGTCAGGTAAAAGTTCACAAAATGTTTTGATTTTAGAGTGGCTTACATTCCCCACCTAAATCTGGCCTCATTCACACTAAATTTTTTAAAACCCCTTTATTTTTCCGTGTTATGTTTTTGTAACACAAAAACGTTTTAGAAAAGCTTTGGAGAATGTCTTGTTAAAATTACTGGCAAAATGCTCTGACACTATAATGCAATTAGTTGTGAGGTTAAAGATGGAAACAGTTGATTTAAGATGACACAAAAGTGCAGCACTCTGTACAGTACTTTTTTGGCATGTGGATTGATGATGGACAGGAATTCATGAACCACAAGGACAAACTGGGAAAACATCCAAACACAAAATTCTGGGGGCAAAACAGGGTACAAACATCAGGGGGTGAACTACTGGGGGCGAAACATTGATGATGGATGGGAATTCATGAACCACAAGGGTACAAACATCTGGGGGTGAACTGCCGGGGGTGAACTGCTTGAGGCAAAACATTGATGACGGACGGGAATTCATGAACCACAAGGGTACAAACATCCGGGGGCAAACTGCCAGGGGTGAACTGCTGGGGGCAAAACATTGATGATGGACGGGAATTCATGAACCACAAGGGTACAAACATCCGGGGGCGAACTGCCGGGGGCGAACTGCTGGGAGCGATACATTGATGATGGATGGGAATTCATGAACCACAAGGGTACAAACATCCAGGGGTGAACTGCTGGGAGCAAAACATTGATGACGGACAGGAATTCATGAACCACAAGGGTACAAACACCCGGGGTCGAACTGCCGGGGGCAAACTCCTTGGGAGAAACATTGATGATAGACGGGAATTCATGAACCACAAGGGTACAAACATCCGGGGGCGAACTGCCGGGTGCGAAACATCCAGGGGCCAAATGCTGGGGATGAAATGTGCGGGGGCGAAATGTACCTAGGGGCAAACTGCTGGGGGCGAAGTGTGCGGGGGTGAAACATCCTGGGGGCCAAATGCTGGTGACGAAATGTGCGGGGGCGAAATGTACCCAGGGGCCAACTGCTGGGGGCGAAATGAGCGGGGGTGAAACGTGCGGGAGCAAAACGTCCAAAACATCCTGGGGGCCAAATGCTGGGGGCGAAATGTACCCAGGGGGGAGCTGCTGGGGGCGAACTGCTGGGGGCAAACTGCTGGGGTGAACTGCTGGGGGGAAACATCCAAATCCCTCTCGCCTCAAGGATGTGCTGTGCAGTCCCAGAATGAATTGCTCCTGGAGTATCCGGTCTTTAGAGCCTATGCCGCCAAATCCATCCGCCTCCTTTCTTTGCACCTCCGCTAACACTTCTTGCAGTGCTGTTGCATATTGAGAAATTCCTTCTTCCTGCTGCAGCCTAGTGAAAAATTTGGCGCGAAGGTGTATGGCGCTAGCAGTCTTGCCGTAGATCTCTTCCAGGAACTTCACTAACTCCTTCAGGGTACTGTGGGTGAGTTCTGGTTGTAAGGCAGACATTTCTACGGGCTTCTCCCTCTAGGGCAGTTAAAGCAATGTCCGCTTCAAGGTCTGGGCTGATGTTATAAATCTTTAGGGTGCTTTGCAGCCAGGACACCCAGTCAGACAGTGGCATATTATTGCCGTCAAACTTTGGTAGCACACTAAATATAGTGCCCATAGGGAGTGTCCTTGCAGGGGTTCCACCAATGCCCACAGCATCTCCATTAACATTAGCATTCCCGCCGTTGCTGTCTGCTGCCTCCATCTTGGTGACAGAACCCTGCTCACAGCGGCACTTGAAGCGATAGCTGGGGGACCACCACGGTGCAGGAAGACTACCGTACACAAGGTGGGGTGCAAACAACAAAGGGTAGATTTATTGGAAGGCAAGGAATGAAGTGCATGAGGAAAATGCAAACAGGGGTATGCAAGGGCAAAACATAATTTACAAGAGTTATATTCTTTAGCGTGTCCGTAAAATAGCACGGTGCTCCAACTATTACAGAATCAACATATGTCATACAAGTAAATGCAAACAATAAACAAATAATGATGCTACTCTACATATAACCTCCCTGGCCTTTACTAAGCAGGCCACACGGCTCCCGTGTACTGACTATTGAAGCCTGCACTAGGCCCTAACATATGCACAAAACAGGAACAAACTCACGGTGATGTTGGGGACTCAGATCCAGTCCCTGGGGGAACCCAAAAGTCTAGTACGGTGGTGCGCACAGCTTTCTGCCAGCTCCGCGAAATGTGGTCTTCTCCTTGCTTCTGGGTCCTGGAGGTGCTCCTGGAAACTGTAAATCCCTTTCTCGGTATCTTTGTGGCTTCTCAAACTCAGACAGGACAGCCACTCTTGCTGCACCCGGAAAAGTCTGTCAAATTTCACAAGTCCACTCCGTTACAGGCTGTGGGTCCTCTCTTGCAGAAAACAGCACAAAGTTCTCTCTTCAGCAGCTTCAGCTCACACATGCTGTTCAGGCTCCACCCCCACCTTCTGCACAGTCCAGCTCATTCACAGTCTATTGCAGGGGAGAAGCAGAACATTCCACCACACCAGACAAGGGGGTGCGGTCTCTTAAAGTGACAGCATGTTCCTTACTGTCCATAACAGCACCACCCTTTACAGCTACCTAAACAGGTCCCGGTTCTGCTGAAGCCTGAAGCAGCTCATGGCACTGTTGTTTCTGGGCCCGTGACAGTGTGTCTGCCACTGTGACATCCTCGACCCTGGCTTCAGGACTGGCCCCTAGGCATGGTTCTTCTAACAGATCCCTGTCTTGCCATCGTTTCAGCAGGTTAACATGGTACACTTGGTGCAGCTTCCTTCTCCCTGGTTGGTAGACCTTGCAGTTGACGTCACTTAACTTCTCGACCACTTCGTACTTCTCGACCACGTAGTACGAATTTACTTTCCACGGTGGGAATCAACACCAACACCCGATCTCTCGGGCTAAATTGCCTCAGCCTCATGGCTCGATTGTAGACCCTTGCCTGGGCTTCTTGTGCTTGAAGGAGGCACTCCTTCACAATCGGCATCACCCTTGCAATCCGGTCCTGCATTTATTATTATTATTATTATTTATTTATATAGCACCATTAATTCCATGGTGCTGTACATGAGAAGAGGTTACATCAAAATACAAATATCACTTACAGTAAAAAAACTAACAATGACAGACTGATACAGAGGGAAGAGGACCCTGCCCTTGCGGGCTTACATTCTACAGGATTATGGGAATGGGGAAGGAGACAGTAGGTCGAGGGTTGCAGTAGAGGGTTGCATTTGGGCCACCTGCTCAATAACGCTCTGGTGGGGTGTAACTTCGGCCTTCCAGGCCTCCTTTGCAACATCTAGAAGTCTATGGGGATGTCTTCCATACAATAGCTCGAATGGTGAGAATCCCATAGAGGACTTAAGAACTTCCCTGATAGAGATCAACAGGTAAGGCAGTAGGCAATCCCAGTCTTGGCCATACCTCTCCACAACCTTCTTATGCATGAACTTCAATGTCTCATTGCATCTCTCCACCAGGCTGTCCATCTGCAGATGGTACACCGATGTGCGGAGTTGTGTAATCTGAAGAGCCTTACACAACTCCCTCATCACTTTGGACGTAAACAGTTTGCCTTGATTCATCAAGATCTCTTTGAGCAGGCCCGTCCGAGAAAAAAGTATGGACTAACTTTCGGGCTATGCTCCTGGTGGAGAAGTTTCTAAGGGGTACTGCCTCCGGGTACTGTGTTGCATAGTCCATCACCACTAGAATGTATTGGTGCCCTCTGGCGGACTTAACCAGGGGCCCCACAAGGTCCATGGTAATCCTGTCGAATGGGACCTCTATAAGGGCAATGGCACTAGGGGACTTTGGAAATGGGACACGGGGGCTGTAAGCTGACAAGTAGTGCAGGACCGGCAATAGGTAACAATCTCCTGGTGACAAGCAGGCCAGTAGAACCTCCTAAGGATCCATTCTTGTGTTTTGTCTACTCCCAAATGTCCACCCAAGATATGGAAATGGGCCAGATCTAAGACCCTACATATATAGGGATCTGGTGCTAACAGCTCTATCACTTCGTCTCTCAGCTTAGTGACCCAATACAGCAGCTCTCCAGTTAATGGAAAATGTGGATACCTGGTGTCAGCCCCCAGCTATTGGGCAACCCCATTTATCACGGTCACAATTTCCAACACCCCTTTTAGGGTAAGATCCCACATTTGAGCTGTCCCAAAAATTTCCCTCACGGTTCAAGTTCACTTAGTTCATGCAGCACTCTCTTGCTGTTCTCCTTCTCCAGGCTGATCACACTGAACCGTGTGTTCTGTCAGCCATGAGCGGGAGGGACCCCGCTCACAGAAGGACTGTGTTTGGTCTGCCACCATTTTGTTTTGTTTTCCTGTTTTGCCCAGAGGGATGTATTTTCTTTACCACACCTAGGTTTATGCTGTCTACAATAAACCCAAGGAAGTTCTTAAAGCTGAAGTGTATCTGTGTCTACCTCAGTGTGCAGCAGAGTGACCCGCTCTACCACATAGGCAATACCTGTATGCACAACTGATAACACAGGATCCACCAATGATTATAGGTGTCACAGCTGACCCTGCTCCCACTCACTTCCCTTCACCTTTGTTCATGCTAATTATCCATTTCAATACAAAAGATACCGCCAGAGTTAGGCTACGGCTGCTAATGTGCATGCCTATTTATTGAAACAACAGGAAGTATGAGTCTAAATTAGCCCCAGTGACCAGTGTTAAAATGGTGAGATTTCTAATTTTTTATTTAAATACAGATTTTGATATGGAAAAAAAACATTGTAAAAAATGTTTCAATAATACATTTGACACAAAATCCTGATTTCCAACAAGAGATCATTTTTCTGATATTCATATATTCCCTTTAGGATAAACCTACAGAGAGAAAACAGACACAAAACTCTTCATGCCTTTTTTGAGGTAAGACGACACATTCTATGTAGAGCTTCGTCAAATACTCTTAACCAAACTTGTCACAGAATTTTTAATTATGTTGCAGTATTTGTTAAGACTGAATCCTGTTTTGACATCCAAATATACTACGGCTTTGGGAAAAAAATGTGCTGCTGCTTCAGAGACATAATGTAATGCCGGATATGTTTACTTTGTTTGTGGATAACACAGGATATGATGGCACAGGTTCAAACAAAGAACTTCACAAAATAATAACCTAAACTTAGCCAGTGAGGTTTGTAATGACACACATGGGCTTAAGATTGGGATCATGGTAAATGGGCAGGAGCTATGCATAAGTTGGCATCAATTGGCATCCATCTTCTAAAGACTCCTGGGCTAGAGGTGATTTTTTTTTATAATAAAATAATAATGTCCCATTGACCTTGGATTTATCACTTTTGTACATTCATGCTGGAAGCATTTTGTTCAATATCTTGTTGAGCACATCCAAACTGAAGAAAGAAATGTTCTAACATTTTAACATAGTTCAATAGGACCTGTACCTTCCTCAAAAGAATTGTGCTAATTACTTTGCAAACATTCCATAACTCTCCTAATTCTGCTGCTCTTTAGTGTTTTGCATTGCTCCATTGCAGAGATATTCACATTTGTTGATTTTGGAGCACTTTATGTGAAATTTCTGCTTTTAATCCAACTGAGCATTTCTTTAGTCTTCTCTGGTGGCGTTTTCTTGCATCTGAGACTGCTAAACTGCTAGGTGAGCTGCTGAGCTGTGAATGGTAGTGTTAGAAAGGGTCTGGTGAAGTGTGCACACCCCTAGAGAAGATTCTTGTAACACGCTCCTACCACGTTGACCATGTTTATTAGGTGGCGTAGCATTAAGGCCACGGTTGCCACTGGATAGCGTAAGCATTGCTCAGTTAAAACTTTGGTCTACTGAGACCCAACAGACCTCTTTCTTTCAACCCTTTTCTTTTTTCAACCTTTCTGTTGTTTTGCTCTGACAGGTGCTGCTTGTTAATTTCAGTTAGTTCTCTGCTGGAGTCAGAGGTGAGGTTCTTTCCTATTTAAACCTTCAGCATTGCAAAACGGAAAAGAGCGATAGAATCATGGGCGATTAGGGATTTTTAGAAGAAATTTAGCAAATTTTTTTTTAACCAAGAGACAGGTCTTCTTTAAAGATGTTGGCCACTACTTTAAAAGTCCTTTTCATGAGAACCAGCTGCCATGTAACTCGTTTGTAAATACCTTACTTTCCCATATTCCGTGCTGCTCTCCTGGTCACATGATCTCTGGCTGAGAACCCCCTGACTTCCTGTTATGTCATGTTAGGTTCGGCCTCACTTCCTGGCTCTGAAATCTGAAGTGACATTACCATACCTCCCAACCGTCCCGGATCCCGCGGGACTGTCCTGATTTTGACAGTCAGCCCCGGGATCCCGGGCGGGACACTAATGTCCCGCTCTACGTGCCTAGGGCGGGGACAATGCAGGGGGCGGCACCTGAGTAGCTTAGGTTTGTGGCTGTTTTTTTTTCTTATACATGCTGGGTCTCCTCCCGACCGATCCCGCGACCCCCCCCCCCGCCCCCTGTGTGTGCGGTGCTGCCACGCTGAGGCAGAGAGCCAGCAGCGATCAAGATGAGAGGTCAGCGACTCACCTCCCTCCTGTGTGTGCACGGAGCTCCGGCTTCTCCTGCTCTTATCTGCTATCCTGGCAGAGAAGGAGAGAAGGGGGAGGTGCCGGGACAGTGCAGAGCTGTGAGCAGCCGGAGAAACTGAAGAGCTGCACATGGACAGATCAGCCGCCCCTGCACCACAGAGGAGATTGTGTGTGTGTGATGTGTGTGTGTGATGTGTGTGTGATGTGTGTGTGTGTCTGATGCTGCATGTGTGTGTCATTGTGTGTGTGTGATGCTGCATTTGTGTGTGTGTCATGTGTGTATGAGGTATCTGGTGTGTGTGATGGCTGGGTGTGTGTGTGTGATGGCTGGGTGTGTGTGTGTGTGTGATGGCTGGGTGTGTGTGTGTGTGTGTGATGGCTGCGTGTGTGTGTGTGATGGCTGCGTGTGTGTGTGTGTTGGCTGCGTGTGTGTGTGATGGCTGTGTGTGTGTGTGATGGCTGCGTGTGTGTGATGACTGCGTGTGTGTGTGATGACTGCGTGTGTGTGTGATGGCTGTGTGTGTGTGTGATGGCTGCGTGTGTGATGCATTTGTGTCAAAGCTGCATGTGTTTGTGAGCTGCGTTTGTGATGCTGCGTGTGTATGTGTGATACTGTGTGTGTGATGCTGCATGTGTGTGTGCTGCGTGTGTGTGAGCCGTGTGTGAGCTGTGCGCGTGTGCGTGTGTGTGAGCGTGTGTGTGAGCTGCGTGCCTGTATGTCATTATACAGTATGGAGAACTGTGGCCATAATACAGTGTGGAGCATCATGTGAAGTCATTATACAGTATGCAGCATCATGTGCGGTCATTATACAGTATGAAGCATCATGTGCAGCCAGCATACAGTATGGAGCATCATGTGCGGTCATTATACAGTATGGAGCATCATGTGCAGTCATTATACAGTATGGAGCATCATGTGCAGTCATACAGTATGCAGCATCATGTGCGGTCATTATACAGTATGAAGCATCATGTGCAGCCAGCATACAGTATGGAGCATTATGTGCGGCCATTATACAGTATGGATCATCATGTGCTGTCATTATACAATATGGAGCATCATGTGCAGCCAGTATACAGTATGGAGCATCATGTGCGGTCATTATACAATATGGAGCATCATGTGCGGTCATTATACAGTATGGAGCATCATGTGCGTTTATTATACAGTATGGAGCATCATGTGCGGCCATTATACAGTATGCATGCGGTCATTATACAGTATGGAGCATCATGTGCGGTCATTATACAGTATGGAGCATCATGTGCGGTCATTATACAGTATGGAGCATCATGTGCGGCCATTATACAGTATGGAGCATCATGTGCAGTCATTATACAATATGGAGCATCATGTGCAGCCAGTATACAGTATGGAGCATCATGTGCGGCCATTATACAGTATGGAGCATCATGTGCGGTCATTATACAGTATGGAGCATCATGTGCGGCCATTATACAGTATGGAGCATCATGTGTGGTCATTATACAATATGAAGCATCATGTGCAGCCAGTATACAGTATGGAGCATCATGTGCGGTCATTATACAGTATGGAGCATCATGTGCGGCCATTATACAGTATGGAGCATCATGTGTGGTCATTATACAATATGGAGCATCATGTGCAGCCAGTATACAGTATGGAGCATCATGTGCGGTCATTATACAGTATGGAGCATCATGTGCGGTCATTATACAGTATGGAGCATCATGTGCGGTCATTATACAGTATGGAGCATCATGTGCGTTCATTATACAGTATGGAGCATCATGTGCGGCCATTATACAGTATGCATGCGGTCATTATACAGTATGGAGTATCATGTGCGGTCATTATACAGTATCAAGCATCATGTGCGGCCATTATACAGTATGCATGCGGTCATTATACAGTATGGAGTATCATGTGCGGTCATTATACAGTATGGAGCATCATGTGCGGCCATTATACAGTATGCATGCGGTCATTATACAGTATGGAGCGTCATGTGTGGCCATTATACAGTATGGAGCGTCATGTGTGGCCATTATACAGTATGGGGCATCATGTGTGGTCATTATACAGTATGGAGCACTGTGTGGCCATATTTTTTTGTTTATAACTATTGTATATGAAACAGTGTGATCGGCAGTGCTAAATGGGTGTGGTTGGGACGTGGATATGGGTGTGACTAATTATGAATGGGTGTGGCCAGAGGCGTGGCCTAAAATTTGCCGCGGCGCGCGAAGCGCGCCGCAAACTTTGTCCCTCTTTCCCATCTTCAAAAGTTGGGAGGTATGACATTACTGTACAATTATGTGACCTTCATGATGTGTGAGTGAGCAGGGTTCTATTCAGCAGAGCTCACTCACTGCTTCTGTGCAAATGACAGCGCTCTCCCATCTCCCATATTCACATATGTACACACCCTGCTTTATAGATAGATAGATAAATATAGAAATACATAAGGTGTATGTACAGTGGGGAAAAAAGTATTTAGTCAGCAACCAATTGTGCAAGTTCTCCCACTTGAAAAGATGAGAAAGGCCTGTAATAGACATCATAGGTAGACCACAACTATGAGAGTCAAAATGAGAAAACAAATCCAGAAAATCACCTTGTCTGATTTTGCAAGATTTATTTTGCCAATTATGGTGGAAAATAAGTATTTGGTCATTAACAGAAGTTCATCTCAATATTTTGTTATATATGCTTTGTTGGCAATGACTTTCAACTCCCTCCAAAGGTATTCTATGGGGTTGAGATCTGGAGACTGGCTAGACCACTCCAGGACCTTCATATGATTCTTATGAAGCTACTCCTTTGTTGCCCTGGCAGTGTGCTTGGGATCATTATCATGCTGAAAGACCCATCCATGTTTTATCTTCAATGCCCTTGCAGATGGAAGGAGGTTTTCACTCAAAATCTCACGATACATGGCCCCATTCATTCTTTCATGTACACGGATCAGTCGTCCTGGTCCCTTTGCAGAGAAACAGCAACAAAGCATGATGTTGCCACCCCCATGCTTCACAGTAGGCATGGTGTTCTTTGGATGCAACTCAGCATTCTGCCTCCTCCAAACATGACAAGTTTTGTTTCTACCAAACAGTTCTAATTTGGTTTCATCAGACCATATGACATTCTCCCAAAACTCTTCTGGATAATCCAAATGCTCTCTGGCAAACTTCAGACGGGCCCGGACATATACTGGCTTAAGCAGGAGGGCATGTCTGGCACTGCAGGATCTGAGTCCCTGGTGTAGTGTGTTACTGATGGTAGCCTTTGCTACGGTGGTCCCAGCTCTTTGCAGGTCATTCACTAGGGTCTGCTGCGTGGTTCTGGGATTTTTGCTCACCGTTCTTGTGATCATTTTGACCCCACGGGGTGAGATCTTGCATATAGCCCCAAATTGAGGGAGATTTTCAGTGGTCTTATATGTCTTTCATTTTCCTATTATTGCTCCCACAGTTGATTTCATCACACCAAGCTGCTTGACTATTGCAGATTCAGTCTTCCCAGCCTGGTGCAGGGCTACAATTGTGTTTCTGGTGTCCTTCGACAGCCCTTTGGTCTTAACAATAGTGGAGTTTGGAGTGTGACTGTTTGAGGTTGTGGACAGGTGTCTTTTATACTGATAACAAGTTCAAACAGGTGCCATTACTACAGGTAATGAGTGGAGGACAGAGGAGCCTCTTAAAGAAGATGTTACAGGTCTGTGAGAGACAGAAATCTTGCATGTTTTTAGGTGACCAAATACTTATTTTCCACCATATTTTGCAAAATAAATCTTGCTAAATCAGACAAGGTGATTTTCTGGATTTGTTTTCTCATTTTGACAGTTGTGGTCTACCTATGATGTCAATTACAGGCCTCTCTTACGTTTTTAAGTGGGAGAACTTACACAATTGGTTGCTGACTAAATACTTTATTCCCCACTGTATGTGTGAGTGTGTGTATATACATAGATACATACATACATACACACACACTTTTCTCAATCCCCCTGTAGTTTATGTATAAGTACACACATAACCTGCTCTATACCTTGTGTAATATATAAACACCCTGCTGTATGTGCAACACCCTAGGTAACCAGTTATTGCAGTGATGTTGCCTTCCTTTCGGGGAGGGTGATATCACGCTTGGATGCAACGGAGATTCTACCTATCAGGTAAGGCACTCGCATGCAACAAATCTGAATCTAGGCCAGGAGGGGGATCTCAGAACCCGGAATCTGGTGGAGCTTCCTTACACTTTTTCTACCCTGGCCTGGAGGAGCAGCTAGTTAGTCTGAGGGAGACAGTGGAGGGAGACAGTTGGTCTCCAGGAGTGAGAAGAAGGATGTCTGGAGAAGACGTGGGGGCCGAGCAGCCACGAGGGAGCTGCTACCCCTGGAAAGAGTGAGAAGCAGAAGGAGAGTTGAACTGTGTTGGAGCTTAGAGGGAAGAAGCACAGAGGAGGAAGAGGATCAGCAGGGGAACAGAGAAAAGACACCCTGGGAACTAGAGCGCAGGAACTGAGTAGCGGGAGCCCGAGGCTATAGTGGGACTCTAGGACACTTAGCAGAACCGGCGGGCATAGGACTGTATGTCAATTGCCTGCATCAAGTCTGAGGTGAAGCAGTAACTTTAGAGCCCGGAGTGTATGATAAAGTCCCTATAAACAGGCTTGAACTGCCTATCGTACAGACATCTGTCTTAGGACAGGAGAGAGGGAATTGCACGGAGCTTCAAGAGGCAGGGACCTAACCAACTAAACAGCGCAAGTCGGAAAGGCTTACGGACCTCACTTGGGAGAGGGATCTCCTATTGCTTCCAAGTCGGCTGGACCACAGCTACCTTGCACTTGGTACCCTGGACTGAGGACTACTACTACCATCAGTAAACCAGGTAAAGACTTTGCAAACCTGTGTCCTCGTTCTTTACTCATTTATCGGCTTACACCATCTTGCCATACACTTGGGAAACCCTGGGGGCCCCGCTTCACCTGAGGGAAGCGTCACCATTTAGCCATCCTACCATCACCCCAGAGGACCCCTTTAAGAGGCGTTGGTTCCATCTGACCGAACACCACAGGTGGCGTCACGAACAATAGACTTTATTCACAATTATCCCTTAAAAGACCTTTCCCCTTTAATTGGGCGCCCAGGGCCACAGACCAGGTCACAGCCACCGTGACATCCCCTTTAAGTACCAGACCCGGTTCCGAGTACCCCGCTGCCCTGGTGGGCAACTCATTTTTTTGGCATCATGAACAGGATGGACCAATCCATAGAAGTGGGTCATGTGCGCCTTAGAGACTGTGATTTGCTGAGACTGTGCACTATAAATACACCGCCATTATAGTACCATGTGGCGTGCAGGAGGAAATGGGCGCGTTGTCATGGGCGGCACCTGGAGGAACGGCATGAAAACCATGGCCGCCCCTCATCAGTATTACTATGTCCGAGAAATATGCCCATCAACTAGAGAGGTCTGCCTCCTGATCTGGGATGACGGAGAGAAAAAAAGGAACCGCCCACGAAGACGGGCGTGGTAAGCAAAACAGCGGGGAAACAACACCGAGGAGGCAGAATCGGTAATCAACATGGCAGAGGGAGGTGAGCAGACAACGGAGCGTGGGATGGAGCAAGATGACTCTCCCAGCTGGGACCTGCAAGAACTGCACCCATCGCCAATGATGAACCCGGACCTCCTGCGGAAAGAAGTGGAGTAACTGACCCGACAACTTACGCCGTTGCAGCAGGAAACCATGGCCGGGTGGAGAGAGGCCTTTATCGGGAGCCTTACCGGACGTCTGTCGGCAGCCTCATCTGGTCCGGAGCAGGAAAGAAGATTCGGCGCTCCGGAGCTAGAAAGAGCAGTACTGCTGAAAAGGATGGCAGTGCCGACGAAAGACCTGCAGCCCGCACCTTTGACCCCAGTGCAGCCGAAAAGTGAGACGCTGCTGAGGAAGACAACAACACCACGGCCTGTCCAGTGACCAGCGACTGCAGCCTCAGCAGCGGAGCACACCGGCACCAGAGGGAACGCATCTGAAGCAGGTATGAAGAACAACCCTGCCTCAGTCTCCGACCCTGCTCCAATGACTGCTCCTGCCCCAGCTACTGACCCCACTCTAGTGATCGATCTTATCGCAACCACCCCTGTGCTGGATGACACCCTGGTGGGCTCCCTACTGTCCCCGCCGACGCCAAGGCCTGGTAGAGCAGACCGTCGACAGTCCTGGGACCAGGGGGACAACAGCTTGTGTCAGAAGGCAGCCTTGCTGATTCCAACCTGTGGGCCCCCAGCTAACTATACCGAACCTGTGGTGTTTGAAGAGGGACTTGCAGGGGCAGATATGATCGCGCTCCAGGGGGAGATCTCCATGATAACTTGGAGGGAGCATTGTAGATGTCGGGAGAAGCAGGAAAGACCGCAATTCCTGGCCCAGCAAACATAAGAGCAAATAGAGAATTTCTGAATGTTAAAGGGACTGTGAATAGTTAAAAGTTGAGAGTTAACTTGCTGCAAAAACTAAATGACTGTTAAAGTTTAAAAGTTTGATAAACCTGATCAGATTTCCATTTAAAGTGATCATTTGTTTGAAAAGACATTGAGGTCATGGACAGTGAATGGTTCACAAACTGTACTGTAAATAGTTGGCCCCTCCTTAGGTGCTTCCTACTGGTTTTACATAGAACCCTTAAAGAGACTGTTCCAAAGTTGCCTTTAATTGTTGATTGTTTACATTGAGACCTGAAGCAAAACCCGTTGGCGTGGCAGAACACTGGGTCTGGATACGCCTTGTAGTTTGCCCAAGACCTACATTGGGGGTTAATAATGGGTCCCTCGCATCGTTGCTGCTGTTCAAAAATGTTATTGTTGGACCTGAATATTAATTTAAATAGTACAATTGCACTACCTCAGTATTGCGAAAAGTTAAGAATTAATTTTGATATGTTAGAGAATTAGATAGAGTTTTGCACTTTTGAAATAAAATAATATATATGTGAGATAGTATACCTGAAAAGGTAGTTGATGGACACGTGAAGTAAAGTACTTTAGTTGAGATGATAGTGTACCCTTAGAGGGTAATTGCATTGCATAGTCTATGATAGTATGTTTATATATTTTTGAAAGTTAATATATTGGTTCTAAAATGTTTGCAACGTTCAAATATTAATTCCTTAGTAGGGAAGCCAAAGTTAACATTAATTTGTTTTACCAGTTCTTAAGCATCCCAAAAATGTTTTGCATGTCTTATTAATGCCTGTTTGTCTAAGTTTTCTTCTCCCAGTCCAGGAGTACTGGAGTTAACAGGGGGGAGTGCAACACCCCGGGTAACCGGTTGTTGCAGTGATGTTGCCTTCCTTTCGGGGAGGGTGATATCACGCTTGGAGGCAAGGGAGATTCTACCTATCAGGTAAGGCACTCGCATTCAACACATCTGAATCTAGGCCAGGAGGGAGAGGTCAGGACCCGGATTCAGGGGAGCTTCCTTACACTGTATGTATCTTGGTCTGGAGGAGGAGATAGTTAGTCTGAGGGAGACAGTGGAGGGAGACAGTTGGTCTCAAGGAGCCACGAGGGAGCTGCTACCCCTGGAAAGAGTGAGAAGCAGAAGGAGAGTTGAATTGTGGAGGAGCTTAGAGGGAAGAAGCACAGAGGAGGAAGAGGCTCAGCAGGGGAAAAGCGGTAGGACACCCTGGGAACCAGAGAGCAGGAACCGGGTACCGGGGCCCGAGGCTATAGTGGGACTCTAGGTGTAACAATTATAGTGGAACACTCAGGAATCTCTTGGCTTGAGACAAATAAGCAGCAGAACCAAATATAGTGATAAGTCTGTATTATTAAAAACAAACACTGATGCAAAACGTGAGTAAGTTCAATAAACAGCAAAAAAGGTGAACTCAGGATAAGTTCCTTGCAGCTCTGCTGCAGGCAAAGTCAATATTCAAACGCACAAACGTGGGTGCAGCATGTGCACAACAGTTCAAGTGGACGGAAAACTAGGTCCTTCTTAGGAATAGTTTGTTTGCAGCTTGACTGCAGGCAAAGTCTTATGGGCATAGAACTTTCTGGGGAAATGCAAATCATAAGACACAGTTCATACCAGGGCTGGCAGTATTAGCAAAGAGTCCAGAAGCAGTGCAGAGCTTCGAGTCCATAAACAGTTAAATAAACTAGCAGTGGAAATCAAACAAGCTTAGCTGTAGCAGAATGAGCTTACATGTCCCAGGAGGCAGGAGAAGAATGCAGAGTAATGCAGGAAAACCTCTGAGAGCTGAGAAGGTTAGCTGAATAGGCGGAGACGGAGTATCTGGAGAGGGGAAGTCGCATGCAGCACAAGCCAGGGATTCAGGCAGAATACACAAGCAAGGAGTATGAAGCAAGCCAGGCTTATAAAGACAGGGAAGTCAGATCACATGAGCAGATTTGAGGCAGCAGACGCCATCTTGGAAAATGGCAATAAAACACCACAGATAAACAAGGAATCCAGAGTCCTTACACTAGGACATTTAGCAGAACCGGAGGGCATAGGACTGTATGTCAATTGCCTGCATCAAGTCTGAGGTGAAGCAGTAACTTTAGAGCCTCTAGGGCATGATAGAGTCCCTATAAACAGGCTCGAACTGCCTGTCGTACAGACATCTGTCTTAGGACAGGAGAGAGGGGACTTGCACTGAGCTTCAAGCGGCAGGGACCTAACCAACTAAACAGCGCAAGTAGGAAAAGCTTAAGGACCTCACCTGGGAGAGGGATCTCCTATTGCCTCCAAGCCGGCTGGACCACAGCTACCCTGCACTTGGTACCCTGGACTGAGGACTACTACTACCATCAGTAAACCAGGTAAAGACTTTGCAAACCTGTGTCCTCGTTCTTTACTCATTTATCGGCTTACACCATCTTGCCATACACTTGGGAAACCCTGGGGGCCCCGCTTCACCTGAGGGAAGCGTCACCATTTAGCCATCCTACCATCACCCCAGAGGACCCCTGTAAGCGGCGTCGGTCCCAACTGACCGAACACCACAGGTGGCATTACGAACAATAGACTTTATTCACAATTATCCCTTAAAAGACCTTTCCCTTTTAATGGGGCGCCCTGGGCCATGGACCAGGTTGCAGCCACTATGACATCCCCTTTAAGACCGGACCCGGTTCCGAGTACCCCGCTGCCCTGGTGGGCGACTCATATGCCCTCTATTATTTACATATCCCTACATATATATGTACACACTGAAGAAATATATAGCTAAACTGGAAGAAATAAACTGAAGCATGTTCACAATGGCCAAAAAACAGACAAAACCCAAGACAGAAACAAAATAAATACCCTGTTGTAAGTAAATAAGTAAAAGCAATAGTGCATATAAATTATTGTTCACTTAGTAAACACCGTTTTTGACCAAAAAAGTGTAAAAGCTCTCACACCAACGTGGAGATATACTCCTGCAGCACCCCAGGTAACCAGTTGCTGCAATGATGTTGCCTTTCCTTCGGGGAGGGTAATATCATGCTTAGAGGCAATGGAGTTCTCTTCACCAGGTAAGGCACACACATGCAACACATTCTGAATCCAGGCCAGGAGGGGGTGCTCAGGACCCGGATTCAGGGGAGCTTTCCTCAAATATATGTCCTGGTCTGGAGGAGGAGCTAGCCAGTCTAGGAGAGAAACAGTAGGAGAAAGAAGTCTGAGAGAGCAGACAGAGAGGCCTGGCAGCCACGAGGGAGCTGCAGCCTTTGGAATGAGAAAGACCTGAGGGGTTGTATGTGGAGGAGTCGGAAGGGAGGGAGCAAAGGAGAGGAGCAGTGCTCAGAGGGGAACAGCGGTGGGACACCCTCAGAGCCATAGAGCAGAGGCCGGGCACTGGGAGCCCAAGGCCTTATTGGAACTGCAAGACACTTGGCAGAACCGGAGGGCATAAGATCATACAGACATTGCCCACACCACACCTGAGATGCAGCAGCACCTGAGGAGCCCGGGCATGATAGAGTCCCTATAAAGGCTCAAGCTGCCCAAAATGCAGGTACCTGTCTCAGGACAGGGGGAATAGAGGACTCTGCAGGAAGCTACAAGCAGTAGGGACTTCATATACAGCAGGCGCTAGTTGGAAAGGCTCGCAGACCTCTACTGGAAAAAGGGAACCCTCCATTGCCTCTGAGCCGGCCGGACCATTGGACACCTGTGCCTGGTACCCTGGACTGTGGACTATTACATCTTCAGTAAACCAGGTAAAGACTTTACAACTTGTTTCCTTTACTCATTGCCCGGCGTACACCATCATCGCCATGCACTTTAGGACCTCTGGGGACCCCGCTTCACCTGTGGGAAGCGTTACCATCATTGATGTGACAACATCCTCCAGCGGACCCCTTTAATGCAGCTTCGGTCCCACAATTGACTGAACACCACAGGTGGCATCACGACAGATTTATAGACATTTTCCCCTTGAAAGACCGTTCCCCTTTAATTGGACGCCCAGGGCCACGGACCAGGTCGCAGCCAATGTGACATCCGCTTTAAGACCGGACCCGGCACCAAGTACCCCACGGCCCTGGTGGGGAGGTCCACGCCAGTTCGAGATGGTCCTAACCTATACCATTAAAACCTTACCCTGCTTCATAGTGATGTCCTGTGTGAATGAGGTCTGAGCAGGACCGGGTCCCAAACATGGACACAGCGAGTGAGGAGCTTTATAAATGTGTGATATCCAGCTCAAAGGAAAGGAGGCCACAGCCTTAGGCTACTTTCACACATCAGGTTTTCGCCGTCAGGCTAAATCCGGCTAATTTTCAAAAAACCGGATCAGGCGAATGTTGCCGCCGGATCAGGTTTTTTTCCCATAGACTTGTATTAGTGCCAGATTGCACCGGATGACATTGCGTTTCGTCCGGTTTTCGCCGGATCAGGCAAATCTGCCGATTCCGGCTTCTGAAAAAAACGTCTACTGCAACGTTTTTTGTCTCCGGCGAAAAAGTCTGAAGCGCCGGATCCGGCGCTTCCGGCTGTTTGCTGCAATGAAGGCCTATGGGAGCTGGAAGGTGCCGGATCCGGAAAAAGGCGGATCCGGCGGCCTGATCCGGTTTTTAAACTGAGCATGCTCCAAATTTTTTTTTTTAGCCAATACTATAGATAGGCTAGCTGGATCCGTCAAAAAAACGGATCTGTCGCATCAGTTTTTCACAATCTGCGCCGGATCCAGTTTTTTCAACACTCGCCGGATTTAGCCTGAAACAAAAAACCTGATGTGTGAAAGCAGCCTTACCTGCACTAAATGCAGAAACCTAAAGATAAACTGAAAGAAATTAACTGGAGTACAAGTTGGTATACATGCAAAATAGGAGCATGTTCACACTGGCCAAAAAACAGACAAATAAGTCAGAAGTGAGCAGAGGATTCTGAAGAGGAAGTATGCCTCTGAGAACAGAGCTGATGCCAGGGCATAAGAAGTGAGGCAGAAAAGCATAAAACAACATGAAACTGGCAGAGCAGATACATGGGGATTTTTAGCGGCATTATCCATAGTATTATGGCAAAACCAGAAACTGAGTTATGTAGTGGATGTTTCTTTAAGCTTCGTAAGCAGTGAATTTATTGCACTCTGCTTTTATAATATATTCCGTATCACACAGTTAATAGTATTGCTTGCAGTGTATGAATACAGCAGAGAAGTGATCCCACCAGAGACGCTGTGTGCAGGAAATCAATGTACATGCAGTGTTTCATCAGGCAGCTTCTCTGTCAGGGTAAACAGCAGCAAGTAGTAATTCCCAGGATACTTTCTCATGAAATACATCACTGGTACATTTTCTTCTAGCTGGTTTAGTTTTCTTAGGGTATCTGTTAGTTAAGATTATGTATATGCAGAATATTTACTCAGCACAATAAAGCAGTATTAGTAGCTGATATTTCTATATGTGCATTACATTTTTGCAAAGACAGAATCCAGGCAGAGGTAAGAAGGAATAGGAAAGATTTTCTATCAATAAAGTCCATCAGGATTTTTGTTTCTGCTTATTTTTGAAATGTATCATAGAAATAGATGGAGGCCCGATGCGATGGCGGTAATGTCACGATGGGGGCAGGCATTTCAGCGTTGAGAATCTCTCCCCCCATGTGCTCACCCACCTATCCACTCTCTTTTTCCCCATGTGCTGACTTCTCCCGTCTGTGCTCTCTTCTTTGACCTGTCTACCCCATGTGCTATCCCCCTTGTTTGCTGTTTCTCTCCTTCCTGTGCTGTGTTCTCCCCTCATGTGCTGTCCCGTTGCACTTATATGCATTGTTTTTCTCCCAGCGATGCTCTTGCTCTTCAAGAGTCTCATTTGCCCTTTGTTGTCTTCGACGTTGTGCCTTTGCTGCTTTCCTTTCATTGCCGTTGGCGCACTTTTTAAGAGGAGCCATGTTGGCGTTGATATTTGCTTTTTAAAGGGGTTTTCCCATGAACGAAAGTTCATTTTAAAAATTGTCTGTGTCTGACCATGTACCGAACATATCACAGCTCCTGGGCAGGGGAGGAAGTAAAAGACAATACTGACATTACAGCAGGAGATCACAGAGGATACATTTTGTGAGGTAAAATATTGTTTAAAAACAGTCAGTGAAATATTTGACCTAACAAAATGAATCCTCTGTGATCCCCTGCTGTAATGTCAGTATTGTCTTCTGCTCCCTCCCCTGCCCAGGAGATGTGGTATGCTCCGTACACGGTCAGACACAGACAATTTTTAAAATGAACTTTCATTCGTTGGAAAACTCCTTTAATGTGACCTGCTTCCTCTGCCTGTAGACATGTCGCGCATCTGCCGCCGGGATCAGCTGAATGATTCACTGCACCTGAGCAGAATTCGCATTAAAACTGCGCATAACTGCGTAATTCGCGCAGGTGCAGTAAATCAGACCGCCGCCATCTTTGTGCAGACAGATGGTGGCGGTCACATTAAAACTGTGCATGTGCTCCTCCTGTACAAAGATGGTGGTGGTCAGTGAATCATACGGCTGATCACGGCGACGGCGAGTTCACGACGGTGTTCTGCTGGTGGTACTGCACAAGAGGCTGCATACGGCGTATGTTTGTGTGTGAGTGTGGTGCGTATGGCATATACAGTGTGTGTGGTGCGTACGGCATATACAGTGTGTGTGTGTGTGGTGCGTACGGCGTATACAGTGTGTGTGTGTGGT
Source organism: Ranitomeya variabilis (assembly GCF_051348905.1). Taxonomy (NCBI): domain Eukaryota; kingdom Metazoa; phylum Chordata; class Amphibia; order Anura; family Dendrobatidae; genus Ranitomeya; species Ranitomeya variabilis. The sequence goes on from NC_135236.1 coordinate 207,170,248, forward strand.
GTGACAGTGTTGAGCTGGTGGTACCGCGCAAGAGGCTAATACCATCAGCAGTTTCCATATTGAGACACCCATCACTTGGGTGTCCCAATATGGAGGTTAATGAACTTCCGCCGCTTGGAAGTCTGGGATCCGGACACATCTGGACGGAACAGGATATGAAGACATTGCAAGGTAAGTATATATTAAGATGTTCTTATTCCCACTAATATCTACTATATAATTGTCTAAGGGTCACTTCCGTCTTTCTGTCTGTCCTTCTGTCTGTCTTTCTGTCACGGAAATCCCAAGTCGCTGATTGGTCGCAGCAAAACAGCCACGACCAATCAGCGACGGGCACAGTCCGGCGGCAAAATGGCCGCTCCCTATTCCCCGCAGTCAGTGCCCGCTCCATACTCCCCTCCAGTCAGCGCTCACACAGGGTTAATGGTAGCGTTAACGGACCGCGTTATGCCGTGGTGTAACACATTCCGTTAACGCTGCTATTAACCCTGTGTGACCAACTTTTTACTGTTGATGCTGCCTACGCAGCATCAATAGTAAAAAGATCTAATGTTAAAAATAATAAAAAAAATAAAAAATCGTTATATACTCACCGTCCGTTGGCCCCCCGGATCAGGAACAGGCCTTTCCCGCTCCTCGCGACACTCCAGTGACAGCTCCATGCATTGCGATCTCGCGAGATGATGACTTAGCGGTCTCGCGAGACCGCAACGTCATCATCTTGCGAGACCGCAATGCACTCATGGGACCAGAGCGTGCGAGGAGCATCGGTAAATGCTTCGCTTGGATCTGGGGGCCAACGGAAGGTGAGTATATAACTATTTTTTATTTTAATTCTTTTTTTTTAACAGGGATATGGGCTGTGCAATATACTACGTGGGCTGTGCAATATACTACGTGGGCTGTGCAATATACTACGTGGGCTGTGCAAATATACTACGTGGGTTGTGCAATATACTACGTGGGCTGTGCAATATACTACGTGGGCTGTGCAATATACTACGTGGGCTGTAAAATATACTACGTGGGCTGTGCAATATACTACGTGGGCTGTGCAATATACTACATGGGCTGTAAAATATACTACGTGGGCTGTAAAATATACTACGTGGGCTGTGCAATATACTACGTGGGCTGTGCAATATACTACGTGGGCTGTGCAAATATACTACATGGGCTGTGCAATATACTACGTGGGCTGTGCTATATACTACGTGGGCTGTGCTATATACTATGTGGTCTGTGCAATATACTACGTGGCTATGCAATATACTACATGGGCTGTGCAATATACTACGTGGGCTGTGCTATATACTACGTGGGCTGTGCTATATACTACGTGGGCTGTGCAATATACTACATGGCTGTGCAATATACTATGTGGGCTGTGCAATATACTACAAGGGCTGTGCTATATACTACATGGGCTGTGCAATATACTACGTGGGCTGTGCAATATACTACGTGGGCTGTGCAATATACTACGTGGGCTGTGCAATATACTACATGGGTGTGCTATATACTTACGTGGGCTGTTATATACTAAGTTGGCTGTGCTATATAGTACGTGGGCTGTGTTATACACTACGTGGGCTGTTATATGCTATGTGGCCTGTGTTATACACTACGTGGGCTGTGTTATATACTACATGGGCTGTGTTATACACTACGTGGGCTGTGTTATATACTGCGTGCCTGGGCTGTTATATACTACGTGAGCTGTGTTATATGCTACATGGGCTGTTATAAACTACGTGGCTGTGTTATATGCTATGTGGGCTGTTATACACTCCGTGGGCTGTGCTATATACTACGTGGCTGTGTTATATACTCCATGGGCTGTGTTATATACTCCATGGGCTGTGTTATATACTCCATGGGCTGTGCTATATACTCCATTGGCTGTGCTATATACTACGTGGCTGTGCTATATTCTTCTACGTGGCTGTGCAATATACTACGTGGCTGTGCTATGTACTATGTAGCTGTGCTATTTACTACGTGGGCTATTATATACTACGTGGCTGTGCTATATACTACGTGGCTGGCTGCAAACAATCAGCGACAGGCGCAGTCCGGCGCGAATTGGCGCGGGATTTGAACCACACTTCGCTAATTGGTCGCGGCTGGCTGAATCCTGTGTATTCATTGCATTATTCTAAAATCTTCATGAATAAACTACATGCATATTCTAGAATACCCAATGCGTTAGAATCGGGCTACCATCTAGTAAGTAATAATCTTTTGATAATAGAGGTTTTAGGTTTTCAAAACTGTAATAATATTTCAAGCATTTCAGTAGTTTCAGATGCAGGAAATCCTAGGACTTCCTCGTTAGTGAACCTGACCTTCCTGTTTGAGATATTTGAGGCATCCGTTGAGTGACATTTCCACTGAGGAGGATGAAACCAGGTCTTACACAATCCATCCTCCCGTCATTTTTAATACTGGATAATTATGAATGAACAGGGTGTGGTACATTCACCCCAGACAAACTCACAGAGGGAATTAGTTGTAGGAGCTGAGATAATGTTTTCATTTCATTCTCCTAGAGTTGCAGGTTTTAATAACCTTCATTATAACAAGCTTGGCGCTTCTCTAGACATTGCTTCTTCTGATTTGCTTGTGGAAATGGATTTATTTAGATTATGGCTGATGGGTTGCTTTGTTCTGCATGTGGTTCTTACAATATACAGGAGTAAATTCAAAGAAATCAAAGAAATGCACTATATATTGTAGGTATAAATATATTAGTACTAGATATTAATATGGCAGCTTTCTGGAATTATGTGAATGCCTTAGTTTAGCACAGACTTAGCATAGGGCATAAAGTGAACCTGTCACCAGGTTTGCCCAATATGAGATAAGACCGACACCTTTCAGGACTGATATACAGCATTCTATAATGCTGTATATCTACCCCCAACCCAACCTGCAAGACAAGAAACAGACCTTTTATTATTTTCGCCTGCAGGGTGCTCGGGTCTGAGAGGTGTCTCTTGGTCTGGCGCCTCCCTTCTTATTGCGATGCTGTCCTCGTTCTTGCTTCATGTGGTGACGCGTCCCTATGTCATCCACACAGGCTCCCTATCATCCCGCTCCTGCGCACTTTTCTGCCCTGACCACAGAGTAAAGTACTGCAGTGCACATGCATTGAGGGTCTTCACCTTTCCCATTGCCTGCGCACTGCAGTAGTTTGCTGATTTTTAGATTAGCTCTGCACAGGAATGGAGATCTGGATATGCATATACTGGAGGAAGGAGCTGGAGATAAAATGATACTGCCAATCTGTGCTTAAAGCTGGATGCGAAGTTGTGGTGGGAGTGCTTGGTTAGAGAATGCGGGTAAAGTGGGAATAAATGGATATATGAATACTGCCTTTAAAGGAGTGGGAGGGATGGGGCATCTCGGTGTGCTTTCAGTTGGAAAGGTTTGGGTGTTATTATACTGATATTGGGGGACTCTGGGTGTCATTACTGTGTGTGTGATGGAGTTGCTGGATGTGGCTCACAACCATTTCCATACCTCCCAACTTTTGAAGATGGGAAAGAGGGACAAAGTTTGCGGCGCGCAACACGCGCTGCGGCAAGTTTAAGGCCAGGCCTCTGACCACACCCATTCATAATTAGTCACACCCATATCCACGTCCCAACCACACCCATTTAGCACTGCTGATCACACTGTTTTATATACAATAATTATAAACAAAAAAAAATATGGCCACACAGTGCTCCATACTGTATAATGACCCCACATGATGCTCCATACTGTATGATGACCCCACATGATGCTCCATACTGTAATGACCGCACATGATGCTCCATACTGTATAATGACCCCACATGATTCTCAATACTGTATAATGACCCCACATGATGCTCCATACTGTATAATGGCCCCACATGATGCTCCATACTGTATAATGACCCCACATGATGCTCCATACTGTAATGACCACACAAGATGCTCCATACTGTATAATGACCCCACATGATGCTCAATACTGTATAATGACCGCACATGATGCTCCATACTGTATAATGACCCCACATGATGCTCCATACTGTAATGACCGCACATGATGCTCCATACTGTATAATGACCCCACACGATGCTCAATACTGTATAATGACCGCACATGATGCTCCATACTGTATAATGACTGCACATGATGCTCCATACTGTATAATGACTGCACATGATACTCCATACTGTATAATGGCCCCACATGATGCTCCATACTGTATATTGGCGTCACATGATACTTCGTACCATATAATGGCCACACATAGCTACTCCTACACACGCAGCTGCGCTCCGTACACTTTGCACACGGCTCCGCTCCGTACACATGCGCTCCGCTCCATACACCTCGTACACACACGGCTCCGCTCCATACACCTCGTACACACACGGCTCCGCTCCATACATCTCGTACACTCACGGCTCTGCTCCATACACCTTGTATACACACGGCTCCGCTCCATACACCTTGTATACACACGGCTCCGCTCCATACACCTCGTACACACACGGCTCCGCTCCATACACCTTATGCGCACACAGCTCCGCTCCATACACCTCGTACACACACGGCTCCGCTCCATACACCTTATACACACGCGGCTCCGCTCCATACACCTCATACACACGCGGCTCCGCTCAATACACCTCGTACACACGCGGCTCCGCTCCATACACCTCGTACACACACGGCTCCGCTCCATACACCTTATACACACGCGGCTCCGCTCCATACACCTCATACACACGCGGCTCCGCTCAATACACCTCGTACACACGCGGCTCCGCTCCATACACCTCGTACACACACGGCTCCACTCCATACACCTTATACACACATGGCTCCGCTCCATACACCTCATACACACGCAGCTCCGCTCCATACACCTCATACACACGCGGCTCCGCTCCATACACCTCGTACACACACAGCTCCGCTCCATACACCTCATACACACACGGCTCCGCTCCATACACCTCGTACACACACGGCTCCGCTCCATACACCTTATACACACACGGCTCCGCTCCATACACCTCATACACACGCGGCTCCGCTCAATACACCTCGTACACACGCGGCTCCGCTCCATACACCTCGTACACACACGGCTCCGCTCCATACACCTTATACACACACGGCTCCACTCCATACACCTCATACACACGCAGCTCCGCTCCATACACCTCATACACACGCGGCTCCGCTCCATACACCTCATACACACACGGCTCTGCTCCATACACCTCGTACACACACGGCTCCGCTCCATACACCTCATACACACACGGCTCTGCTCCATACACCTTATACACACACGGCTCCGCTCCATACACCTCGTACACACACGGCTCTGCTCCATACACCTCGTATACACACGGCTCCACTCCATACACCTCATACACACATGGCTCTGCTACATCCACACTGTACACCTCCTGACCCCATACAAGGCATTACGTACCTCCTGCAGGACCATGTGGCAAGGTGGCAGCAACCAGCACAGCCGAGTCCTGCAATCCACGGAGGTCCCGATCTGCCGATCATGTGACCCCTGACTCCTCCACTCCTGTGACTTCATCACAGGTCCTGTGCGCAGAAAGCAGGCAGCCATACAGAAGGGTAAGGGCCCGGGGCATGGCTTAACTACACAAGGGGGCGTGTCGGTCCTGCTGTCCATGGGATGAGAGCATCCCGTGCGGGAGTGCGGGGCAAAGGCTGAAAACCGGGACAGTCCCGCACAATGAGGGACGGTTGGGAGCTATGCATTTCTCAAAGTTAAATGTGGCTCTGTTCTATGTAATGGAAAAATATTCAGAAAACAACAACGAAAAGACTCCTGAAAAACCATGAGAAAACACTCCAAAAAAATGATGAAGAAAATGATCAGGAAATGACTGAAAAACTGATGCAAAAGACACTTCTTTGAAAAGCCAACGTTTCCTGGAGCGTTTTCTGCTTCAAAAGCTCATCTGGTTCACACAAGTTTAACCCCTTCACCCCCAAGGGTGGTTTGCACGTTAATGACCGGGCCAATTTTTACAATTCTGACCACTGTCCCTTTATGAGGCTATAACTCTGGAACGCTTTGACGGATCTTGGCGATTCTGACATTGTTTTCTCGTGACATATTGTACTTCATGTTAAAGGTAAAATTTATTCGATATAACTTGCGTTTATTTGTGAAAAAAATGGAAATTTGGCGAAAATTTTGAAAATTTTGCAATTTTCCAACTTTGAATTTTTGTGCCCTTAAATCACAGACATATGTCACGCAAAATACTTAATAAGTAACATTTCCCACATGTCTACTTTACATCAGTACAATTTTGGAACCAAAATTTTTTTTTGTGACGGAGTTATAAGGGTTAAAAGTTGACCAGCAATTTCTCATTTTTACAACACCATTTTTTTTTAGGGACCACATCTCATTTGAAGTCATTTTGAGGGGTCTATATGATAGAAAATACTCAAGTGTGACACCATTCTAAAAACTGCACCCCTCAAGGTGCTCAAAACCACATTCAAGAAGTTTATTAACCCTTCAGGTGTTTCACAGGAATTTTTGGAATGTTTAAATAAAAATGAACATTTAACTTTTTTTCACACAAAATTTATTTCAGCTCCAATTTGTTTTATTTTACCAAGGGTAACAGGAGAAAATGGACCCCCAAAGTTGTTGTACAATTTGTCCTGAGTACGATGATACCCCATATGTGGGTGTAAACCATTGTTTATGCGCATGGCAGAGCTTGGAAGGGAAGGAGCGCCATTTGACTTTTCAATGCAAAATTGACTGGAATTGAGATGGGACGCCATGTTGCGTTTGGAGAGCCCCTGATGTGCCTAAACATTGAAACTCCCTACAAGTGACACCATTTTGGAAAGTAGACCCCCTAAGGAACTTATCTAGATGTGTGGTGAGCACTTTGACCCACCAAGTGCTTCACAGAAGTTTATAATGCAGAGCCGTAAAAATAAAAAATCATATTTTTTCACAAAAATGATCTTTTCGCCCCCAATTTTTTATTTTCCCAAGGGTAAGAGAAGAAATTGGACCCCAAAAAATGTTGTGCAATTTGTCCTGAGTACGCTGATACCCCATATGTGGGTGTAAACCATTGTTTGGGCGCATGGCAGAGCTTGGAAGGGAAGGAGCGCCATTTGACTTTTCAATGCAAAATTGACTGGAATTGAGATGGGACGCCATGTTGCGTTTGGAGAGCCCCTGATGTGCCTAAACATTGAAACTCCCTACAAGTGACACCATTTTGGAAAGTAGACCCCCTAAGGAACTTATCTAGATGTGTTTTGAGAGCTTTGAACCCCCAAGTGTTTCACTACAGATTATAACGCAGAGCCGTGAAAATAATTTTTTTTTTTTTTCTCAAAAATGATTTTTTAGCCCCCAGCTTTGTATTTTTACAAGGGTAACAGAATAAATTGGACCCCAAAATTTGTTTTCCAATTTGTCCTGAGTACGCTGATACCCCATATGTGGGGGGGAACCACTGTTTGGGCGCATGACAGAGCTCGGAAGGGAAGGAGCACCATTTGGAATGCAGACTTAAATGGATTGGTCAGCAGCCGTCACGTTGCATTTGCAGAGCCCCTGATGTACCCAAACAGTACAAACCCCCCACAAGTGACCCCATATTGGAAACTAGACCTCCCAAGGAACTTATCTAGATGTGTTTTGAGAACTTTGAACCCCCAAGTGTTTCACTAAAGTTTATAGCGCAAAGCCGTGAAAATAAAAATTCTTTTTTTTTTTTCACAAAAATGATTTTTTAGCCCCCAGTTTTGTATTTTCACAAGGGTAACAGGATAAATTAGACCCCAAAAGTTGTTGTCCAATTTGTCCTGAGTACGCTGATACCCCATATGTCGGGGGGAACCACTGTTTGGGCGCATGACAGAGCTCGGAAGGGAAGGAGCGCCATTTGGAATGCAGCCTTAAATGGATTGGTCTGCAGGCGTCACGTTGCATTTGCAGAGCCCCTGATGTACCCAAACAGTACAAACCCCCCACAAGTGACCCCATATTGGAAACTAGACCTCCCAAGGAACTTATCTAGATGTGTTGTGAGAACTTTGAACCCCCAAGTGTTTCACTACAGTTTATAATGCAGAGCCGTGAAAATAAAACATCTTTTTTTTCCCACAAAAATGATTTTTAGCCCCCCAAATTTTTATTTTCCTAAGGATAACAAGAGAACTTGGACCCCAGAAGTTGTTGTTCAATTTGTCCCGAGTACGCTGATAACACATATGTTGGGGTAAACCCCTTTTTGGGCGCACGGGAGAGCTCGGAAGGGAAGGAGCACTGTTTTACTTTTTCATCGCAGAATTGGCTGGAATTGAGATTGGACGCCATGTCGCGCTTGGAGAGCCCCTGATGTGCCTGGACAGTGGAAACCCCCCAATTCTACCTGAAACCCTAACCCAAACACACCCCTAACCCTAATCCCAACAGTAACCCTAACCACACCCCTAGCCCTGACACACCCATAATTCTAATCCCAACCCTAATCCAAACGTAAATGTAATCCAAACCCTAACCCTAACTTTAGCCCCAACCCTAACTTTAGCCCCAACCCTAACTTTACCTCCAACCCTAGCCCTAACCCTAACCCTACCCCTAACCCTAACCCTAAACGTGACTGAAATACGTGGCACTGAAATACGTGGCACTGAAATACGTGGCACTGAAATACGTGATACGTGGCACTTAAATACGTGGCACTGAAACACGTGGCACTGAAACACGTGGCACTGAAATACGTGGCACTGAAATACGTGGCACTGAAATACGTGGCACTTAAATAAGTGGCACTGAAATATGTGATATGTGGCACTTAAATACGTGGCACTGAAATACGTGGCACTGAAATACGTGGCACTGAAATATGTGGCACTGAAATACGTGGCACTGAAATATGTGATACGTGGCACTTAAATACGTGGCACTGAAACACGTGGCACTGAAATACGTGATACGTGGCACTGAAATACGTGGCACTGAAATACGTGGCACTGAAATACGTGGCACTATGACTGTCAGAAAATGTTCATTAAACGGTTAGGGGTGAGGTTAGGGGTAGAGTTAGGGTTAGGGTTTGGATCCCTTTATCACCTTGATGGTGGTGGGTGGCTTTTCAGTGTGTTTTCTGTTTTTTTCGATAAAAATGCATGCGTTTTTAACACAAACAAACGCATGTGCTTAAAAACGCAAGAAAATACTGCAGGTTGTATTTCTGAAAATGAACGCATGCAGAAAAAAACCGCATGCGTTTGAAAACGCGACCAAACGCGTACAAAAAAACCGCATGCGTTTTCAATGTTAAATATAGGGAAAAAACGCATGCGTTTTTTTGTGCAAAAAACGCTGCAGACAAAAACGGAAGTGTGAAACCAGCAACGCTTTTTATAGCAAAAAAGTTTTTGCGTCTCCACATTTTGAGACCTATAATTTTTCCACATTTGCTCCACAGAGTCATGTGAGGTCTTGTTTTTTGCGGGACGAGTTGACGTTTTTATTGGTACCATTTTCGGACACGTGACCGTTTTTGATCGCTTTTTATTCCGATTTTTGTGAGGCAGAATGACCAAAAACCTGCTATTCATGAATTTCTTTTGGGAGAGGCGTTTATACCGTTCCGGGTTTGGTAAAATTGATAAAGCAGTTTTATTCGTCGGGTCAGTACGATTACAGCGATATCTCATTTATATCATTTTTTTTATGTTTTGGCGCTTTTATACAATAAAAACTATTTTATAGAAAAAATAATTATTTTGGTATCGCTTTATTCTCAGGACTATAACTTTTTTATTTTTTTGCTGATGATGCTGTATGGCGGCTTGTTTTTTGCGGGACAAGATGACGTTTTCAGCGGTACCATGGATATTTATATCAGTCTTTTTGATCGCGTGTTATTCCACTTTTTGTTCGGCGGTATGGTAATAAAGCGTTGTTTTTTGCCTCGTTTTTTTTTTTTTTCTTACGGTGTTTACTGAAGGGGTTAACTAGTGTGGCAGTTTTATAGGTTGGGTCGTTACGGACGTGGCGATACTAAATATGTGTACTTTTATTGTTTTTTTTTTTTAATTTAGATAAAGAAATGTATTTATGGGAATAATATTTTTTTTTTTTTTCATTATTTTGGAATATTTTTTTTTATTTTTTTTTACACATTTGGAAATTTTTTTTTTAACTTTTTTACTTTGCCCCAGGGGGGGACAATACAGATCGGTGATCTGTCAGTTTGCATAGCACTCTGACAGATCACCGATCTGCGAGAAGTGCAGGCTGCTTCACAGTGCCTGCTCTGAGCAGGCGTCTGTGAAGCCACCTCCCTCCCTGCAGGACCCGGATCCGCGGCCATCTTGGATCCGGGTCTGGAGCAGGCAGGGAGGGAGGTAAGACCCTCGCAGCAACGCGATCACATCGCGTTGCTGCGGGGGGCTCAGGGAAGCCCGCAGGGAGCCCTCTCCCTGCGCGATGCTTCCCTGCATCGCCGGTACATCGCGATCATGTTTGATCGCGGTGTGCCGGGGGTTAATGTGCCGGGGGCGGTCCGTGACCGCTCCTGGCACATAGTGCCGGATGTCAGCTGCGATATGCAGCCGACACCCGGCCGCGATCGGCCGCGCTCCCCCCGTGAGCGCGGCCGATCGGCTATGACGTACTATCCCGTCGGCGGTCATACGGGCCCACCCCACCTCGACGGGATAGTACGTCAAATGTCGGGAAGGGGTTAAAAGACGTTGTGCGCACAGCATAGAAGCTGCTTCAAGGAAGTGATGTGCACTCTCTTTTTTTCCCCAGGGGTTTTTGAAAACCTGAAGTAGAAAAAAATCATCAAAAAACTGAATATATGAATAGAAAAGGGGTTTTACCATAGACTTGAATAGGAAGCACCATACAGCTTTCCAGTCTTCTTAGGCCATTTGCACACATTGAGTATTTGGTGAGGTAAATTCCTGGTTTCTGCTAGGGTGGGCCCTCCTCCTTGAGTGACAGTTCTGGCAAAGCAAATAGAATTACAGTATCAGAAGAACTATAAAGCCCTTCACGAGCTATGTTATAACACAGTCTACAGCATTATCACTAAATTTATATAATAGGCTAATAGGGCATGTGATTAGGAGATCTGATCTGGAAGCTGCCGATGTTGGGGGCTGGTGATTTTACAAGATGTATAACAGCAGCTTGTCATGAGCTGATATAGGAGGGGAGGTGATCAGCTAACTGCTGTGTATACATAAATAAGCTGGAGAGAGTTGGTTGGCATGTTAGTGCAGGGTGCCTGAGGGCAGTAGTCGTGGGCATACTGCTGCTGCTGCTTCATCAACCTGGCACTCTACAGAAAATTTGTGTCCCAGATCAAATGTGCCATGGTGTGTGGGGTGTGCTGCACTCACTTGTAGGAAGAGGAAGAAGGCATCAGCTGTCCTCCAGGTCTTCAGTTTCAGGAGCCGACGCACATGAATCAGGAGACACCCAGTTCGTTTCATGACAGAAAAATTTACTCAACAGACCATTTGCATCATATTGCAACACATAGCATCGGATACGGCACTTTCTATTTCTTGTTTCTATAGTGTAGTAGACTTCTAGATTTTCCTTCCATTCTGCCTGGACAATCCCTGCTTTCACTGATCCTGTCAGTCAAAGGGATCCCTGGCCCAGTCCCACAATATGTGCAAGGTCTGTAACTTCTCGCAGCCGCAACTTAATCTTCCGCTGCATGGAAAGCATTAAAGTGCTCGCCATAGCTCCAGGATCGAGCCTCGAGCTCCAGACGTTAAAGGAGTATATTCATCCAGGGAATTCTAGTAAGGCCTCATACTGATCCAGAACACTGTGTACTCTCCCTTGCTATTTAGCGCTCACTATGTATCTTAGGAAGCCATCAGTCACGATTCATTTTTGGATTCGTGGCAGCTCTGGTTCCGCTATAATTTAAATGTAGCTCTTTTTCCTTTCGGGCCAGCAAGGTTTAATGTCAGTTTCCCTTGCTGGCAGCTGCTTTGTTGCTAGTCAGCTGATGTTGGTTGTGACCACTTCCACCATCCTTTAAAAAGTCACATGACCCATCAGCTGACTGTCGGTGATAGAGTAATCTATGGCGACCAAGCCTGGAGTTAAGAGCTCTTTGGTTGCAGTAGTGAGTCCTCTGTTTTTGTGGAGTTTGTGCTCCAGATGCCTTACCCTCTGCTGTGTGGTGCTTTGCAGCAGAGACAGTTGTTAAGTATAAGTTCCCCTCTATCCGTCTGTCTTGTGTTTTGTCACTCTGACTGTGTTGTTCATCATTTGCAGTGGTAAGGCTAGCATCCTTGCTGGCCAGTGCACTAGCCATGGATTAGTGAGGTGACAATCAGAGACTAGGCACGTGATGGCGGCGGGGAAAGGACCCGCTTAGGGCGTTAGGGGAGTTTAGGGACAGGCTCAGGTTGGTATTTAGGAGGTGCTCCCATCCCTCATTCCCTACGGTTAGGGCCTTCCTCACCCTATTCCATCCCATTGTAGGTATAAGTTGTGTCATCCGCTGGACTTTACCTTGTCGGTCGTGACACCGTCACATGTCCTAATACTAAGCCCCTCCCACCATGAGTTAGTCCCGAACTTACCTTAATGTCACTTATCTAACTACAGTCTCTAACTTATACTACCTATCTTACCTCCTAAGCTCTACACTATGTCTTATCCTATGCCATCTCCATTCACAATACAGCTCTGGCAAAAATTAAGAGAACACCACATCAAAACCCTGTCATGGGTGCCCAATTGCCAGACCTGAACTCCTTTGAAAACCTCTGGAATGTAATCAAGAGGATGATGGATAGTCACACGCCATTTAACAATGAAGAACTGCTTCAATTTTTGCTCCAGAAGCAGTGTGAAAGACTGGTGGAAAGCATACCAAGACGCTTGAAAGCTGTGTTTAAAAATCATGGTTATTCCACAAAATATTGATTTCTGAACTCTTCCTGAGTTAAAACATTAGTATTGTTGTTTCTAAATAATTATGAACTTGTTTTCTTTGCATTATTTGAGTTCTGAAAACACTGTTTTTTTTTTTAATTTTGACCATTTCTCCTTTTCAGAAAACAAAAATACAAAATTTATTGCTTGGAAATTCAGAGACATGTTGTCAGAAGTTTATAGAATAAATGAACAATTTACATTTTACTCAAAAATATACCTATAAAGAGAAAAAACAGACAAACTGAACATTTTGCAGTGGTCTCTTAATTTTTGCCAGAGCTGTATATGCCAAAAATGCAGAACATAGTTGACACTACAATACAACGCGATTGGTGCCTCCAGGGGTAGGAACGTGATAGCCATTATCCACCATCCTTACATTAAGAGTTAACCTCTCCTGGAATGTAGATACAGTACTGTGCACACCCTGCTAGGGTCTGAGCAGGTACTACTGACCAAGTGCAACAGAAACCAGCTGTACACTATGCAAGATAGAAGCTCAAACAGCAAGAGAATGACAGCAGATAGAAAAAGCAAGACAACTGTCATCTTATTTATTTTTATGCTGTCAATAAAGAGAGACTGGAACAGAAGCTGAAAAGCTATGCTTGACCCAGTCACGGGGAGTAACACCTGATTTTATTATCTAAACCGAGCTCAGGCCATAGGGGGCAAAAACCTGTCACTGGAAAAGCTTTTAAATTAAATGGGCATGGCCTGCAATAGTAGGTACAGCTAATGTATAAAGATTTTTCTGGTAGGAAGCATAAATATTTTTATTTAACGCATCTTGTTTAAATATGGTGTAGCGCCGGAGCTCAAAATCTAAGATGCCAGCCTCTACTAAGTACTGGTTGTGTTCTACATTGACACAGCCAGTGCTTAGCAGAGAGGGCGGAGCTGGCACACTGACCTGATGCGATCTTCAAATCTGAGCAGATGCAGCCAAAGCAGATGCCGCCAATAGAGGAGGTGTCGCCATCTGTGAGTGAACAGGGCACGCTGTGAACAGTCAGCATGCAGAAATGGTGAATGCAGTGATCACAATCAGCCAGCACAAAGTGTGAAGGCAGAGAATGCAGTCAGTCAGCACAAAAACTACTACTACTACCACCCAGGGACAACACTCACAGCCCTACTACCTGGAACAGCTCTCTTAGCCATACTAGCCAGGGACTGCTCCCCTAGCTCTACTACCCAGGAAAAACTCTCTTAGCCCTAATAAGTACAGCGCTGTTATCTACTATCCTACTACCCAGGAAGAGCGCTATTAGCCCTACTATCAGGGACAGCGCTCTTAGACCTACTACCCAGGGACAGCTCTCTTCGCCCTACTAACCAGGGACAGCACTCTTAGCCCTATTATCCAAGGACCACGCTCCTAGGCCTACTACACAGGAACAGCTCATTTAGCCTTTCTACAAGAAACAGCTCTCCTAGCCATACTACCTATGGGCAGCTCTCTTAGCTCTACTACCCAGGAAAAGCTCTCTTAGTCCTAATACCCAGGTACAGCGCTCTTAGACCTACTAACCAGGGACTGCGTTCTTAGTCCTACTACCTGGACCAGTTATCTTACACCTACTACCCAGGGATAGCTGTCTTATAGTCAGGGTTGGCTTCAGGTTTTTGTGGGCCCCGTGCGAAAGTCTCAGTGGGAACCTTTAACACATACCACGATTCATGATCCACAGATAGGAAGTATAGGTATAGGACAATGTCAAAGATTTCACTTGCTTCTTACATTACATGAGTGATATCTATTGTAAGTACTACCAGAAACCGGCGAATCCTCGCAGCACACAGCACACACACTGACTGCAGACGTGTCATTTTAGACCGGAGAGTATAGTCCTCCATATAGTATTATGGGCACCACATAGTGCTTCATACAGAATTATGGGCACCACATAGTCCTCCATACAGAATTATGGGCACCACCTAGTCCTCCATACAATATATAATGGCCCCATATATTGCCCCATACAGCATAATGGCCCTATATACTGCTCCATACAATAAAATGGGCCCCATATAATGCTCCATACAGTATAATGGGCCCCATATATTGCTTCACACGGTATAATGGGTTGCATATAATGCTCCATACAGTATATTGGGCCCCATATAATGCTTCCGACAGTATAATGGGCTCATATATTGCTCCATACAGTATTATGAGTCCCATATATTGTTCCATAGAGTATAATGGGGCCCATATATTGCTCCACACAATATAATGGGCCCTATATATTGCTCCATACAGTATAATGGCCCAATATATTGCTCCATAGAGTATAATGGGCCCTATATAATGCCTCATATAGTATAATGGGCCCAATATAATGTTCCATACAGTATAATGGGCCCCATATAATGCTCCATACAGTTTAAAGGCCAGCAATTTGGAAGATGCACCCCCATATGATTATGCCTATGCACCCGGACACTGCCTAATCTGCCAATTTATTGTGGGGGTTAATGGGAGGGAGACCAATTAGGATTTCTATAAGGGGGCCCATGATTTATTTATACATCCCTGGTTATAATATTTTATAATTATACAGTATGTCTGCAGAAATAATGAGGGTGCCACAAATTTCTAGCAGTTCGACCAAATCTGACCTCTGTTGGAATATTTCAAGATATGAGAAGACAAGGACAGAAAGTAGCAAAAAAAAAAAGAAATACAAATACTTTATATATCACTGTTGCACTGTTTGGAGACAAGGACTTTAGTAAGACTATGCTGTATGTCAACAATACATTAGACAAACCTGACATTGCTTTTGCAACAATACTTATCAAAAATAGAATGCCTTACTGTTAGTATAATAGGTCGCATAAAAGAACAAAACCCTATCAGCATGTATCAAGTTCCCTCCTACACGTTATGCAGTAGATCAACATATAAACAAATAAATGTAGTCCTCATGCCTAAACCTTAACTTAAATCACAAAATGGTTATGAATTTAAACACATAAATAAGTTGGAAGCCAAACCAGCAAACTGCTGAATAGATATCTACATGGACAAGATACCGGACTGACTTTTTGTTGAATGATGCACAAATGACAACTCCATACCATAGGAATATGATGCAATAAACTCATTGTGGCTTGGTTTTGATGAAGAGGTTTGAATACCTTGAAATGCGTTGACACAATAAACTACATTCATGCTTCACCTTTGTGTGTGATCGAACCTTTGTACCTTGGGCAGCACGGACTCTGAAGCATTGTATTCCTCATTTATTCCATTGTATCCCATTGGTGGTCCTGCAGCAGCCTTTAAATGTTTCTATAGAAGTTGTGACTGTCCCAACCTCATCAGGTGAGTGTACCTATAATATTTTATACCACTTGCTTATCTGATAAGACCCTATTTGCGCTTTATTGTCTCTCCAGTTTTACTATTTGATATGCCATGGGAATACACATACATTAAAGGGAGTCATACTCACGAATGGGGAGTAGACAGCCTACGGCCATTTCGTGTGCTCCATGCTTGCGAAGTGGTGGTAGGCTATGTGCTCAACATCTCCTTGACGTTAATTTTATACACTGAATAAAGTAGTCCAGATTGTTTAGGATCCAGTTGGTTAGTGCCATACCTATTTATCTATCTTTTTAAGAACCTTCACTAGTATTTGGACATTGGCTAATGAGTACTAATGGAGCGCCCGCTAGGGATGCGGGGTACTTGGGCCGGGTCCGGAGGTACTTAAAGGGGTGGTCACAGTAACAGTGACCCAGTCTGTGGCCCTGGGCGTCCAGTAAAAGGGGATGAGTGGAAGTAAAGAATAAGTCTATAAAGGATAATTTGTGACGCCACCTGTGGTATTCGGCCAGGGATGGCCGATGCTGCTTAAAGAGGTCCACTGGGGCTGATGGAGTTGCAGCAGAGTTGATATAGCTCCTCACAGGTAGTGTTTAGTCCCCTGTTGTGAATTAGACTTTTTGGCTCCCTCTTGTGGTTACTAGTGATATGACTCTGGGATTGTCTTTCCTCAGTTTGGCACCCACCTGGGTCGTTAGTCCAGGGGTGTTGCTATATAAACTTCCTGGATCCTTAGTCCAGTGCCTGGCATCGTTGTATTCAGATCCTTTCTGTTTGCTCCTGTCTGCTGGTCCTGGTTCGTGCAAAATTAAGCTAAGTCTTGCTTCTTTGTTTTTTGGTTATTTGCTTTGCTTTTATTTTTGTCCAGCTTGTACTAAATGTGATTCCTGACTTTGCTGGAAGCTCTAGGGGGCTGGTGTTCTCACCCCGGGCCGTTAGACGGTTCGGGGGTTCTTGAATATCCAGCGTGGATATTTTGATAGGGTTTTTGCTGACCATATAAGTCATCTTACTATATTCTGCTATTAGCTAGTGGGCCTCTCTTTGCTAAATACCTAGCTCATTCTTACGTTTGTCTTTTCCTCTTACCTCACCGTTATTATTTGTTGGGGGCTTGTATCCAACTTTTGGGGTCTTTTCTCTGGAGGCAAGAAAGGTCTTTCTTTTCCCTTCCAGGGTTAGTTAGTTCTCCGGCTGGCGCGAGACGTCTAGAACCAACGTAGGCACGTTCCCCGGCTGCTGCTATTTGTGGTGCTAGGATTAGATATATGGTCAGCTCAGTTACCACTGCCCTATGAGCTGTTTTTTTGTGTTTGCAGACTTAGTAATTATTTCTGAGACCCTCTGCCATTGGGGTCATAACAGTATGCCAGGCCTACATTGAATGTTTAATGCATTGCAGAAGTGGGATAATAAGAAAGGAAATTCTGAGTTTTTTTTTTTTTCCCTCTCTTCCTCCCCTTTACCTCTGAGTGGCTTGTGCTTGCTGCAAACATGAATGTCCAGACCTTGATTACAAGTGTAGACCAGCTTGCTGCTCGTGTGCAGGGCATACAAGATTTTGTTACCAGTAGTCCAATGTCTGAACCTAAAATACCTATTCCTGAACTGTTTTCTGGAGACCGATTTAAGTTTAGGAATTTCAGGAATAATTGTAAATTGTTTCTATCTCTGAGACCCCGTTCATCTGGAGATTCAGCTCAGCAAGTTAAAATTGTTATCTCTTTTTTACGGGGCGACCCTCAGGATTGGGCTTTCTCGCTAGCGCCAGGAGATCCGGCATTGGCAAATATTGATGCGTTTTTTCTGGTGCTCGGATTGCTTTACGAGGAACCCAATCTTGAAGTTCAGGCAGAAAAAGCCTTGCTGGCTATTTCTCAGGGCCAGGATGAAGCTGAAGTGTATTGCCAAAAATTTCGGAAATGGTCCGTGCTTACTCAGTGGAATGAGTGTGCTCTGGCCGCAAATTTCAGAAATGGCCTTTCTGAAGCCATTAAGAATGTGATGGTGGGTTTCCCCATTCCTACAAGTCTGAATGATTCCATGGCGCTGGCTATTCAAATTGACCGGCGTTTGCGGGAGCGCAAAACCGCTAATCCTCTGGTGGTGTTGTCTGAACAAACACCTGATTTAATGCAATGTGATAGAATTCAGACTAGAAATGAGCGGAAAAATCATAGACGTCAGAATGGGTTGTGTTTTTACTTTGGTGATTCTACACATGTTATATCAGCATGCTCTAAACGCCTAACAAGGGTTGTTAGTCCTGTCGCCATTGGTAATTTGCAACCTAAATTTATTTTGTCTGTGACTTTAATTTGCTCATTGTCTTCTTACCCTGTTATGGCGTTTGTGGATTCAGGTGCTGCCCTGAGTCTTATGGATCTGTCATTTGCCAAGCGCTGTGGTTTTGTTCTTGAACCGTTGGTAAATCCTATTCCTCTTAGAGGTATTGATGCTACGCCATTGGCGGAAAATAAACCGCAGTTTTGGACACAGGTAACCATGTGCATGACTCCTGAACATCGGGAGGTGATTCGTTTTCTTGTTCTGCATAAAATGCATGATTTGGTCGTTTTGGGTCTGCCATGGTTACAGACCCACAATCCAGTCTTGGATTGGAAGGCAATGTCTGTGTCAAGTTGGGGCTGTCAGGGAATTCATGCTGATTCCCCGCCGGTGTCTATTGCTTCCTCTACTCCTTCTGAAGTTCCTGAGTATTTGTCTGATTATCAGGATGTATTCAGCGAGTCCAGGTCCAGTGCTCTGCCTCCTCATAGGGACTGTGACTGCGCCATAGATTTGATTCCAGGTAGTAAATTTCCTAAGGGAAGACTATTTAATCTATCTGTACCTGAGCATGCCGCAATGCGTTCGTATATCAGGGAGTCTCTGGAGAAGGGGCATATCCGTCCATCCTCTTCCCCTCTTGGTGCGGGATTCTTTTTTGTGGCCAAGAAGGACGGATCTTTGAGACCTTGTATTGACTATCGGCTTCTGAATAAAATCACTGTTAAATTTCAGTATCCTTTGCCTCTGTTGTTGGACTTGTTTGCCCGGATTAAAGGTGCCAAGTGGTTCACCAAGATAGATCTTCGTGGTGCGTACAACCTTGTGCGCATTAAGCAAGGAGATGAATGGAAGACAGCATTTAATACGCCCGAAGGTCATTTTGAGTACTTGGTGATGCCTTTTGGGCTCTCTAATGCTCCCTCAGTGTTTCAGTCCTTTATGCATGATATTTTCCGGAAGTATCTGGATAAATTTATGATTGTTTATCTGGATGATATTCTGGTTTTCTCTGAAGATTGGGACTCACATGTGGAGCAGGTCAGGATGGTGTTTCAGGTTTTGCGTGAGAATGCTTTGTTTGTTAAGGGCTCAAAGTGTCTCTTTGGAGTACAGAAGGTTCCCTTTTTGGGGTTTATTTTTTCCCCTTCTGCTGTGGAGATGGACCCAGTCAAGGTCCGAGCTATTCATGATTGGACTCAACCCACGTCAGTTAAGAGTCTTCAGAAGTTCTTGGGTTTTGCTAACTTCTACCGTCGTTTTATCGCTAATTTTTCTAGCGTTGTTAAACCTTTGACGGATATGACCAAGAAAGGTTCTGATGTTGCTAACTGGGCTCCTGCAGCCGTGGAGGCGTTCCGAAAGTTGAAGCGCCGGTTTACTTCGGCGCCTGTTTTGTGCCAGCCTGATGTCTCACTTCCCTTTCAGGTCGAAGTGGATGCTTCTGAGATTGGGGCAGGGGCCGTTTTGTCGCAGAGAGGCCCTGGTTGCTCGGTAATGAGACCATGTGCTTTCTTCTCTAGGAAGTTTTCGCCTGCTGAGCGGAATTATGATGTTGGCAATCGGGAGTTGCTGGCCATGAAGTGGGCATTTGAGGAGTGGCGTCATTGGCTCGAGGGTGCTAAGCATCGTGTGGTGGTCTTGACTGATCACAAAAATTTGATGTATCTCGAGTCTGCTAAACGCCTGAATCCTAGACAGGCCCGCTGGTCATTGTTTTTCTCCCGTTTTGACTTTGTGGTCTCGTATTTACCAGGTTCAAAGAATGTGAAGGCTGATGCTCTTTCAAGGAGCTTTGTGCCTGACTCTCCTGGAGTCGCAGAACCAGTTGGTATTCTTAAAGAGGGAGTTATCTTGTCGGCCATTTCTCCTGATTTGCGACGTGTGTTGCAGAGATTTCAGGCTGGTAGACCTGACTCTTGTCCACCTGACAGACTGTTTGTTCCTGATAAGTGGACCAGCAGAGTCATTTCCGAGGTTCATTCCTCGGTGTTGGCAGGGCATCCGGGAATTTTTGGCACCAGAGATCTGGTGGCTAGGTCCTTTTGGTGGCCTTCCTTGTCATGGGATGTGCGGTCATTTGTGCAGTCCTGTGGGACTTGTGCTCGAGCTAAGCCTTGCTGTTCTCGTGCCAGCGGGTTGCTCTTGCCCTTGCCTGTCCCGAAGAGGCCTTGGACACACATTTCCATGGATTTCATTTCAGATCTCCCGGTGTCTCAGGGCATGTCTGTCATCTGGGTGGTATGTGATCGCTTTTCTAAAATGGTCCATTTGGTGCCTTTGCCTAAGCTGCCTTCCTCTTCCGATCTGGTTCCTGTGTTCTTTCAGAACGTGGTTCGTTTACACGGCATTCCTGAGAATATTGTGTCTGACAGAGGATCCCAGTTTGTTTCCAGGTTCTGGCGATCCTTTTGTGCTAGGATGGGCATTGATTTGTCGTTTTCGTCTGCCTTTCATCCTCAGACTAATGGACAAACGGAGCGAACTAATCAGACTCTGGAGGCTTATTTGAGGTGTTTTGTTTCGGCAGATCAGGATGATTGGGTGACCTTCTTGCCGTTGGCTGAGTTTGCCCTTAATAATCGGGCTAGTTCCGCTACTTTGGTTTCGCCATTTTTCTGCAACTCTGGTTTCCATCCTCGTTTTTCCTCGGGACATGTGGAGCCTTCTGACTGTCCTGGGGTAGATTCTGTCGTGGATAGGTTGCAGCAGATCTGGAATCATGTGGTGGACAACTTAAAGTTGTCACAGGAGAAGGCTCAGCGTTTTGCCAACCGCCGCCGCGGTGTGGGTCCCCGACTTCGTGTTGGGGATTTGGTATGGCTGTCTTCTCGATTTGTTCCTATGAAGGTCTCCTCTCCTAAATTTAAGCCTCGCTTCATCGGTCCTTACAAGATATTGGAAATCCTTAATCCTGTGTCCTTTCGCTTGGATCTTCCGGTGTCGTTTGCCATTCACAACGTGTTCCATAGGTCTTTGTTGCGGCGGTACGTTGTACCTGTGGTTCCTTCTGTTGAGCCTCCTGCTCCGGTCTTGGTTGAGGGCGAGTTGGAGTACGTGGTGGAGAAGATCTTGGATTCTCGTCTCTCCAGACGGAGGCTTCAGTATCTGGTCAAGTGGAAGGGCTATGGTCAGGAGGATAATTCCTGGGTGGTTGCTTCTGATGTGCATGCGGCCGATTTAGTTCGTGCCTTTCACGCTGCTCATCCTGATCGCCCTGGTGGTCTTGGTGAGGGTTCGGTGACCCCTCCTTAAGGGGGGGGTACTGTTGTGAATTAGACTTTTTGGCTCCCTCTTGTGGTTACTAGTGATATGACTCTGGGATTGTCTTTCCTCAGTTTGGCACCCACCTGGGTCGTTAGTCCAGGGGTGTTGCTATATAAACTTCCTGGATCCTTAGTCCAGTGCCTGGCATCGTTGTATTCAGATCCTTTCTGTTTGCTCCTGTCTGCTGGTCCTGGTTCGTGCAAAATTAAGCTAAGTCTTGCTTCTTTGTTTTTTGGTTATTTGCTTTGCTTTTATTTTTGTCCAGCTTGTACTAAATGTGATTCCTGACTTTGCTGGAAGCTCTAGGGGGCTGGTGTTCTCCCCCCGGGCCATTAGACGGTTCGGGGGTTCTTGAATATCCAGTGTGGATATTTTGATAGGGTTTTTGCTGACCATATAAGTCATCTTACTATATTCTGCTATTAGCTAGTGGGCCTCTCTTTGCTAAATACCTAGCTCATTCTTACGTTTGTCTTTTCCTCTTACCTCACCGTTATTATTTGTTGGGGGCTTGTATCCAACTTTTGAGGTCTTTTCTCTGGAGGCAAGAAAGGTCTTTCTTTTCCCTTCTAGGGTTAGTTAGTTCTCCGGCTGGCGCGAGACGTCTAGAACCAACGTAGGCACGTTCCCCGGCTGCTGCTATTTGTGGTGCTAGGATTAGATATATGGTCAGCTCAGTTACCACTGCCCTATGAGCTGGTTTTTTGTGTTTGCAGACTTAGTAATTATTTCTGAGACCCTCTGCCATTGGGGTCATAACAGTCCCCAGGGCTACCAGGACAATTGGTAAGAGGGATGATTGACGGTGGGGTGCAGGACTGAGGGTGCAGGAAATAATTGTTGGACACAGGGATAGCAGTTTCTTTTACCTTTTACTGATGAAATGCAAGTACAGTCCAGGGTACAGGTAGCAGTTGGTGATGGGGTCCGGGCAGCCTGGAAACAGCTTGGGATCCACCTAACTAGTTGGGTTCGGAGGCCTTCTTTCTGACCCTTGCTGCCTGAAGCTCTGCACAAGTCCTCTCAGTGTCTGTACTTCCAACCCGTATGGCTGACAGCCTGAGCCTGTCTTGGGCACTGCCTTCTCACTGGCAGCCCCAGGCTCCTGACCTGCTGTGTTGCCTCCGGATGTCAGTTGGGGTTAGGAGACTTGGAATCTCCTGCCCTACGGATTCGGTGGCTGAATATGAAATCCTCTCACCACTACGGACTCTGGTGTCCGGTCTCTTTGAGCTTTATCTTGGGGTGAGCCAAATCACAGCTCTAGACCCCAGGCTCCTCTCTCTTGCTCCCTTTCCCTTCAGTGTCTCACAATAAACTCTCTAAGCCCGCCTCCAGACCAGAACTTATAGGGAAGCTACCCTGAAACTGGGTTTATAGCTCCCCCTTCTGGTCTGGAGTTAGGTAGGTGTTGTATGCTTGTATTACCTGATTAGGGAATCCCTCCTTGCATCCAGGCATGACATCACCCACCCCCACTCCCCCCCGAGAGGAAGGCAATGCCAGTGTGACATCCGGACTCCTATGGTGCCACACTAACATTCACTCAAAATCATCCTGTTGCTATTTTTTTGTATGGAATGGGATAATACGGTATTTAATTTCCCATAAGGTAGCTTTGTAGGAGAACTGAACTTTAGCATCTACATTCTTTCACAGCCTGTGTTCACACTACTGCTTTAACTTCATTTGCTCTACTGTTATACAACGGATACCACCAGTTTCAGAAGGACCTCATTCACTTATAATGGGGTTTTTTTTGTCAGGGTTCATAAAGGTTTTCATCATTTTTCTTGAAACTATTCAGTCCTTCAAATCTGCCAAGACTGCCGACAAAGACTCCAAATTGAGCTTCTCATGGAAGTGTGGGGGCTATTTGTATTTCATAAGTGGCACTCTAACAGTTCAGAAAGTAGTGGATGACCCTTTAAATACAATGCGTATCAAACACCTACTGGAATAACTGTAGATAGGGAAATATGGTGACTCATGAAACAACTTGGAACCTTTCCTAGTGTGATAGCCACTTGTGTGGCCTTTCTCATTCTACACATGTTTTATAATTCATGAGATTAAAAATGAACTGACTGTACAGAAGAGGCACCAATTCTGCTCCACATGGGACTCGCAGTCTAATCTCTAGGGTTAATTTCATAGGAAACCAATTATCCAAAGCATGTTTCTTGAGCGTCAGGGGAAACCATTAAACCACGCATGCAGCTGTGCTAACTGCACAATGCCTCCAATATCAATGAAATATTACATGTACCTTTAGGCTTTCCACCAAACAAAGACTTGGAAAACTGTGGGGGACCTGATATCGCTGCTATATCTGACATTTGAGAGCCAAGTGGGAGGTGGGTGCAGAGTGAAGTGGACATGACATTACTACAAACCGTGCAATATCCTTTGTGAAGAAAGTAAAGAAGCTTAATGCAATTTCAGATTTATGCAGAATATATCAATTCATGAAGTTTGCAGCAAAATTAATGCCTGTATTAAAGGGATTGAAGGCATTCTTTCACAGCCCAGGGTCCATTTATGATATTTTAGGTTGGACTTCCTCCCAGGAAATTTACTAAGTCTATGATCTCCCCCACTACACAAACATGTCCTTGTGCTTTGCTGAAGTCACAGTTCCTTGCTTGTGCTGCCTAAGTGGTGTGCATCATGTCACAGTGAGGGATTTTTATGGTTTCTTGTTCTGTTCTACAAAAGTAAAAGATCTGCGTCTGCCGTCCTTGTTTAGACAGAGTTGTCACCAGTCTAAGTAATGAAAAGACTGTTTTATGCAGCAGTAATTTAGCCATGAGCAGTTTGCAAGCATGTGCTCCACTTCTGGGGAAACACTACAGATCTCGCTGTACATGCTGTACCTTTTCTCATGACCTCTATAGAATAATATTTGAATAAAGTCTTCTCTCTTCATTCTTCTCATGTTCATATTTATCCAGAAGTGTAATTTTCTGGAAGGTAAATCACATTTTCGAGTATCGTTTGGCAATATGTGGATAAGTTCTTAAAATGGGTCCATTAAGAAACATCAGAAACATTTTCAAGGAGAGGCATCCAGGCTCGTAAACTATTTATAAGTTCTCATGTACAGCTGTGTATGAAAATACAAGCACAGTACAGGGCGGACATACCGCCGATGCAGCCAGTGCAACTGCTCCGGGGCCCAGAGGTGGAGGGGGGCCCCTGCAGGCAAGAGCGTACTGCCCATAGCGGCAGGCCATGCAGCCGCTATGGGCCACTGAGTCAAGATTAGAGAGGGGTGAGGAGTGAGAGGGGCCCAGTGTCATGCAGCATCGGGCCCCTCTCACTCCCTCCCGTAATCATGTGTATACCCAGAGCGGGGTAGAGAGTGGTGCGCAGAGTGCAGGGATAAAAAAAGGGCTGTGTCGTGGAGGGCAAGACACTGGCCAATGAACGCTTTCCCCACCAGGCTGATCAGAGCGCTCACTGGCTGCCGTCTCTGTCCTCCTGCATTGCGCGTCTCAATGGTGAGTATTCACTTGTAGTCAGGGGCCCGGGCCGCACAGCACACAGGCACAGCAGTGGAGAAAGAGCAGGACTTACAGTGGGCCTTCTGCTCCCTCCACTGCTCCATTCCCAGCAGCACACAGAGAAGAGGCCAGGGGAGGAGGCTCACTGCACGGGACAGCACGGCCGCAGCAGGGAGCTGATATCAGTCCTTTCTGCTGTGTCCCCATCCCCCACAGTGGGTTCTGCAGCCCTCTCCATTTGATCTCTGCACTATGAGGCCGAACTCCTCCACAGCTCATCTGACCACCTGATGTCATAGATTAGTATGTGTGTGTATGTATGTACAGTATATGTATATATGTTTATCTATGTGTATTTATGTATGTGTATCTGTGTATGTATGTACAGTATGTGTGTGTTTCTATCTGTGTGTGTATGTATATATACAGTACAGACCAAAAGTTTGGACACACCTCATTTAAAGATTTTTCTGTATTTTCATGACTATGAAAATTGTACATTCCCAATCGAGATGGTTTGGGGTGAGCTGGACCGCAGAGTGAAGGCAAAAGGGCCAACAAGTGCTAAGCATCTCTGGGAACTCCTTCAAGATTGTTGGAAGACCATTCCCGGTGACTACCTCTAAAAGCTCATCAAGAGAATGCCAAGAGTGTGCAAAGCAGTCATCAAACAAAAGGTGGCTACTTTGAAGAACCTAGAATATAAGACATATTTTCAGTTGTTTCACACTTTTTTGTTAAGTATATAATTCCACATGTGTTAGTTCATAGTTTTGATGCCTTCGGTGTAAATGTACAATTTTCATAGTCATGAAAATACAGAAAAATCTTTAAATGAGAAGGTGTGTCCAAACTTTTGGTCTGTACTGTATGTATGTACGTACGATATATGTGTGTGTATCAATGTGTGTATCTGTGTGTATGTATGGTATAAGTGTATGTCTGTGTGTGTATGCATGTACAGTATATGTGTGTATGTATGTGCGGTATATGTATGTACAGTATATGTGTTTGTATCTGTGTATGTATGGTATATTTGTATGTGTATATGGTATATGTGTATGTCTATGTGCATGTATGTATGGTATATGTGAATGTACAGTATGTGTGTGTACGGTATGTGTATACTATTTGTGTATATAACTGTGTATGTATGTGCAGCGCCCCAGAGTCCTGGTCGTTGCAGTACTGTGGCTCCGCCACTATGGGGAGCTACGGTGCGTCCGATGGCACTGAAGGAGTTCATCTGATCAGGTATCACAGACACCAATACATTTCACAGCAGGGCCTCCGGGGGGAGCTAAGGGTGCTATTCATTAGGCCACTCCCCACCATAGTGGGTAAACCGGGGGTCAGGCAGGAAGTTAGATCAGAAAGCTGACTGGATTGGACGAAGCAACACCTAGTGGCAGAGGGTGTTGTGGAGGAAGAGACAGTAGGGTTTCTGTCAGGGGTGGGATCCTGACAGAGGCTTGGCATTGGAAAGAACGTAACGGGTCCGCGCCAGCTCCGGGAAGCGGCGGGACCCAAGAAAGGACTAGAAGCGAGATAGATTGTGCTGAGTGAGAAACGAGATCAAGCAATAGGAGAATTCCAGTAGGGGTCGTGCTGTAAGACCGGAGCAACACCCTACTGAGGCGCATTACCGGTGGCCGGAACGCCGAGGGAGTATTATAACATTCAGCTTCAAGCAATACTCTAAACAGCGGCAGGACAGTCAGTTTAAGGCGGGCTGTCTAACACATATCACCTATGAAGTCTTGGGAGGCAATTGCGGGAGAGGGGCGTCTCTAGGGTCCCGGAAGAACTCCAGGCCTATCCGACAAACGGGTGCCGTTCTAACTGTAACATCAGGAAGGGACGGAAGATTAGAAGAACATCATTTAATCGAGTTGTGAGGGAACTTAAGAAACAGACACAACGGTTGTGGGGTACTTTCCGTAAGCACAGCAGGGAAGGACTACAACACATAGCGCTAAGAAGGAAGGCACCGATTTCCACCTGTGAAGTGAACTCTGGAGGTGCCATTGGACCGGCCGGACTTGCGCAGCCTGGTGAACCGTATTCTGGACTGAGGACTCAGAGATCTCCAGTAAAGAGGTAAAGAGACTGCAACCTGGTGTCCTCGTTATTTACCGCGACCTGCACCCCACAACTGCACCGTTACAACACGACTTATTGCACCGGACGTCCCCCACTGACAGACAGGGCCACGGACCGGGTCTAGCCACCGTGACAACCCCAGGACTGAGACCTAGAGGCCCGGCTCCGGGTACCCCTCGGCCCTGCGGCGGTGTGGGGGCGCTCCAACTTGGCGTCACGAACAGGATGTACTTAAGCCTGAAGAATCAGGTCATGTGTGCCTTGGAACTGTGATTTACTGTGCTTGGACTGTACTATGTTGCAAAGACTGTGTCCCGACATTCCCCGCCAAAACCGCCGCCATTATAACACTATGTGGCGCGCAGGGAGCATGGGGCGTGTCCTCGTGGGCGTAGCTTGGAAGAGTGGCACGAAAATGGAGCCCGCCCCTCACCGTTATTACTATGTCCAGAGAATATGCCCATCAAGGAGAAGGGCCCGCCTCCTAGTGTGGGATGGTGGAGGAGAGAAAGGCCACCCTCCGGACGGGGAGGGGCAAGAACTGCTGGAGACCACGAGGAAGAATCCGATTGGCAGCATGGAGCGCGGAAGCCACCCCGGAGAGGGAGAGGAGGCCTGTGCCAGGTTCTACCAATGGGAGCCGGCGGAGTCCTTACCAGGCTGCATCACCAATCAGGAAATCCTCGGGGCGGAGGTGGAGGAGCTGTGCCGGCAGTTCCGGAGTCTGTGCCAGCGAGCAACCATCCCTGGCGAGGAGCCGCACCAGGCAACGCTCTCACCATCGACTACAGAGGAGACCGACACCGGAGATGCGGCGAGAGAAGGTAACGGCGCCGACCCGGACGCGGCGATTGAGGAGCCCCTATTGGTGGATATAGACTCGCCCCCACCATGACCACCCGGACGGGTGTGTAGCCGCATTGAATGCGAGAGGCCCTGGGAAACCCTGCAGACGGCCGATCGCCCCCTACAGCCCATTAAACAACCCACGCAGCTCCAGGGAGAATGGGTAACCTTCAAATGGACCCGCGCGGCCACTACCAATCTGATGGGGTTCCCAGGGGATGCCCAGGAGGAGGGGGAGAGTGTCGAGGTCATCCGTCAGAGGGAATACCGCCAACGGCTGCGGCAGCAAGAAGAGGAGTGGGCCCGCAAGAAGGAGCTCCGACGTCAGGCTGAGCGGGAGAAAGACCTTCAGAAGAAAGCCCAAGTCAGACAGGCTACTGAGGAGAATTGGGGTCCGCAGCGATATGGCGTGGTCAACACCTTCCGGATGCAGGGAGGTTGGGGCTTCATTAAGGAGCCCGGTCTCGCCTT
The DNA here is from genome assembly GCF_051348905.1 of Ranitomeya variabilis. NCBI lineage: Eukaryota > Metazoa > Chordata > Amphibia > Anura > Dendrobatidae > Ranitomeya > Ranitomeya variabilis. The sequence continues at coordinate 207,199,086 of NC_135236.1, forward strand.
GGAAGTGTTTGTAAACCGGCGGGATGTAGAGGCGCATCTCATTGAAGGGCACCCAGGCCGGGACCTCTATCCAGGAGACCGAGTTAAGTATACCCGCCACTGGGGGGATAAAGGGTGGTATGCCTTGCATGTACGTAAATACAAGCCGGAAGTGACACTACCACCCCCTGATGATTCCCCAAGACCTGCGGCCATTCCCCCGATCGCCCTGTGTGCCAAGTGTCTGCGGACCATCACTCCGAGGAGAACCGTGAGTACCCAGACCCCTATCCAGGGTGCAGATGCCCTTTATGTGGTGGCGGGGGGAGTGCAGTACTCACGGAGATCGCCTCCAGACTTAGAAGAATAAACCTCGATACCCTGAATCTGTAAATAGTTACTGTTCTACTACTTTGTTGCTATACCCGTAAAGGGTTAACTCTTAAAGGGATCCCTTTGTTTACCCGGGATCCCTATTGTCTTTGGTTATTTTTTTCTATTTTTTCTATGTTATTCAAAAACTGAGAAATCATGAACAGTGCATGATCCGAACTCTTTTGTATATAGTTTGCACCTTTATTAAAGGTGCTCCCTACTGGTTTTACTTAAACAAGGACTCTTTGCGAAGATACCGTACTGGAACCTTTGATAAGTATGGACTGGTAGCTTGAGAAGATGTGCTACCTCACAGAGACTTGGTCTTCTCTTAAAGGGGATGTTCATTTGTTATGCTTCGATAGTAATATTGCTTAAGATGAGTAGCAATAATGTCTTGACCGAAGGAAATAATGATAATGTTTATATGAGAAAAGTTATATGTGTTTAACTGGTTAAATGTGAAGAAATATTGATAATGTTCTCTGAAAGAAAAAAGTAGAAGGAAGAAATGAGAAAGTTTAATGTTGTGAAAAGAAGATAGTTGATAATGTTGATAAGAAAAGGGGGGGGGGGATAGAAGGTAAACCCTGCGTTCCCCATCGAAAGTTAGTAATGTGTTACTAAGGACAGAAAGTGAACCTGTAAGGGTTAGTGGGTGAGTCCTTATAGGAGCCAAGTAGAGCCGGCTCGGTGTTCTCAAACTGAAAGAAAAGTTATATTCTATACTGTGTATAGTAGTTGAAAAGGCAGTAGGCCCTGGCTGAACGGGGCGGTCCTGTAACAGAAAGGAGAGGCAGTAGGTCTGGTGCCGATAGGACAGGCGGTCCTGCAGATTCAAAGTAGGAGAATGTAAAAGTTAAATTGCCTTATAATGTGATGATAGGAAGGTCTTTGGTGGATACAGAGTGTATGTCCTTAAAGGCAAAGTTAAATTATTGTTCAACAATTTTTGTACTTAGTAGAATACCCGGTTGGGTAACAGAAGTTAATTATAGCATGTTGCTATGATATTTTTGCCATGTTTGTAACGTTCAAGTGTCCTTACCTCCCTAAAGGGAAGCCTGTTCAAGTATACTTATTGTTATTGCACTCAACAAAATTGTATGTCTTTTTGCTAACTTGTATTGTTGTTTTCTTCCCAGTCCCGGAGTACTGTGTTTAACCAGGGGGGAGTGCAGCGCCCCAGAGTCCTGGTCGTTGCAGTACTGTGGCTCCGCCACTATGGGGAGCTACGGTGCGTCCGATGGCACTGAAGGAGTTCATCTGATCAGGTATCACAGACACCAATACATTTCACAGCAGGGCCTCCGGGGGGAGCTAAGGGTGCTATTCATTAGGCCACTCCCCACCATAGTGGGTAAACCGGGGGTCAGGCAGGAAGTTAGATCAGAAAGCTGACTGGATTGGACGAAGCAACACCTAGTGGCAGAGGGTGTTGTGGAGGAAGAGACAGTAGGGTCTCTGTCAGGGGTGGGATCCTGACAGAGGCTTGGCATTGGAAAGAACGTAACGGGTCCGCGCCAGCTCCGGGAAGCGGCGGGACCCAAGAAAGGACTAGAAGCGAGATAGATTGTGCTGAGTGAGAAACGAGATCAAGCAATAGGAGAATTCCAGTAGGGGTCGTGCTGTAAGACCGGAGCAACACCCTACTGAGGCGCATTACCGGTGGCCGGAACGCCGAGGGAGTATTATAACATTCAGCTTCAAGCAATACTCTAAACAGCGGCAGGACAGTCAGTTTAAGGCGGGCTGTCTAACACATATCACCTATGAAGTCTTGGGAGGCAATTGCGGGAGAGGGGCGTCTCTAGGGTCCCGGAAGAACTCCAGGCCTATCCGACAAACGGGTGCCGTTCCAACTGTAACATCAGGAAGGGACGGAAGATTAGAAGAACATCATTTAATCGAGTTGTGAGGGAACTTAAGAAACAGACACAACGGTTGTGGGGTACTTTCCGTAAGCACAGCAGGGAAGGACTACAACACATAGCGCTAAGAAGGAAGGCACCGATTTCCACCTGTGAAGTGAACTCTGGAGGTGCCATTGGACCGGCCGGACTTGCGCAGCCTGGTGAACCGTATTCTGGACTGAGGACTCAGAGATCTCCAGTAAAGAGGTAAAGAGACTGCAACCTGGTGTCCTCGTTATTTACCGCGACCTGCACCCCACAACTGCACCGTTACAACACGACTTATTGCACCGGACGTCCCCCACTGACAGACAGGGCCACGGACCGGGTCTAGCCACCGTGACAACCCCAGGACTGAGACCTAGAGGCCCGGCTCCGGGTACCCCTCGGCCCTGCAACGGTGTGGGGGCGCTCCATATGTGCAGCGCCCCAGAGTCCTGGTCGTTGCAGTACTGTGGCTCTGCCACTATGGGGAGCTATGGCACGTCTGATGGCACCGAAGGAGTTCATCTGACCAGGTATCACAGACACCAATACATTTCACAGCCGGGCCTCCGGGGGGAGCTAAGGGTTCTTTTCACTAGGCCACTCCCCACCATAGTGGGTAAACTGGGGGTCAGGCAGGAAGTTAGGAGAGAAGCTGACTGGGTTGGAACCAGGCAACACCTTGGGGCAGAGGGTGTTGTGGGGGAAGATACAGTAGGGTCTCTGTCAGGGGTGGGATCCTGACAGAGGCTTGGCAACTTGAACGAACGTAACGGGACCGTGCCTGCTCAGCATAGCGGCGGTGCCCAAGGAGGGATCAGAAGCGAGATAGATTGTGCTGAGTGAGAAACGAGATCAAAGCGATAGGAGAATACCAGTGGGAGTCGTGCTGTAAGACCGAGGCAACATCCTACTGAGGCGCACAACCGGTGGCCGGAACGCCGAGAGAGTATTATAACATTCAGCTTCAAGCAATACTCTAAACAGCGGCAGGACAGTCAGTCTCAGGCGGGCTGTCTAACTCAAATCACCTATGAAGTCTTGGGGGGAAACTTGTGGAGAGGGGCGTCTCTAGGGTCCCGGAAGAGCTCCGAGCCTACCCGTCAAACGGGTGCCGTTCCTACCCGAACCTCAGGGAGGGACGGAGGATTAGCAGAACATCATCTAGTCGAGTTGTGAGGGAACTTAAGAAACAGACACAACAGTTGTGGGGTACTTTCCGTAAGCACAGCAGGGAAGGACTGCAACACATAGCGCTAGGGGGAAGGCACAGATTTCCTCCTGTGAAGAGAACTCTGGAAGTGCCATTGGACCGGCCGGACTTGCGCAGCCTGGTGAACCGTATTCTGGACTGAGGACTCAGAGATCTTCAGTAAAGAGGTAAAGAGACTGCAACCTGGTGTCCTCATTATTTACCGTGACCTGCACCCCACAACTGCACCATTATCACCACTTATTGCACCGGACGTCCCCCACTGACAGACAGGGCCACGGACCGGGTCTAGCCACCGTGACAACCCCAGAACTGAACAGAGACTCTCAGAGGCCCGGCTCCGGGTACCCCTCGGCCCTGCGGCGGTGTGGGGGCGCTCCAACTTGGCGTCACGAACAGGATCTACTTAAGCCTGAAGAATCAGGTCATGTGTGCCTTGGAACTGTGATTTGTTGTGTTTGGACTGTACTTTATTGCAAAGACTGGGTGCTGCTATTTACTGCCAAAAGTTCCCGCCAAAAGTCGCCGCCATTGCTGCGCCAAAGGAGAAGGAGGGCGTGCCATGGGAGGAGACTACCAAAGTGGCGCCAGAAGCAGCGACCGCCCCCTGCACCTCTTGTTGCAAAGCGGTGACCTGCCTCGAAGCAGAGGACCACCCCCTGACCTGGAACGGCGGGAAGCAGGTGACGGAGAAGCTCGGCCCTGGAGAAATGGTGGAGTCCGATGCATGCACTGCCACCGATTATCGGACCCTGACGATGAACAGCAAGTGCCAGAACGAGGGAGGAACGGTCCCGGCTTGCCCTCATTCGCCTTGAGATAGACCCACGTCCACTGCAGCGGGAGGATCCGAAGCCCTTGGAACCGGCAGCGGAGCTGAACCTACCCATCCCGACCTCGGAGCCAACGGAGGAGGAGTCGCGGAAGGCGGAGCCGCCTCCGGAGACCGCATTGGAGGAGCCGCGGTCCGGGCTGCAGCCGACTCCAGCGTCCTTGTCAACGGACTGGATCGACATCGGTGGAACTACATCAGGCGCAGGTATGGACGGCGCCCCTGCTCCCCTGCCCGGTCCCGCTCTCGTGACCGATCCTCAACACAGTAAGAGCCGCCTCCTCTCGGCAGAGCTAGTGGTGTTGCCCCCCGACGCAATGGGGAAGCTGGTACCACCGCTGCCGACCCGGATGGGGGAACCCATAGATGTGGGCCCAGACGGGGTGATTCTCCAGTGGAACACCCCCCGGATCGGGCCGGATGGAGCTCGGGAGGAAGGTTCCACCCTTGCTGTGCTCACCTGGGAACAATACAAACAGTGTTTGATTCTACATTGGAAAAGACAAAAGGAGGCAGAATCAACTGACCCACCGAGAGTACAACAACCGCCTCTTGCGCGCGGTAGGGGAGACGTGGTAAAGCGGGGAACGGTGCTGGCCTTCCACTCGAAGAGGGGGTGGGGCTCCATACAGGAACCGGGGCTACCAACTGACGTCTTCGTTACCAGCTGCAACGTGAAGACTCCCTGCTGCAGCCGAGATGGTGACCCGTTGCAAAAGGGGGATCAAGTGACCTACACCCGTCATCGGAATGCATACGGATGGTACGCCCGGAACGTTCGCCGCTGTGAACTTGGAAGAGTGTCATCTGTTGCTTCGACCATGATGGAACCGGACGTGACAGATCTTACCCACGTTGCCGCCGTACGCCTCATTGCAGCGACTGAACTGGCGGCTAGGATCCGCCTTCAGGTTCAGACCTCAGGTGGTCTGACCGCACCAAGGAAATCCACCAGTGACACTGGTGCGACATCAGCCGTGGAGCAAGGATTGAAGCCTGCGCAGTCAGAAGGGGTCCACTTTCGGCTGATGTCTTGTGATCTACTATGAGGATAAACCTCGATACCATGAGTATGTATATAGTTACTGTTTCCTGTTTGCTGCTAAACCCGTCCAGGGTTAACTTTTTAAAGGGATCCCTTTGTTGACCCGGGATCCCTGTTGTTGTTTTGTTTATTTTTTCTAAGTTTTGCACAAGTCTTAAAAACTGCCGCAATCATGAACAGTGCATGATACAAACTTCTTGTACATAGTTTGCACCTTATTAAAGGTGCTCCCTACTGGTTTTACTTAAAGAAGGACTCTTTGTGAAGATACCACACTGGAACCTTTGTTGAGTATGGACTGGTAGCTTGAGAAGACACGCTACCTCATGGAGACTTGATCCCCTCTTAAAGGGGATGTTCATCTACGTACTTATGAGTAATGCTGCCTTAAAACAGTAAAGTGATGATGATGTTTTAAAAGAAAATGACACTGTCTACATGTAAAAGTTATATGTATTGAACTGGTTAACTGTAGAAGAAATGTTGATAATGTTGATAGAAAATGGGGATAGAAGGTAAACCCTGAGTCCTCCGTGGAAAGCTAGTTTATTGAAAGAAAGAGTTAATAATGTGTTACCGAGGACAGAAAGTGAACCCGTAGGGGTTAGGTAGTGAGTCCTCCTAGGAGCCATCTGAAGAAGGCTCAGTAGTCCTAAACTGAAAGAATGTTATGTTCTATACTGTGTATAGTAGTGGAAAAGACAGAAGGCTCGGGCTGAAAGGAGCGGTCCTGTAAGAAAGGAGAGGCAGTAGGTCTGGTGCCGATAGGACAGGCGGTCCTGCAGATTTAAAGAAGGAGAATGAAAAAGTTAAATTACCTTATAATGTGATTATAGGAAGGTCTTTAGCGGATGCTGAGTGTACGTCCTTAAAGGCGACGTTAAATTATTGTTCAAAGAATTGCACTAAGTAGAATACCCGGTTGGGTAACAGGAGTTATTTATAGCATGTTGCTATGATATTTAACCATGTTTGTAACGTTCAAGTGTCCTTACCTCCCATAAAGGGAAGCCTGTTCAAGTATACTTACTGTTATTGCACTCAACAAAACTGTATGTCTTTTAGCTAACTTGTATTGTTGTTTTCTTCCCAGTCCCGGAGTACTGTGTTTAACCAGGGGGGAGTGCAGCGCCCCAGAGTCCTGGTCGTTGCAGTACTGTGGCTCCACCACTATGGGGAGCTATGGCACGTCTGATGGCACCGAAGGAGTTCATCTGACCAGGTATCACAGACACCAATACATTTCACAGCCGGGCCTCCGGGGGGAGCTAAGGGTTCTATTCACTAGGCCACTCCCCACCATAGTGGGTAAACTGGGGGTCAGGCAGGAAGTTAGGAGAGAAGCTGACTGGGTTGGAACCAGGCAACACCTTGGGGCAGAGGGTGTTGTGGGGGAAGATACAGTAGGGTCTCTGTCAGGGGTGGGATCCTGACAGAGGCTTGGCAACTTGAACGAACGTAACGGGACCGTGCCTGCTCAGCATAGCGGCGGTGCCCAAGGAGGGATCAGAAGCGAGATAGATTGTGCTGAGTGAGAAACGAGATCAAAGCGATAGGAGAATACCAGTGGGAGTCGTGCTGTAAGACCGAGGCAACATCCTACTGAGGCGCACAACCGGTGGCCAGAACGCCGAGAGAGTATTATAACATTCAGCTTCAAGCAATACTCTAAACAGCGGCAGGACAGTCAGTCTCAGGCGGGCTGTCTAACTCAAATCACCTATGAAGTCTTGGGGGGAAACTTGTGGAGAGGGGCGTCTCTAGGGTCCCGGAAGAGCTCCGAGCCTACCCGTCAAACGGGTGCCGTTCCTACCCGAACCTCAGGGAGGGACGGAGGATTAGCAGAACATCATCTAGTCGAGTTGTGAGGGAACTTAAGAAACAGACACAACAGTTGTGGGGTACTTTCCGTAAGCACAGCAGGGAAGGACTGCAACACATAGTGCTAGGGGGAAGGCACAGATTTCCTCCTGTGAAGAGAACTCTGGAAGTGCCATTGGACCGGCCGGACTTGCGCAGCCTGGTGAACCGTATTCTGGACTGAGGACTCAGAGATCTTCAGTAAAGAGGTAAAGAGACTGCAACCTGGTGTCCTCATTATTTACCGCGACCTGCACCCCACAACTGCACCATTATCACCACTTATTGCACCGGACGTCCCCCACTGACAGACAGGGCCACGGACCGGGTCTAGCCACCGTGACAACCCCAGAACTGAACAGAGACTCTCAGAGGCCCGGCTCCGGGTACCCCTCGGCCCTGCGGCGGTGTGGGGGCGCTCCATATGTACGGTATATGTATGCGTCTGTGTAATTATGTACAGTATATGTGTGTATGTACGGTATATACGTATGTACGGTATATGTATGTGTATCTGTGTGTATGTACAGTATGTGTGTATGTATGTATATACGGTATATGTATATATGCATGTATGATATATGTATGTACAGTGTATGTGTGATCCATCGGATTGTGGATAACTTGCTGATCACTGGGGATTTGACCACTGGGCCCCCCAGAGGACTTTGCAGTCTCATCCTGGATGTAGCAGAGTTGTGCATACTCGGCCTCTGCTCTATTCATTATCTATAGAGCTGCTGAGCGCTGCGCTCAGCTATTTCCATCAGTTACGTAGACAATGAATAAATTAGATACCAGATGATACAGACACCAGACATATAATGTAATATAATATATACAGTTGTGGCCAAAAGTATTGACACCCCTGCAATTCTGTCAGATAATACTCAGTTTCTTCCTGAAAATGATTGCAATCACAAATTCTTTGGTATTATTATCTTCATTTAATTTGTCTTAACCCCTTCGCGACATGCGCCGTACTAGTACTGCGCTGCCGGCACTGCATTTGTGCCAGCAGCAGTACTAGTACGGCGCACCGATCACCGCGGTCTCGCGCTGAGCGCCGCGGTGATCAGGTGCGGGCATCAGCTGTATATGACAGCTGATACCCCGCACCAATGCCCACGATCGGCGCTAGCGCCGATAGCGGGCATTTAACCCCTCTGATGCCGCTGTCAGTAGTGACAGCGGCATAGAGGGGGAACGCGCAGGAACGGGGGCTCCCTGCACTCTCTCACCGGAGCAAAGCGATGAGATCGCGTTGCTCCGGTGATCCGGAAGGAGTCCCCGGATCCAAGATGGCCACGAGACTCCTTCCGGGTCATGAAATGACCTGGCTAGCCGGCGCCTGCTGAGAGCTGCTGAGAGCAGGCGCCGGAAAGCCACCTACACTTCTCTGTCAGATCGTTGATCTGACAGAGTGCTATGCACACTGTCAGATCAACGATCTGATCTAATACAGTGATGTCCCACCCTGGGACAATAGTAAAAAGTATAAAAAAAAAATATAGAATGTATAGAAAAAAAAAAAAAAATCCCCAAATAAAGGAAAAAAAAACATTTCCCAGTAAATCCATTTATTTATGTAAATTAAAAAAAACAATAAAAGTACACATATTTGGTATCACCGCGTCCGTAACGACCCGCTCTATAAAACTATCCCACTAGTTAACCCCTTCAGTGAACACCGCAAAAAAAATAATAAAAAAAATGGCAAAAAACAACGCTTTATTATCATACAGGCGAAAAAAAAGTGGAATAACACGCGATCAAAAAGACGGATATAAATAACCATGGTACCACTGAAAACGTCATCTTGTCCCGCAAAAAAAAGCCGCCATACAGCATCATCAGCAGAAAAATAAAAAAGTTATAGCTCTCAGAATAAAGCGATGCAAAAACAATTATTTTTTTATATAAAATAGTTTTTATTGTGTAAAAGCGCCAAAACATAAAAAAATTATATAAATGAGGTATCGCTGTAATCATACTGACCTGAAGAATAAAGCTGCTTTATCAATTTTACCACATGTGGAACGGTATAAACGCCCCCCCTAAAAGAATTTCAGGAATTGCTGGTTTTTGTTCTTTCCGCCTCCCAAAAATCAGAATAAAAAGCGATCAAAAAATGTCATGTGCCCGAAAATGGTACCAATAAAAACATCAACTCGTCCCGCAAAAAACAAGATCTAACATGACTCTGTGGGCAAAAATATGGATAAATTAAAGCTCTCAAAATGTGGTGATGCAAAAACTATTTTTTCCAATAAAAAGCATCTTTTAGTGTGTGACGGCTGCCAATCATAAAAATCCGCCCAAAAAAACGCTATAAATGTAAATCAAACCCCCCTTCATCACCCCCTTAGTTAGGGAAAAATAATAAAATAAAAAAAAATGTATTTATTTCCATTTTCCCATTAGGGTTAGGGTTAGGGCTAGGGTTAGGGTTGGGGTTAGGGTTAGGGCTAGGGTTAGGGCTGGGGTTAGGGTTTCAGTTAGAATTGGGGGGTTTCCACTGTTTAGGCACATCAGGGGCTCTCCAAACGCGACATGGGTTCCGATCTCAATTCCAGCCAATTTTGCATTGAAAAGTCAAACGGCGCTCCTTCCCTTCCGAGCTCTGCCATGCGCTCAAACAGTGGTTTATCCCCATATATGAAGTATCAGCGTACTCAGGACAAATTGCACAACAACTTTTGGGGTCCAATTTATCCTGTTACCCTTGGTAAGATAAAACAAATTGGATCTGAAGTAAAAATTTTGTGAAAAAAAAGTTAAATGTTCAATTTTTTTTAAACATTCCAAAAATTCCTGTGAAGCACCTAAAGGGTTAATAAAATTTTTGAATGTGGTTTTGAGTAACTTGAGGGGTGCAGTTTTTAGAATGGTGTCACTTTTGGGTATTTTCTGTCATATAGACCCCTCAAAGTCACTTCAAGTGTGAGGTGGTCCTTAAAAAAAATGGTTTTGCAAATTTTGTTGCAAAAATGAGAAATCGCTGGTCAACTTTTAACCCTTATAACTCCCTAACAAAAAAATTATGTTTCCAAAATTGTGCTGATGTAAAGCAGACATGTGGGAAATGTTGTTTATTAACTATATTATGTGATATAACTCTCTAATTTAAGGGCATAAAAACGAAAAATTTGAAAATTGCTAAATTTTCATAATTTTCGACAAATTTCTGTTTTTTTCACAAATTAATGCAAGTCATATCGAAGAAGTTTTACCACTATCATAAAGTACAATATATCACGAGAAAACAATGTCAGAATCACCAGGATCCATTGAAGCGTTTCAGAGTTATGACCTCATAAAGTGACAGTGGTCAGAATTGTAAAAATTGGCCCTGTCACTTAGGTGAAAACAGGCTTCGGGGTGAAGGGGTTAAATGAAAAAACACAAAAGAGAATGAAGCAAAAAGCAAAACATTGATCATTTCACACAAAACTCCAAAAATGGGCCAGACAAAAGTATTGGCACCCTCAGCATAATACTTGGTTGCACAACCTTTAGCCAAAATAACTGCGACCAACCGCTTCCGGTAACCATCAATGAGTTTCTTACAATGCTCTGCTGGAATTTTAGACCATTCTTCTTTGGCAAACTGCTCCAGGTCCCTGATATTTGAAGGGTGCCTTCTCCAAACTGCCATTTTTAGATCTCTCCACAGGTGTTCTATGGGATTCAGGTCTGGACTCATTGCTGGCCACCTTAGAAGTCTCCAGTGCTTTCTCTCAAATCATTTTCTAGTGCTTTTTGAAGTCTGTTTTGGGTCATTGTCCTGCTGGAAGACCCATGACCTCTGAGGGAGACCCAGCTTTTTCACACTGGGCCCTATATTATGCTGCAAAATTTGTTGGTAGTCTTCAGACTTCATAATGCCATGCAAATGGTCAAGCAGTCCATTGCCAGAGGCAGCAAAGCAACCCCAAAACATCAGGGAACCTCCGTCATGTTTGACTGTAGGGACTGTGTCCTTTTCTTTGAATGCCTCTTTTTTTCTCCTGTAAACTCTATGTTGATGCCTTTGCCCAAAAAGCTCTACTTTTGTCTCATCTGACCAGAGAACATTCTTCCAAAATGTTTTAGGCTTTTTCAGGTAAGTTTTGGCAAACTCCAGCCTGGCTTTTTTATGTCTCGGGGTAAGAAGTGGGGTCTTTCTGGGTCTCCTACCATACAGTCCCTTTTCTTTCAGACGCCGACGGATAATACGGGTTGACACTGTTGTACCCTTGGACTGCAGGGCAGCTTGAACTTGTTTGGATGTTAGTCGAGGTTATTTATCCAACATCCACACAATCTTGCGTTGAAATCTCTTGTCAATTTTTCTTTTACGTCCACATCTAGGGAGGTTAGCCACAGTGCCATGGGCTTTAAACTTCTTGATGACACTGCGCACGGTAGACACAGGAACATTCAGGTCTTTGGAGATGGACTTGTAGCCTTGAGATTGCTCATGCTTCCTCACAATTTCGTTTCTCAAGTCCTCAGACAGTTCTTTGGTCTTCTTTCTTTTCTCCATGCTCAATGTGGTACACACAAGGACACAGGACAGAGGTTGAGTCAACTTTAATCCATGTCAACTGGCTGCAAGTGTGATTTAGTTATTGCCAACACCTGTTAGGTGCCACAGGTAAGTTACAGGTGCTGTTAATTACACAAATTAGAGAAGCATCACAGGATTTTTCCAACAGTGCCAATACTTTTGTCCACCCCCTTTTTTATGTTTGGTGTGGAATTATATCCAATTTGGCTTTAGGACAATTCTTTTTGTGTTTTTTCATTTAAGACAAATTAAATGAAGATAATAATACCAAAGAATTTGTATTTGCAATCATTTTCAGGAAGAAACTGAGTATTATCTGACAGAATTGCAGGGGTTTCAATACTTTTGGCCACAACTGTACGTGGTCGGGCTTTGCCGATTCTAGCAGTTATCACGTAACCACAAGGAGGCGCTCTGCACACTTACTGTCATGTGCCAACTAGAGTGTCAGCCATGTCTGCAGTGTTCCATTCACTGACGGCGCGGACACTAGATGTCACCTGACTGCAAGTATAACTGCACTGGAACCAGCAGAACAGAATGCTAATACAGTTGCTTCTCACAAAATTAGAATATCATCAAAAAGTTAATTTATTTCAGTTCTTCAATGCAAAATGTGAAACTCATATATTATATAGAGTCATTACAAACACAGTGATCTGTTTCAAGTGTTTTTTTCTGCTAATGTTGATGATTATGGCTTACAGCCAATGAAAACCCAAAAGTCATTATCTCAGTAAACTAGAATACTTTATAACACCAGCTTGAAAAATTATTTTCAAATCTGAAATGTTGGCTTAATGAAATGTGTGTTCAGTAAATGCACTCAATACTTGGTCAGGGCTCCTTTTGAATCAGTTACTGCATCAATGCGGCATGGCATGGAGGCGATCAGCCTGTGGCACTGCTGAGGTGTTATGGAAGCCCAGGTTTCATTGATAGCAGCCTTCAGCTCGTCTGCATTGTTGGGTCGGGTGTCTCTCATTTTCCTCTTGACAATACCCCATAGATTCTCTTTGGGGTTAAGGTGAGGTGAGTTTGCTGGCCAATCAAGCACAGTGATACTGTTGTTTTTAAACCAGGTATTGGTACTTTTGACAGTGTGGACAGGTGCCAAGTCCTGCTGGAGAATTAAATTTCCATTTCCAAAAAGCTTGTCAGCAGAGGGAAGCATGAAGTGCTCTAAAATTTCCTGGTAGACGGCTGCGCTGACTTTGGTCTTGATAAAACACAGTGGACCTACACCACCAGATGACATGGCTCCCCAAACCATTACTGATTGTGGAAACTTCACATTAGACCTCAAGCAGCTTGGATTGTGGCCTCTCCATTCTTCCTCCAGACTCTGGGATCTTGATTTCCAAGCGAAATGCAAAATTTACTTTTATCTGAAAACAACACTTTGGACCCACTGAGCAACAGTCCAGTTTTTTCTCCTTGGCCCAGGTAAGACAGTTCTGGTGTTGTCTATTGATCATGAGTGGCTTGACACAAGGAATGCGACACTTGTAGCCCAGGTCCTGGATACGCCTGTGTGTCATGGCTCTTAAAGCAATGACTCCAACAGGAGTCCACTCCTTGTGAATCTTCCACAAATTTTCGAATGGCCTTAACAATCCTTCTGGACATCTGTCAAGTCAGCAGTCTTCCCCATTTTTGTGGAGCCTACTGAAACAGACTAAGGGACCTTTTTAAATGCTTAGAAAGCCTTTGCAGGTGTTTTTTGTTAATTATTCATTGAAGAACTGAAATAAATTAACTTTTTGATGATATTCTAAATTTTGTGAGAAGCACCTGTGTGTGTGTGTGTGTATATATATAGCATATATAGCAGCATAATACATCAATTCTTCTAGTTTCACTTGCACACAGTGAAGTAATGTGGCAGAGAGGTTGTTCTAAACATCTTGGAGAACTAACCAGAAATCTCCTATGGTGTACACTTGCTGAAATCCTGTCTCTTCATGTAATCCCAAACAGGCGTGCTCATAAGATCAGGGGTCTGTGGGGGCCATATAATCAATTTCAGGACTCTTTGTTCTTCCTTACGTTAAAGATAGCTCTTAGTGACATTGTCTGAATGTTTGGGGTCATTGTCCCGCTGCAGAATGAATTTGAAGTCTGAAGGAATTGTATGATGGATAAGTATCTGCTTGTATTGATCAGCATTATGGACACAATCCTAATCAAATCGCCAACTCCATTTTCTGAAATGCAGCCTAAAACTTGCAAGGAACCTCCACCATGCCTCACTGTTGTCTGTAGACACTCATAATTGTTCCATTCTCCAGACAACTGGCAAACAAATTGCCTTCTGTTACAGCCACATATTTCACATTTTGACTCATCAGCCCAGAACTCCTGCTGCCATTTTTCTAACCCCGAGTTAGAGTCACTTGATCTTGTTTCCTTGTCAAAGGTATGGCTTTCTGGCCAGTATTTGTCCATGAAATATATATAATGTACTGTGCCCCAAATGTTTGTACAGTAAATTGTATATTGCTAATTCAGGACCTTGACAATTTTCTAACTAAACCTACATGTCAGTCAAAACCATATAAAATATTCACAAATTAATATAGAAAGATACAAGGGTTATTTAGTTATTTATTTACTACTACTTTTGCTATTCACCATTACCTTATGTAAGATTTATATTATTTAATGATAATTTTACCTGGTTTAGCACACTGCGATTAATGAAGACATAAATTCCACTATTGCTATATTCATTAAAAAGATATATTTAGTTAACATATTATCCATCTACAGCGACAAGGTGACATCATTGGATGGTCTCCACTTCTTTGAATTTACCTATGTACATGCCAACCTGGCCTCAAATAAACAGGGGAAGTCTATGTGCGCACATGCAATCTTTTAGATGGTAGTGCAACCGCCAAGTTTTCCCAGCCACAGCCACTTCAGGAATATGCCGGCAGTCGTTTTTCTGAAGCAGCTCTGCCAGTTATTTTGCTGTCGTTCTTGCGGTGTTGGTGTCATTCACTCTATACTTACAAGAATTGGCATGTCACATCTTTTAAGCGTTTCAGGGTTTCAGAGCACTAAATTGGTTAAAAGAAGTGACACAAGATGGAACGTGCACAGCAATTTTGTTTTTGACATTGCTGTTCATTATTTTAATTTTACGGGGTATCTTTTGGCATTTTTTTCAGGACCAACTTGTCAATTATTTTTTTTTACATGAGTTCTATAAAATAGCATCAATACCAGCGAATTCTGCATTAATTTATTGTATCATGGTAAAAAAACACAGTGTTATTGATAAAGCTTTGTGTGAACAAAGCCTAATAGTGAATAGGGAGCTCATTGGAACTAAGTTAGAATGTGAAGAATTGTCCCTCAATAGTCTGCCTGTATTAAACTACCAGTATAGAACATTTCTGATGAATAAATATGAGCGCATTGCTGTACTTTATAAATTTCAAGAGATGGGTTTCCTATGTATAAAAATAGCACAGTCTGTTGGTGAGGCACATATCAACCATTAAAAATTGAAAGTCAGGACACCTTGATCCTTTGTACTTTGTCTCTAGTGTTGTCCTTAATCGACAACTATACAGGAAATTGTTAATAGAAGCACTTGAGAGCATGGCACATTTCCACTACGTTTATTTAATATGCAAATTTCCATTTCTTATCTTGTAATTAGGATTCATTTGAAAGGCCACTTCACAAGACGAGGACTTCCAGGTGTAGAGCTTCACGGTGTGCGCCTGATAGAGAGACATGGGGTCCATTTAATTATTTATGACTTATTGCAGTCACATTTCTTTTTTTGTCTTGTGATATTCACCAATGCTTTTTTTTGGCCCATATTCCTCAAAGTAGCACAAGCAGTTCAAGAATTTGGAGCAAAATCCAAAAATCCCCTTTTTGTCTTTAAAAAGAATCTGTCAGAAGGATTTTGCTACCTCATCTGAGAGAAGCGTAATACAGGTAAAGAGAAGCTGAATCCAACAATGCATCACTTAGTTTCCTGTGTGCAGCAGTTCTGACACAATCAGAGCTTTTAGATTTAGAATGCAGCAGAGCTGAGAAAGCTAACCCCGCCCACACCAGGCTCTCTGTGTACAGAGTCCATAGACAGTGAGCTGCTTATCACAAGGGGAGGGGGCATTGCCAGACTAGTGTAGTCTGACAATATTAATCTCTTCGTGATAGATCGTTTATAGTTAGTAAATAACAGCACTTTGACTTTTCCCTGAATCCTGTGTTTCCGCCTCTATTTCCTGCTGTCTTCAGTTTGCATAGTATAAACTTGCTAACTTTTGAGCAAATCCTTTAAAGAGTCACAAAAATGTGCCAAATTGAAAACTTCTCCAGAAGCCTTACTCTATTTAGGAAAAGTTTCATTTCATGAATGCACATGGAAGGTCCACACCTTGTCCACTGTACGGTCCAAGGGGATATAGTGTTAGTATGAGGTAGGCTACTGGCAAGAAACCAAGGCAAAGCAGTATTTTACCATTAACCATACTGGTAATCTGCAGATTAATACAATTTTAAACTTATGTTGTAGCCTATTTGGAAGTTCAGCTGCAGGGAGAAAAATAACTTTCATTCTTCCTGCAGCCTCTCTCTTCCAGTCATCAGGGCAGCACCAGGGCAGTGCACCCTTGGTGCCCAGTGAGCGCACTGAAATCACTCCATTTATTTGTGTTTTTTAAACATTACCATCTTTATTACACTCTCATTGAATACTAGAAAGAGGCTGGTTTCTAATTTTGATGGCATAAATTTGACAGAAGTCCTTAGTGTAAAAAATCTGAATTGTTTGTTGAAAGTACAGAAAATTTGCAATCCTATTTAATGTTTGTACAAATTGAGATGCACATTTAGGAATATGGGTGGGGGAAATGTTTTTGCTTATTAATTTCTCATTTAGCCCATAACTTGCTAAGATGCATCTCCTTGTTTTTCAGTTCTATTCTTGTCCTTGTAAGGTATTTGATACTTTTAAAAAGCTAATAGAGATTTTAAAAAAGATATTCAATAATTCACTCATCAAAAGCAAAAACTTTACCTTCCGTCCTTGTGCTTTTCAACTCTAATGCAAGTTAAAAAAATGAGTGTTATTATCTGATATGATTTAAAAATAAAACAGATTGCATTTATCAAGTGTACTTCCAAAGGCATCTTAGCATTTTCTGCCAGGATATAAATAAAACATAATGGAAGTAGACTTTGATTCTTAAAAAAAAGTTAATATTTACATTCTGCAATTACCTGTATGTGATGAGTTGGTTCCATTCATTGTTCTGTGTGAGGCAGATCCCCCTATAACAAAGATGAGGGATGTTATGCCCCTTTGAATATATTATAGGATGTATTGGCGTTTGGTGGTAGAGTAGTTCTCCTCTCTGAGAGGGTAGAATAATGCAATCACACACAGATGTCAGTTCAGTGACTTTATTAACAGAGAGTCAACTAATTTGATGTTTACAAAATCTCACAAGAGGAACAGATAAAATTCAGGTAGACAAATGTCACTTGCACCAGTGGGTGCACACTTCAGACAATTTGTTGACACTTCTGATAGTCTGCTGGCAATCTCCTCAGCAGCCCATTCTTCACTTTATAAAAGTCTCTGTTTTACATATTCAGCAGCTCCACAGACACAATTTTGTTCACAAACCTTTTCATGATCACTTCTCTTTTGCACTAATGTCCTCTCAGTTGCCACATTGTAGTTCTTCTCACCAATGCATTAGTCCCCTAAACGTCTCTGCCTCTTCTCAATTAGCCATCAGTTTCATTATTGCTCTTGTAGCTGTTCCTTGACACTCTACTGTGGCAGATCCCTCACCTACCAGCCAGATGCTCTCATCACATACAGATAAGCCTGTATCCTCCCCTTCATTGTGTAAAACAGAGGCTTTTCAATATGAAGGTTCACTTTACCTTACTACCTCTATTAAACATATTACGCTGAGAACTTATTCATTCTGGGTATTTTATTAATTCAACAGACAATAGATATATGCGTTTCAGTGTCACACAGACCCTTTCATGAGGACAATGTGGCTATATACGACATAACTAGTGTTGAGCATTCCGATACCGCAAGTATCGGGTATCGGCCGATACTTGCGGTATCGGAATTCCGATACCGGGATTCCGATACTTGCCGCGTATCGGATACCGGAATCGGAAGTTCCCAGATTCAAAATGCACAAACTCAGCCAATGAGAATGATTCAAAGTGTGGGCACATCCTGTTTAGCATGGAGGGCATGAAACTACTGGCAAGGCTGTGATTGGCTGCTGAAATGATGTCATGATGCAGTTTAAAAGTCGCTGGCGCCATTTTGCGATCACTCTGCTGTGAATTCAGTTAGTGACAGGACGCTGTTTGCTGACTGAGGGACAGTTTAGAGATAGCGATTTGCTTCTTTGTGCTTTCCAAAGGCTAATTTAGCAACCGCTGTGTTCACCTACTATTCACCTTGCTTTTGCCTTGTAGCGCTGTTTTCACAGCGATCTGCAAGGTCTGTGTGTGTGTGTGTGTGAGTGCAGCCCACTCTCTAGTCTGAGTGCAGCCACATAGGCCATCCATAGCTGGTTGTATTCAGTTCAGGGAGGGTGGTTCATTGCCTCATACTGTTCTTTTTTTTTTTTTTTTCCAAGTAGTGTAGTCTGCTGCTAATTTATTCAAAAAAATCCTATTAGTGTCTTTCCACCCGTCTCCAGCTAATTTGTGGAAAAACACTACATAGGATAACGTAGAGGAGGGTTTTTGGGCCTTGCAGCGCCGTTTACGGCTGTCTGCACGGTCTCCGTGTGACTGCAGCTCGCCCTGTAGTCTGTGAGCAGCCATAGCCTGGTTGTCTCCAGCTCAGGGTTCTTCACTGCGTCATACCGCCAAATCAATTTTCATTTTGTTTTAAGTAGTGCAGGCTGCTGCACATTTTTTCAAAAAAATCCTATTAGTGTCTTTCCACCCGTCTCCAGCTAACTTGTGGAAAAACACTACATAGGATAACGTAGAGGAGGGTTTTTGGGCCTTGCAGCGCCGTTTACGGCTGTCTGCACGGTCTCCGTGTGACTGCAGCTCGCCCTGTAGTCTGTGAGCAGCCATAGCCTGGTTGTCTCCAGCTCAGGGTTCTTCACTGCGTCATACCGCCAAATCAATTTTCATTTTGTTTTAAGTAGTGCAGGCTGCTGCACATTTTTTCAAAAAAATCCTATTAGTGTCTTTCCACCCGTCTCCAGCTAACTTGTGGAAAAACACTACATAGGATAACGTAGAGGAGGGTTTTTGGGCCTTGCAGCACCGTTTACGGCTGTCTGCACGGTCTCCGTGTGACTGCAGCTCGCCCTGTAGTCTGTGAGCAGCCATAGCCTGGTTGTCTCCAGCTCAGGGTTCTTCACTGCGTCATACCGCCAAATCAATTTTCATTTTGTTTTAAGTAGTGCAGGCTGCTGCACATTTTTTCAAAAAAATCCTATTAGTGTCTTTCCACCCGTCTCCAGCTAACTTGTGGAAAAACACTACATAGGATAACGTAGAGGAGGGTTTTTGGGCCTTGCAGCGCCGTTTACGGCTGTCTGCACGGTCTCCGTGTGACTGCAGCTCTATCTGTTGTCAGTTCAGCCCCCAAAAAATAAATAAATAATAAAGTTCACCAAACACACCAGTTACACCACTTTACATTTGTATAGGCCACATTAGCTCATATTAAAGTCTAGTCCACACTTTAGAAAATTAGTGTTTCTTATACCTGTTAGGAGGAGTTGCTCAGGAATAAGCACACAAAGCCGTTAGTACTTTTCTGCTTATCTTTATCAGTCAACCAAGATGAAGAAGGCAGTGAGTAAGGCACGTGGGCGTGGGCGTGGGCGCGGAGCAGGGAGGGGACGTGGGGATTCTGTGCCTGCTGCGGGCACCGGTGACTCATCAGCACCCACTTTCACCAGGCAACAGTCATTCATGCGCAGCTTTGTGTCAGAGCGCCGTACACCGCTGCTGCGTGAAGAACAAATTGAAGCCGTTGTCGGATGGATGGCAGCTAATGCATCAACTTCAATTAGTGCCACATCCTCTCAGACACAGAGCACTGGAGAGCAGCCATCTGTCTCTTCACCACCTGCCAAATTGCCCAGGCAGACAGAGAGCCCAGGACAGGAGACGTCTCTACTTCTGTTCTCTGAATCTCTTGGCTTGGAAACAGGGGGCCAGCCAAGCAGCATTGGAGAAATGGAAGAAGAGGCAGGGTGCAGTGATGCCCAACAGCTTTTTCTCTCTTCCTCTGAAGAGGCGGGTGGGCCAGTGGCTCTGGTCACCACATCGCAGGCCGCATCAGCTGATGATGACACTCAGGTGCCACTTACTGGTGCGTGCTCTGCTGCTGAGACTACCCAGGAGGAGCAGTTGGGGGCAGAGGGTAGTGTAGATGATGAGGTCCTTGACCCATCTTGGCGTGAGGGACAGGAAGGTGGTGGGAGCAGCTCTGAGGAAGAGATTCCCCGTACGGCCCAAAGAGGGAGAGGGAGGGGGAAGACTGCGGATCCTGCAGCCTCCGCTTTGGCACCCGTTAGGAGCATGTCTCTTCCAAAAGCCAAAAAGGGCGCTCCCAAGACTTGCAGTGCCTGGTCCTTTTTTGACACAGTTGCAGATGACATTTGCTATGTCAGATGCAAGGTGTGTCATCAAAAAGTCAAAAGAGGGAAAAATGTCAGCAACCTCAATACCTCCAACATGTGGAAACATGTGCGCACCAGGCACCCGGCGGAGTTAGAAAAACACACTGAAGAGCTAGGCCAACCAACAGCGGCAGCTACCACCTCTTCAGCTCGTGTTGCCTCTTCCTCCAGCTCACACGCAGCTGGTTCGGCTTCCTCCCAGGATCGCCGTGGAAGAACCTCTGGCCCTGTTGTCCAGAGACCCGCTGTAATTCCACCCGCAGCACCACTTTCCCAGTCATCCACACACTCCCAGCCCAGTCTACAGCCATCGGTAGTACAGGCATGGGAGAAAAGGCGGCCTTTCTCGTCAAACCACCCACGAGCACAGGCTCTGACTGCAGGCATTGCCAAACTTCTGTCACTGGAAATGCTGTCATTCAGGCTGGTGGAGACTGACAGCTTCCGTGACTTGATGTCATTGGCAGTCCCACAGTACAATGTGCCCAGCCGCTTTTACTTCAGCAGGCAAGCCGTCCCTGCCCTGCACAAGCATGTGGAGGGACACATAAAACACGCGCTACTGAACGCCGTCAGTAGCAAGGTCCACCTCACCACCGATGCGTGGACCAGTCAACGTGGACAGGGGCAATACCTTTCCCTCACTGCCCATTGGGTTAATGTCGTTGAGCCGGGTACAGACCGTGCGAGTGGCGCAGGACGTGTCCTGCCCACTCCAAGGATTGCAGGAATCCATTCTGTACGCATTGACTCCTCCTCTTACACCAGTTCCTCAGAATCATCGCTGCAGGAGCCGTCACAGTCCACCTCCACATGGACCCGTGATGAACGTGTACCTGTTACGACCGACATGAGCACAGCTGTGGCCAAACGTCAACAGGCCGTCTTGAAATTAATTTTTTTGGGGAATCGTAGCCACACAGCGCAGGAGCTCTGGAATGCCATCAAGCAGGAGAGTGATGTGTGGTTTGTGCCAGCGAATCTCCAGCCAGGCATGGTAGTGTGTGATAATGGCCGAAATCTGGTGGCAGCTCTGGGCCTCGGCAACCTCACTCACATCCCATGTCTGGCACATGTGCTCAATTTGGTCGTGCAGAGCTTTTTGAGGGACTATCCGGATCTTGATGCACTGCTGCACAAGGTCCGCCTAGAGTGTGCTCACTTGCGGCGTTCCAGCACGGCAAAAGCGCGCATTGCGGCTCTGCAGCGCCGACACCGCCTGCCGGAACATCGCATCATATGTGACCTACCTACCAGGTGGAATTCCACGTTACATATGTTGGAGCGGTTGTGTGAGCAGCAGCAAGCTGTAATGGAGTACCAGCTGCTTCAGGCGCAAAGAAGTCGCACTCAGCGCCGTACAGACTTCACAACCACAGAGTGGGCCACTATGAATGACGTCTGCCAGGTTTTGCGTCCCTTTGATTATTCCACGTGGATGGCGAGTGCAGATGATGCACCAGTCAGCATGACTGTCCCCCTTATCTGCCTGCTTGAAAAATCACTGCAAGCGCTAAGGGATGATGTTGTGGAAGAGGTGGAGGATGAGGATTCACCATTTCCATCATCTTCTGGACAGTCAGCGCCACGTGGTTCCTCACAAACGCGTAGGCAGGGGACAGTTTGTGAGGAGGATGAGGAGGAGTCAATGGAGGAGGAAGACATCCATCCAGAGGAGGGAGTTACACAATTGTCCAGTACTCAGTGTGTACAGCGAGGGTGGGGTGATGACGAGCGGGCAGAGATCACGCCTCCAGCAGGGGACAGCGTTTCTTGGGCAGTTGGCAGTCTGCAGCACATGGTGGATTACATGCTGCAGTGCCTGAGAAACGACCGCCGCATCGCCCACATTCTCAACATGTCTGATTATTGGGTGTTCACCCTCCTCGATCCTCGCTACCGGGACAACGTAGAAAGCCTCATCACACCGTTGAACCGGGAGCGAAAAATGCGGGAGTACCAAGACACACTGGTGAATTCCATCATCTTCTCCATTCCAACTGAGAGAAGTGCTGCTAGTGCATTCCAAAGCAGCTCAGTGCGTCCAGGCAGTGGTGGAGGCTCTGCACAAAGAGGGAGCAGAAGCAGTGCCTCTGCCCAAGGCAAGACCAGTATGGCCCAACTGTGGCACAGTTTTCTGTGCCCCCCACAAAAGTCTACACCATCACAGACGGCTCCAGTCAGCAGGAGGCAACGGTTCCGTCAGATGGTGACAGACTACATGTCTTGCCCTCTTGCTGTACTCCCAGACGGCTCTTCCCCTTTCAAGTTTTGGGTCTCAAAGCTGGATACATGGCCAGAGCTAAGCCAGTATGCATTGGAGGTGCTGTCTTGCCCTGCGGCCAGTGTATTATCGGAACGTGTCTTTAGTGCTGCAGGTGGTGTACTAACTGACCGTCGCATGCGACTATCCTCCGATAACGTTGACCGGCTTACTTTCCTGAAAATGAACAAGGCCTGGATCTCGCAGGAATTTGCCACTCCTCCTCCTGATTAAATAATTAGGTCACTGTATACGTTATCCAGGTCTCCTGTTGTGTTCATCTTTCTACCACCTGAACTTAAATTCCTGGGCTCCAACACCGCCAGTTGAGGCTCAGAAGTGCCGTCTGCACAGTCAAAACATACGACCCAGTGTTATTGGGTTTCAGTAACGTCAGCTGATCCCCAGCTGTGTAGCCGGCAATGTGTCATGCGACCGCCACGCTGACACAACAACTGAAATGTAAGGGAATCTGTCCCCCCCCCAAGGCGTTTGTTACTGAAAGAGCCACCTTGTGCAGCAGTAATGCTGCACAAGGAAAAGGTAGCTATTTTTGTTTAGCTCCTTGCACACGCAGAACTTAACACTTATAAAATGTGTCCACTGATACCGTAAAACCGTCCCGGAGGTGGGACTTTCCTTCGTAATATGACGCAGCACAGCCGTCATTCCTACCCCCCCCGGCGCCGCGCCCCGGCTCCTCAGCGTTGTTTGATTCTGTCCCGGAGCCTGCGCTGTTATGTTATCCCGTGGCCAGGCACACTTAGCGCTGCCCGTCTTCTGGCATCATTTGGTGTCAGGATGGCTGCGCCTGTGCGGCCGCGCTGGCCGAGAGCCCGCCTCGCAGTGTCTTCTGATTTAATCCCACTGGGGGCCTGGGATCCATGGACATGCGCAGTGCATATCTGAACCTCCACCTCTCACTCATCTCCCTATGGCTTCTTCAGACTGTTCGGTGTCAGCTGGTCCCTAATAGCATGCCACGGCCGTGACACCGCACAGTCTTAAGAAGCCGTAGGGAGGGGAGTGAGAGGCGAGGATATGCACTGCGCATGGCCATGGATCCCAGGCCCACAGTGGGATTAAATCAGAAGACACTGCGAGGCGGGCTCTCGGCCAGCGCGGCCGCACAGGCGCAGCCAGCCTGACACCAAATGATGTCAGAAGATGGGCAGCGCTAAGTGTGCCTGGCCACGGGATAACATAACAGCGCAGGCTCCGGGACGGAATCAAACAACGCTGAGGAGCCGGGGCGCGGCGCCGGGGGGTAGGAATGACGGCTGTGCTGTGTCATATTACGAAGGAAAGTCCCACCTCCGGGACGGTTTCACGGTTTCAGGGGACACATTTTATAAGTGTTTAGTTCTGTGTTTGCAAGGAGCATGATGAAAAGAGCCACCTTTTCCTTTTGCATCTTTTGTGCTGCACAAGCTGGCTCTTTCAGCTACAAACGCCTTGGGGGGGGTTAAAGGTTCCCTTTCGACTTTCTCAGGCTTCGGCCTACATTGTGTTCCTCTGCTTTTCCACCTGTCCCTGGGCTCCAACACCGCTAGTTGCCGTCCAGAAGTGCTGTACGCACAGTCCCAACAGTCGCTCCTCTGTTATTGGGGTTCAGTAACATCAGCTGTTCCCCAGCTGTGTGTTTGGCAATCCCTCCTACCTCCTCCACCTCCTCCTCCTCCACCTGTCCCTGGGCTCCAACACCGCTAGTTGTTGCCTGGTAGTGCTGTACGCACAGTCAACAGTCGCTCCTCTGTTATTGGGGTTCAGTAACGTCTGCTGTTCCCCTGCTGTGTGTGTGGCAATCCCTCCTGTCTCCTCCACCTCCTCCTCCCCCTCCTGTCCCTGGGCTCCAACACCGCTAGTTGCCGTCCAGAAGTGCTGTCCGCACAGTCCCAACAGTCCCTCCTCTGTTATTGGGGTTCAGTAACGTCTGCTGTTCCCCAGCTGTGTGTGTGGCAATCCCTCCTATCTCCTCCACCTCCTCCTCCCCCTCCTGTCCCTGGGCTCCAACACCACTAGTTGCCGTCCAGAAGTGCTGTCCGCACAGTCCCAACAGTCCCTCCTCTGTTATTGGGGTTCAGTAATGTCAGCTGTTCCCCAGCTGTGTGTGTGGCAATCCCTCCTACCTCCTCCACCTCCTCCTCCTCCACCTGTCCCTGGGCTCCAACACCGCTAGTTGCCGTCCAGAAGTGCTGTCCGCACAGTCCCAACAGTCCCTCCTCTGTTATTGGGGTTCAGTAACGTCAGCTGTTCCCCAGCTGTGTGTGTGGCAATCCCTCCTACCTCCTCCTACCTCCTCCTCCTCCACCTGTCCCTGGGCTCCAACACCGCTAGTTGCCGTCCAGAAGTGCTGTCCGCACAGTCCCAACAGTCCCTCCTCTGTTATTGGGGTTCAGTAACGTCAGCTGTTCCCCAGCTGTGTGTGTGGCAATCCCTCCTACCTCCTCCACCTCCTCCTCCTCCACCTGTCCCTGGGCTCCAACACCGCTAGTTGTTGCCTGGTAGTGCTGTACGCACAGTCAACAGTCGCTCCTCTGTTATTGGGGTTCAGTAATGTCAGCTGTTCCCCTGCTGTGTGTGTGGCAATCCCTCCTACCTCCTCCTACCTCCTCCTCCTCCACCTGTCCCTGGGCTCCAACACCGCTAGTTGCCGTCCAGAAGTGCTGTCCGCACAGTCCCAACAGTCCCTCCTCTGTTATTGGGGTTCAGTAACGTCAGCTGTTCCCCAGCTGTGTGTGTGGCAATCCCTCCTACCTCCTCCACCTCCTCCTCCTCCACCTGTCCCTGGGCTCCAACACCGCTAGTTGCCGTCCAGAAGTGCTGTACGCACAGAGCCAAACACCTCGCCAATGTGTTAGTGGGGTTCAGCACCGCCAGCTGTTCCCCTGCTGTGTATACGGCAACGTGTACTGCGACCACCACGCAGGCACAACAAGTTAAATTTAAGGGAACCTGTCCCCCCCCCCCAGGCGTTTGTTACTGAAGGAGCCACCTTGTGCAGCAGTAATGATGCAAAGGGAAAAAGTGCCTCTTTTCGTGGTGCTCCTTGCACATGCTGAACCTAACACTTATGAAATGTGTCCCCACACACCGTTAAACCGTCCGGTAGGTGGAACTTTCCTTTGTCATGTGACGCAGCACAGCCATCATTTCTACCCCCTTGGCGCCGTGTGCCGCCTCCTCAGCGTTGTTTGAATCTGTCCCGGAGCCTGCGCTGTTAGGTTAGCCCTTGGCCATGCACACATGTTGCGCTGCCCGTCTTCTGACATCATTTGGTGTCAGGCTGGCTGTGCCTGTGCGGGTGCGCTGGCCGAGATCCCACCTCGCAGTGTCGTCTAATGTAATCCCACCGCGGGCCTGGGATCCGTGGCCATGCGCAGTGCATATCCTCGCCTCTCACTCCCCTCCCTACGGCTTCTTCAGACTGTGCGGTGTCAGCTGATCCCTAATAGCATGCCACGGCCGTGACACCGCACAGTCTGAAGAAGCCGTAGGGAGGGGAGTGAGAGGCGAGGATATGCACTGCGCATGGCCACGGATCCCAGGCCCGCGGTGGGATTACATTAGACGACACTGCGAGGCGGGATCTCGGCCAGCGCACCCGCACAGGCGCAGCCAGCCTGACACCAAATGATGTCAGAAGACGGGCAGCGCAACATGTGTGCATGGCCAAGGGCTAACCTAACAGCGCAGGCTCCGGGACAGATTCAAACAACGCTGAGGAGGCGGTGCACGGCGCCAAGGGGGTAGAAATGATGGCTGTGCTGCGTCACACGACAAAGGAAAGTTCCACCTACCGGACGGTTTAACGCTGTGAGGGGACACATTTCATAAGTGTTAGGTTCAGCATGTGCAAGGACCATAATTAAAAGAGCTAAGTTTACCTTTTCCAGCATTAGTGCTGTACACAATGGCTCTTTCAGCTACAAACGCCTGGGGGGGGGGGGGGGGGTTAAAGGTTTCCTTTCAACTTGCTCCAGTGCAGGCTTCGGCCTACACTCCTCTCCCCCTGCTCCTCCTGCTGACCCTGGGCTCTAACACCGCCAGTTTTGGCCCAGATGTGCTAGCTGCACAGAGAAAAACACCAGCCAATGTGTCAGTGGGGTTCAGCACCGCCAGCTGTTCCCCTGCTGTGTAGCCGGCAACGTGTCCTGCAACCGCCACGCAGACACAAGAACTGAAATTGAAGGGAACCTGTCCCCCCTCCCCCAGGTGTTTCTATGTTTTACAGCCACCTTGTACAGCAGTAATGCTGCATGTGTGCAAGGTGGCTCAGAAACTTATTCTCCTTGCACTCGTGGAACTGAACACGTCTAAAATGTGTCCTCTGTGACCATTAAAACGTCCCTCAGGTGTGATTTTCCTTTGTATTGACATGCAACAAGCTCCTTGGTAACGCTGCCCGTCTTCTGGCATCATTGTTTGGCTGGGTGCGCCTCTGCGGCCGCCTTGCCCCACACAACGCCCCTCGGTGTCTTATTTATTTTGACTGCGAGGGTGTGATTGACGGGCATGAACGGTGCATTTCTTCGCCTGTCTCTCATCTCCTTCCGCCTTCTTCGGACTGTGCGGCTTCATGGCCACGGCATGCGATAAGGGATCAGCTGACGCCGCACAGTCTGAAGCGGGTGTAAGGACCCGAGTGTGAGAGGCGAACATATGTGCTGCGCCAGGCCATGAATCCCAGCCCCGCAGTGTTTTAACAATGTTAAGACACTGCGGGGCTGGGATTCATGGTCATCGCGAACCGCACCGGCCGACATTAAATGATGTCAGAAGATGGGCAGCGCTAACAGCGCTAGGCCAGGGGATAACACGACAGCGCAGACTCCTGTACAGCAAATAACAACGCTCAGGAGGCTGCACCCAGCACCAAGGTGGGATTCTTGACATCTGTGCTGCGTCTCATTACAAAGGGAACTCGCGCCTCCAACACAGTTTGACTGTATAAAGGGCTAAATGTTATACGTGTTTCATTCAGCGTGTGCAAGGAGCAAAATTAAAAGAGCAACCTTTGACTTGTGCAGCACTACTGCTGCATAAGCTGTGGCTCTTCTACTTTGTAACCCCTGAGGGGGGGTTAAAGGTTACCTTTGAAATTGGTTCAATTAGGCTTCGGCCTACACTCTGCTCCCCCTGCAGAGCCCGGGCTCCAACACCGCCAGTTGGGGCCCGGTACTGCTAGCTGCACAGAGAAAAACACCAGCCAATGTGTCAGTGGGGTTCAGCACCGCCAGCTGTTCCCCTGCTGTGCAGCCGGCAACGTGTCCTGCAACTGCCACGCAGGCACAACAGACCCAAAGCTGCCGCCAGTGCAGGCTTCGGCCTACACTCTGCTCCATCTCCTCCTCCTGCTGACCCCGGGCTCTAACACCGCCAGTTGGGGCCCGGTACTGCTAGCTGCACAGAGAAAAACACCAGCCAATGTGTCAGTGGGGTTCAGCACCGCCAGCTGTTCCCCTGCTGTGCAGCCGGCATCGTGTCCTGCAAAAGCCACGCAGACACTTGCTCTTGTACCTTCTGCTCCCCATCCTGGTTCCAGTACCGTCAGCTGGTTCCGGGCAGAGCCTTTGGCTTAGGTGCCTCCCTCTGGGTATCCGAGTTCCACCAACGTCAGGTGGTCCTTGGTAGTGCTTTCAGGCACGGGTACCTCCTGCTTAGTAACCGGGTTCCAGTAACGTCAGCTGGTCCTCGGTAGTTCCATTGGCTCTTGGACCTTCGGCTACCCATCCGGGTTCCAGCACCGTCAGCTGGTTCTCGGCAGTGTCTTTTGCTCTTGTACCTTCTGCTCCCCATCCTGGTTCCAGTACCGTCAGCTGGTTCCGGGCAGAGCCTTTGGCTTAGGTGCCTCCCTCTGGGTATCCGAGTTCCACCAACGTCAGGTGGTCCTTGGTAGTGCTTTCAGGCACGGGTACCTCCTGCTTAGTAACCGGGTTCCAGTAACGTCAGCTGGTCCTCGGTAGTTCCATTGGCTCTTGGACCTTCGGGTAGCCATCCGAGTTCCAGTTCCATCAGCTGGTTCTCGGCATTTTCTCAGCCTTCTTGTACCTTCTGCTACATTTCCAAGTTCAAGAGACTAAACACGATGACCCGGAAGACCACCCCTAAGATGACGACGACACCAGAGACGACAACCACCGTGATGACGACGACCCTGGAGACGATGACCCTGAAGACCACCCTGATGACGACGACCCCGGAGACGACGACCCTGAAGACCACCCCGATGACGACGACCCCGGAGACGACGACCCTGGAGACGACGACGACCTGGAAGACCGAGAAGCAGAAGAACAAGAGGCTGCAGAACAAAGAGCAGAAGAACATTAAGCATAACACTAAATATCAGAGCAAAAAATATTATCTAAATTATAAGCAGAAGAAGACTAAGCAGTGTATGGGGGTGAGTCCGTTCCTCCTCGTGGTGCCCCTGGATAAAGCCTGATGCTGCAGGCCAAACTGAACGCGGACAAATGTAACTGTTTTGTGACAGGCAGAACGGAAGGTGTAATCTTCAAACTTTTATAGATAACAACTACGGGAATGCCTGTCACAAATAAGAATATGATGAAGAAGTAGAATATGATGAAGATAATAGTAAAATAAAAAGAATATGAACAATGTAACCAAAAAAATAATAGGTAGAAGATGAAGAAGAAGATGAATAAGGTGAAGAAGTTGATGTCAAAGAAGCTGATGATGAGGATAATGAAGAAGAAAGTGTGGGAGAAGTAAAAAAAGAAGGTGAAGGGCGTGGAAGTAGTGAAACATCAATATCTGACAAAATAAAAAAAAAATTAACATAGTCAAAATCTTTCTAACGCCGAACGTCATAAAAAAAAAAAAAATCCTGCTATTCTATTACATTGGGCTAAACCTCTGTGCCTTTAATGTCTCCGCCACGTCCCCCAATACATCCTACATTATTCTTAGTTGTTTTCCTTCATGTAGAATGAACCTACAAGTTTATAAAGGGTTTATTTTAATTCCGATATTTTCGTCCCATTGACTTGCATTGGGATCGGGTATCGGTATCGGATTAGATCCGATATTTTGACGGTATCGGCCGATACTTTCCGATACCGATACTTTCCGATATCGGAAGGTATCGCTCAACACTAGACATAACACTTGCAATAGAATATGTGTCACAAAATTGTGCCAATCTGGTACTGTCCAGTTGTAACGTATATTAGGACTACAACCTCCCAATAGTTAAAACTAATATACCAAATTTTTGTAGTAAAAAAATATATGGGAAATTATATTATACACTGAGCAAAAAAGTAAAGGGAACACTAAAATCCCACATCCTAGATATCACTGAATTAAATATTCCAGTTGCAAGTCTTTATTCATTACATAGTGGAATGCGTTGAGAACAATAAAACATAAAAATAATCACTGTAATCAAAATTAATAACCCATGGATGTCTGGATTTGGAATGATACTCAAAATCAAAGTGGAAAATCAAATTATAGCAGGCTGATCCAACTTCAGTGGAAATGCCTAAAGACAAGAACATTTTGTTTAGTAGTATGTGTGGTCTACACGTGCCTGTATGATCTCCCTACAATGCCTGGGCATGGTCCTGATGAGGCAGTGGATTTTCTCCTGAGGGATCTTCTTCCAGACTTGGATTAAAGCATCACTCAATTCCTGGACAGTCTGTGGTGCAACGTGGTGTTGGTGGATAGAATGAGACATGATGTCCTAGATGTGCGGAACAGGCAGGCCAGTCCATAGCATCAATGCCTTCATCGTGCAGTAACTGCTGACACACTTCAGCCACATGAGGCCTTGCATTGTCATGCATCAGAAGGAACCCAGGGCCCACTGCACCCGCATATCGTCTCACAATGGGCTGAGGCTCTCATTTCGGTATCTAATGGCAGTCAGGGTACCTCTGGCCAGCACATGGAGGGCTGTGCAGCTCTCCAAAGAAATACCTCCCCACACCATTACTGACCCACTGACAAACCGGTCATGCTGCAGGCAGCAGAACATTCTCCACGGCATCTCCAGACTTTGTCCCATCTGTCACATGGAACCTTCTGCCATCCGTGAAGAGCACAATATCGAATCTGTCAATCTTGGTGTTCTCTGGCAAAGACCAATTGCCCTGTACGATGTTGAGCTATAAGCACAACACCCTCTTGTGGACATCAGGCCTTCATATCACCCTCATGAAGTCTGTTTCTGACAGTTTGAGCAGACACATGGATGTTAGTGGCTTGCTGGAGGTAATTTTTAGGGATCTAGCACTGCTCTTCCTGTTCCTCCTTACACAAAGGAGGAGGTAGAGGTCCTACTGATGGGTTGTTGCCTTCCTATGGCCCCCTCCACATCTCCTGGAGTACTGGCCTGTCTCCTAGTATTTGCTCCATGCTCTGGACAGTGTGCTGACAGACACAGCTACTAGTGATGAGCGAGTATACTCGTTGCTTGGGTTTTCCCGAGCACGCTCGGGTGGTCTCTGAGTATTTGTTAGTGCTCAGAGATTTAGTTTTTGTTGCCGCAGCTGCATGATTTACGGCTGCTAGACAGGCTGAATACATGTGAGGAATGCCTTTTTGTTAGGAAATTCCCACATGTATTCAGGCTGTCCAGCAGCCATAAATCATGCAGCTGAGGCGACAAAAACTAAATCTCCAAGCACTAACAAATACTCGGAGATCACCCGAGCATGCTTGGGAAAACTCAAGCAACGAGTATTCTCGCTCATCACTAACAGCTACCCTTCTTGCCACAACTTGCATTAATGTGCCATCCTGAATAAGCTGCACTACCTGAGAAACTTCTGTGGGTTGCAGACACCGCCTCATGCTACTGTACAGTACCTCTAAGGGTGAGAGCAATGATAAAATGCAAAAGTGACCAAAACAATAGCCAAAAAGGTTGAGAACAGAGAAATGATCTGTGGTTACCCTATGCAGAACCACTCCTTTTTAGGGGTTGTCATGCTAATTCCTATCATCTCTACCTGTTGTCTGTTTCATTTGCACAACATCAGGAAAAATTCATTCACAATTGGTGTTGCTTCAAAACTGGACAGGCTGATTTCACAGACGTGTGATTGACTTGGAGTTACATTGTGTTGTTTAAGTGTTCTCTTTATTTTTTTTAGCAGTGTATATTTCGTGTATATTGTTTTTGTTTTAGCTCTGTTTTCATTGCAGTTTACAGTTGTCACTGTTGGGCTGATTCCTCATTTCTAGCATGCATGTGTTTCATGTTGTCTTAATGTTTTTTTCTGAGTATGTAGGTCTAAATTGCTGAAGGAGTAGAATGGAATACAGCCGATAATTAAATAGAGTGAGAGGCATCGCATACAACTGTGGCGCCCCAGGGTCCTGGTCATCACAGTGGCATTGCTTTTCTCCCGGGGAGAGTGATGCTACGTTCGGAGGCAAGAAAGGATAACTGTAACAAGGTACCACAAACATGCGACACTTTCACACTCTAGGCCACCAGGGGGAGCTTTTGATCCTATTTACTAGGTGACTCCCCATACATATAACTGGTAGTCTGTAGGGAAAGTGAGTAAGTTCCTGACAGAGCTCCAGAGTGAGCTCCAGACATCAGTCTGAGGAAGGCAGAGGGTCCACGGAGCTGTGTATGCCGCAGAGCTGCAGCTCCCAGGAAGAGACATTTTGAAAGCAGAATTGATTGCAGTGAGTGTGCAGGAGAGGAAGCACAGGAGAGCATACCAGAAGGGGACCAGCCCCAAGCAGGCTGCCTCCTTCTGAGGTACAGAAACACCAGTAGCCGGAACACCGAGGTTGTAAGGACCTCCACACCTTGCATCAGAGACCGGCAGGACAGCTAATTGCACGTTACCTGTCTGCACCCACACCCAGGAGGCACGGTGACACCCTACAGAGCCGGGTCATCTAAGAGATCCTATAAACAGGCTCAAGTCACCAGTCATACGGGTTTTGTCCTATCCTATCCGGGGGAGAGAGAGATAACATCTGTGAGGACCTTATGTGAAGCTTAGCAGTAAGGGACTACACCACTACAGCGTAAAGGAAGGCTTCTATTCTCCACCTGGATAAGGGGACTCTGGACTTGCCTCCGAACTGGCCGGACCCTACCTGCCCTGGTGCCTTGGACTGTGGCTGCTGAAACCAGCGGTAAACAAGGTAAAGAGACTGCAATCCTGTGTCCTCGTTCTTCTCTACATCTCTCACTATACCACCATCTACACACCGGGAGCCCTGGGGATATACTTCACCTGTGGGAAGGTATACCATCTAGCTGCCATAACATCACCCCAGCAGACTCCTTAAAGCAGCGTCGGTCACCCTGAGCGAATACCACAGGTGGCGTCACGAACACAAACTTTATCCCTTTAAAGACCTTTCCCTTTTACATGGGCGCCCAGGGCCATGGACTGGGTCACAGCCACCGTGACATCCCCCTGTGAACCGCAGGACCCGGTACCGAGTACCCCTAGCCCGCGGGGAGACTCACAACCATCCTCTCCTTCTGGTTATTGATCCTACACAACAGCCATCATCAGCTCTATGCCACTTGATGTTAGGATGAGTAATGTAAGTGATGATTGCAGAGAGTGATCGATTTACGTGACAAAACCACTATGTAGACATCATGCCTTCCTGGGTGCACAAGTGGGATAAGGATCAAAATCAACTAAAAATAGATATTTATATTTTTGAAGGATTTGTATAGTATGGAGCAATTTAATCTGCATGATTTATAGGCTCTGTGTCTACAGAAAATCTATTACAAATTTTTAAAAATAGTAATGGAACTCAATAGTGCAGAGATTTCTGAAACAAAGGGAAGCAGGAAGCTGTATGGCAACCTGTTCCAAAAAATGATGCCAGAGGGGCAATGCCCTGCCTTGTAATGCCTGCTTATTAAATTGTGTACTTTCTTGGCTCTTGTTCCTGTTCATTGCTGGTGACTACTCTGCTTGTTCCTGAATCTTGGCTTTGTTTCTAACCACCCTCCTGCCCTATTTTTGCTTTTGTGTGTCCATAATTTAAAAAAAATTATAAAGAAAAGTAAACATACTTGGCTATATAACATTTATAGTCATTTCATATGCTTATTAGTCATAAACCACATGGTTAGGTGTCCAGAGTAAGCAGATGGGTTTGGCTTTATACTACAATTTATGTTTGTTAATGTTGGTAAATTGACTGAAAGTATTTGCATCTTCACCTTCAAGGTCATGTGCATTTTTTTGCCATGGGAAATTTTCATCATTTACTTATCCAATAACACTCAGGGGCTTAGTTAAAATTTGCGCTCATTGTCCAAATCTATATAGTGGATTACTATCAAAGCAGTCTAATAAATGAAGACTCTCTGCTATTTGCAGAATAATTTAGTACTGCCAATACATAGTTTGGCCAAATAATACTTTGCTAACCATGGTCACCAGTATATCCATCAACATACCTTCTGAGGTCAGGTCTGACAAGTGATAGATGGGGTGTTTTGGAAACTGTGATAGAAGATTTGAGCTCAAATCTATCAGATCTGAGAATACATTTTAGGATGAGTGGGCAGTAAAACTAAGGCTAAGTTCACATTAGCATTCGGGGGCTTTGCGGAGGGCTGTTAAGCTCCGCCTACTTCCGCATACTTCTGCATGCATCCTGCGTACATAACTTTAACTTTGGGTACGGAGGACATGTGGATGCATGTGGATGTATGCGGATGCGTTGTTTTGACGTGCCCGCCAACCACACAGGAATGCAACAAGTATGCAGAAGTAGGCGGAGCTTAATGGAGGAAGTATGCAGCCCTCCGCAAAGCCCCCGAACGCTAATGTGAACCTCACCTTAGAAAATATGTTTACCTCTTTTTTTACTAGTTTTTTTCCACTTTCAATAGGACCATCAATCCTTTGTAGAGGCATCTTCTCTAATTATCATCACAGGCTGGATTACAGTAAAAAGTAACACACATATTCATCATTGACAATAAGTGACAGCTCAGCTCAGTTAGTTTTCTACATTCCATGGGTTTGTTCTAAAGTTTTTTAGAAATTGCTGTTTACCGGGCACATCAGCAACTCAAGCAAGATGGCTGCCCTCCTAGCTATATACAGAAAATAAAATAAATATCTACACTCAGAAAAAAAATAGACTGGGAAATAGAACATGTATGAGTAGCTAGTGTCATTGGTAAAATAGATATATGTGAAGCAGTCCTGTGGATTTTTTAATGTAAACAGTTATTGCTCCAATGATTTGCCTCCACTGATTGTGGAACCGTTTTTTCTTTTCTTCTGTGCCACTTCATTCCAAAGTTATGCCAAATGGTTATATTGGTGAACATTTTCCCTTCAGCCAACTGGGCACATACCACATAATTTCTCTGTGGCTGTTTGCTTTTTCTTCTCTTATATTGGCCAGTCTAAACAAGTTGAAATGGCTCATTGATTAGGACTTTGCAGTGCTGGAGTCCTGGGTTCAAATCCCACTAATGTCAACATCTGCAAGGAGTTTGTATGTTCCCCCTGTGCTTACGTGGGTTTCCACAGGTTTTCTGGGTTTCCTTCCACACTCTAAAAATAGACTGATTATTTAAATTGTGAGCCACAATGGAGATAGTGATGTTAATGTCTGTAAAGCATTGTAAAGGTAATGGCACTATATAAGCGAGTGAAATAATACATTAAATATGCATCCTTCTTAGTAGGGGACATAACTTTAGAACGGTAGGGGCACAGAAAAAAAAAATTGTTCAGCATCAGTGAAGCAGCACCACTTGGAGAAAGTACCGTTTACATTAAAAAATGCAGTGAAACGTCCACTATAAGACTTCATGTTGTAACATGTCCCTGATTATATTGGCTTTGACAAAATAATTACTAAAGATAAAATCCATAAAGGGTCACAACCAAAACAATACTTGACTTTGCATCACCAATACGTTTTCTTTTCATTGCGTGTGATATTGCTAGGTGTTTTCTTTGTAAACTATGAATAATTATGAAGATTTTAAGCTGAATTATGCACTTAGTATTTTCTATGAATTGCACTTTATTGCTCTTGGGAATTTGCAAGAGTATTTATAAATCTCAAGGCTATTGTGTCCTGCTGTTCTCTTGCAAAAATCTAAAAGTAAATTTGATGTATTTGTCTATGTATGAAAAACTAGTCTGGAAGATTATTATTTATTACTATTTATCCCTTTGCAAAAGATTAATATGGTTGTTTCATGTTCATTTTTTAGGAGCACACCTCTCCACAGCCTCCCAACGTCACATTAATGGTGCGCTACTGAATGATTGAAAGTTCAAACCATGCTGGCCTGGACTTGACCCTCTCTGATGCTGTAGGCAAAGCTTCTTTGGCATTGCGGCATTCAAGGAATGCACTGAAACTGAGTCTTGCTTAAGTCAGGAGTGAGAAAGCGGGCAGGGGGAGACACAAAATAGTGCTGAGCTTTCTTTACCACACCACAAAGCGTTATTCACATCTACACTGCTTAGTACTGCTTTATAATGCCCTTCATGCTACAGCTGCTTCTGTCTGAACCATGAAAAAAACAGCAGGAATACCTCTCTGTATGCTGTGCATGGGAGACATCGTAGCACGTAGTCTCCACCCACCACTTTAGAGTTCATTGCAAATTAACAGATAAAAACTGCAGAGGGGAAAACTGGCGAAAATGCTGGATACTGTAATGACACACAGTGTGTGTCACTAGGGGAGCCTAGGGGGTGCTAGCAGGGAGCCCGGAACCGAGCGCAGGGAGTTTAAGTAGTGAATCCCAAGAAGCGTTGCAGACCTTTCAGATCCCGAGTCTGGACCCAGTCCACAATAGCTTGAACCTTCTTGGGATCATCACAGGACACAATGAACCACAAAAAGACAGTTCATGAACAAAGAAGGAAATTTCTCTAATTTGGCAAACAGCTGATTCTCCCGGAGCCTCTGGAGAACAGTACACAGATGACCAATATAAGCCTGCTTATCAGATGAAAAAATCAGAATATCATCTAAATATATGACCACAATCCGCCCAATCAAATCAGAGAACACATAATTAATGAAATTCTGAAAGACCGCAGGAGCATTTGTCAACCCAAAAGGCATAACAAGATTCTCGAACAATCCTTCGGATGTGAGAAACGCAGACTTCCACTCATCCCCCTCTCATATTCGAATCAAATTATATGCCCCCCTCAAGTCCAGCTTCGAAAACCATTTAGCCCCGGATAATTGGTTACACAAATCAGGAATGAGTGGAAGTGGGTAAGTATTTCTTACTGTGATCTTATTGAGTTCCCAAAAGTCAAGGCATGGGCGGAGACCACCGTCTTTTTTCTTAACGAAAAAGAATCCTGCCGCCACAGGAGAAACAGAAGGGCAAATGTGCCCCTTACGAAGACTGTAACAACCCTGCCGGCATCACTGCATGGCCTTCCATTCCCCACCTGCCTGTTACATCAACTCACTCACCCAGTGCCATGCTGTGAGATCTGTCTGCTGCCGGCTCCATGCCATGTGCTCCATGGCCGCTTGCTCTGTTTACACTTCCTGGCTGTGTGCATAGGGGGCGGCACCAGCTGCTCCGGATTCTTATTGAGACTGTATGCACCTCCCTATGGAGTCCCTGGCCAATAGCCTAGAGGCCTCTGATACTTAAGGCATCCTTACCCATTGGAGGATGCCTGAGCAAACTATTTCCCTCAGTTAGCACTTGCTACTGAGCTGCCAGGTTGTGTCTGTTTCCTGTCTCTGAGGGCTGCAATTTACAGGCCTTTATCTGTGTTCTGTTTGTGTCTCTGTGTACGCCACCCAGTGGGGCGTTGTACCCTGGTCTGAATCTGTGTCCCGTTACTTCTGTGTCTGAACTCTGGTCTATATCCGTTCCTGTTCCTTCTTTGTTTGTTTATCATTCTCACTCTGCCGTGTTTACCTCTGTGTTACTTCTCTGCTCTTCTTGCCACTATCAGTGGCTCTGCATATCTCTGCTCTGTTTGCCACTACCTGAGGCTCTGTGCTTCTCTGCTCAGTTCTGCCACAACCTGTGGTTCTGTGCCTCTCAACTTTGCTCGCCACAACCTGTGGCTCTGCACCCTCTGGCTCTTGGCTTTGCCTCCTGCGGTTCTTGCTCTTGGAGTTGTCTCCTGCGGTTCGTTCTTGGCTCCGCCTCCAGCATCTCCACTTGGCTCCGTCTCCTTCTCTGCTCTTAGCTCTGCCTTCTCCTTCTCTGCTGTTAACTCTGCCTTCTCCTTCTCTGCTCTTAGCTCTGCCTTCTACTTCTCTGCTCTTAGCTCTGCCTTCTCCTTCTCTGCTCTTAGCTTTGCCTTCTCCTTCTCTGCTCTTAGCTCTGTCTTCTCCTTCCTGTGGTTCTGCTTTGCATCCGCTCTTGCTCTACCTCTGTTCAGCAACTTGCCGTACAGGTCTTTACCTGTTTCTTTATATTCACCAGTCTGAACAGGTTCCTACCTGTTTCCATATACCCTCCAGTCTGAACAGGTTCTTACCTGTTTCCATACACCCGCCTGTATACCAGTTCCTACCAGAGTATCAGCCCTGTCCACCTGTCTGCCAGAGTGCCAGCTGTGCCCGCCTGTCTGCCAGAGTGCCAGCCGTGCCCGTCTGCCTGCCTGTATCTCCGTCAAGCCAGTCTGCCCATCAGGGCCTCTGCCATACCCATCCGTTAGCCAGTGTCACAGCCGTGCCTGACTGCCAGCCTGTGTCTAGTTCCCGGTGGGATCAGCATCTACAGTCAGACTCCCCCGTGGAGTGGTACCTGGTAGCTACCTATTGCACAAGTCTGTCCTCACCATCGGAGGCTCCAGCGAACACGTAGGAAGCTACTTAGTTACGCCCCTTCCAGGGAAATCTGGTCTGTGGTCCAGTGGGGCCACATCCCCCGGACGCCCACGCCAACCAGTCTTGGCGCGAGTGTTAGACTGCCGTCACACTAGCAGTATTTGGTCAGTATTTTACATCAGTATTTATAAGCCAAAACCAGGAGTGGAACAAATAGAGGAAAAGTATAATAGAAACATATGCACCACTTCTGCATTTATCACCCACTCCTGGTTTTGGCTTACAAATACTGCTAGTGTGACGGCAGCCTTACAAAGACTCTCAGAAATGTAATCTTTCATGGCGACCATAAGGGAAGGGGGCATTTGGATTTAGGAGCGCAGAATTTGCTGAATTTCTTTTGGAGAGCAAGAGCCTTTTGGCTTTTCCAGAGTCTTTATACTACCAGTAATGTGGATGCCCCCTATATTTCCATTAACAGATGACAGACTTGAATGGGGACTTGCTTTTCTTGTGGACTGATTTGAAGCTTTTGTTGGGAACATTTTGCATAATATTTTGGATCACCATTTATCTGGCGCTCTATGCTGAGCACTTACATTGTGGTTTCCATCTAAATCTCCAAGTGACATGATTGAGATAAAACCCCTAAGGATCCATTCACTATAGTGAGGCAGCAGGGTTGCTCTGGACTCTCTGGCCTCTGTCTAGCAGCCTCCTTCATTTCAGAACTGCACAAAACTGTGGTGGACGATGCTCTTATGTATGCATAAAAAGACAGACACTGCTGGATCATAAGCCATACGGTTTCCACAGTGCTTCCATCTATGTCATTATAAGGAATCTTTTGTTGGGGGAGCCGTCTGAATCACGTACTTCAGAAATTTACACGGAAACCCCGATACATGCGCTCAGCGTAGAGCACAGGATAAATGTGTGTCGAATCTTACTACGATCTTTGAGAGGCAGAATGAACAAATCAACAGCAGGTGAAGAATTGGTTTTATTTATTTTTTACTCCTGTCCTCTTGATGTATAAGTGATTAGACAACTTTATTCTTCAGGTCGGTGCGATTACAGTGATACCAGATGTATATAGTTTTTTAATGCTTGCTGTCACACTAAAAAACGCTTTTATCGCCATATCTTGAGAGCTATAATTTTTCCATATTTCGGCCAACAGAGTCATGTGAGGTAAATGTTTTTGTGATACGAGTTGACGTTTTTATTGGACCATTTTCGGGCACATGACATTTTTTGATTGCTTTCTATTCTAATTTTTGGGAGGCAGGATAAATGAAAATCAGCAATTCAGGATTTTTTAAAAATTCGTTCCGCATGTGGTAAAAGTGATAAGGCAGCTTTATTCTTTGGATCAAAATGATTACAGTGATACCACATTTCTATTCTTTATGTTTTGGCATTTTTCCACAATAGAAAAACTATTTTATAAGAAAAATAATTATTTTGCATAGCTTTATTCTGAAAGCTATAACTATTTAAATTGTCTGATCGTAGTTTATTCCACTGTTTGTTCGGCGATATGATGAAAAAGCATTGGTTTTTGCCCCTTTTTTTTACAGTGTTCACTGAAGGGGTTGACTAGCATGACAGTTTTATGGGACAGGTTATTCCGGACGCAGTGATACCAAATTTGTGTACTTTTTTTTTTTACATAAAAATACAAATTTACCGATTCAATATATATATTTTGTTCCTGATTTTTATTTTTTTTTAAATATTTTAGAAATTTTTTTTTTACTTTTTTACTTTGTCTCACTAAGGTACATTCACTTTCAGCAGTCTGATTGCAGATTTAAACCATAGCAAAGCAGGAGCATTGTTATGCATTGTAACTGTCAGTGCTGCACTGACTCACATAAGTTAAATCATGCAGTGTGCATGATCTAACGCATCTAACTAATTTGCTACAGCCTGGTGACCCGGACATTGGATTACTATGGCAATGATTGGACCCCTTCGATGACGTCAGGGGTGCCTATCGGAGGGCTGAGGGCACAGCCCCACTATATAACCTGTGACCCCAGACACAGACCTCAATATACCGTAAGAGGTCTCACATAGCCTCCTATATACAGTATGAGACCCCACATAGCCTTCTATATACATTATGAGCCTCAACATAGCCCTAATACATAGTATAAACTTCAACATAGCCTCCTATATACAATATAAGTCCCCAGATAGCCTCTTATATACAGTATGAGCCCCCACATAGCCTCCTATATAGTGAGCCCCGCATAGCCTCCTATATACAGTGTGAGCCTCCACATAGCCCTCTATATAAAGCATGAGCCCCATATAGCATCCATATATATAAGATGAGCCCCACATAGCCTCCCATGTACAGAATGAGCCCCACATAGCCTCCCATGTACAGAATGAGCCCCACATAGCCTTCCATTTACAGCATGAGCCCCACATGGCCTCCCATATACAGTGTGAGCCCCACATAGCCTACCATATACAGCATGAGTGTCATATAGCCTCCCATATACAGCGTGAGCCCCACATAGCCTCCCATTTACATAAGCCCCACATACCTTTCCATATACAGTGTGAACAGCACGTAGCCACCCACATACAGTGTGAGCCCCATGGCCTCCCTTATATAGCTCTCCTGCTATGAAGTGCACATAGTACATCACCCAGCTTTGCACACAGACTTTCCTCTGCTCCTAGCATTTTCATGGTATGTTCATCCACCCAGCTCTCCTGCTATGAAGTGCACATAGTACATCACCCAGCTTTGCACACAGACTTTCCTCTGCTCCTAGCATTTTCATGGTATGTTCATCCACCCAGCTCTCCTGCTATGAAGTGCACATAGTACATCACCCAGCTTTGCACACAGACTTTCCTCTGCTCCTAGCATTTTCATGGTATGTTCATCCACCCAGCTCTCCTGCTATGAAGTGCACATAGTACATCACCCAGCTTTGCACACAGACTTTCCTCTGCTCCTAGCATTTTCATGGTATGCCTTTCAGCTAACCCCAACTTACCCTGTGATATTTATGACCTTATTTACTTAGGCTTGATTGTATGCATCTGGTCCACCCTTAATTCTCTGACCAAGATGAGCAGAGACCACTCCTAGAAGTGTGTCCTAAAAGTGTGGATTACATTAGAATTAAAACCTGAATTGAACCAGAAGGGAACTGAAGGTAACTGGCCAGGCACTGCAAACAATGTTTCTGTTTATTGTCACTTTTACCCCTATAATCTTTCACTTTCTGCTACCTCCCCCAATCCCCACACCAAGTAAGGAACTGTTCATCTCCTCTTCAATCCTCCCCATCCATCTCACCTCCTCCTCAGAACTGTTCCTTAACATACAATCCTCTGTCTCAAAGCACAGGCAGCCCCCTCATGCCCTCTCCTGCTCCCACCTGCTAACACTATCTCTGCTCCTTCTCACTGCTGGTGATATCTCTCCAAATCCTGGTCCTCCTCACCATATTCCCACAGTCATTTCTACCTCCCATCCACGCTCCATCACAAACTTCCGTAACCTCTCTAACCTTATACCCA
This sequence comes from Ranitomeya variabilis, assembly GCF_051348905.1. NCBI lineage: Eukaryota > Metazoa > Chordata > Amphibia > Anura > Dendrobatidae > Ranitomeya > Ranitomeya variabilis. The sequence goes on from NC_135236.1 coordinate 207,241,101, forward strand.
TTCGCCCAGCCCCCACTTCCCCAGTCCCACTAACAGGAGCTCTGTGGAATGCTCGCTCTGTCTGTAACAAGCTTTCCTACATCCATGATCTCTTTGTTACTACCAAACTTTCCTTCCTCGCCATCACCGAAACCTGGCTCACCCCTTCTGACACAGCCTCCCCTGCTGCACTCTCTTACGGTGGCTTCCACCTTTCTCACACACCCCGCCCCAGCAGCAAGCATGGTGGAGGAGTTGGTTTTCTCCTGTCAGATAACTGCTCCTTCACCCCAATCCCACTGCCACCCTCTGTTACCTTCCCTTCCTTTGAGGTGCACTCTGTGCGCATCTACTCCCCCAAGAACCTCCAACTGGCTGCCATTTACCGCCCCCCAGGGCCAGCCACCACCTTCTTTGACCACTTCACCACCTGGCTACTTCATTTCCTTTCTGCGGACATCCCCACTATCATCATGGGCGATTTCAACATCCCCATTGACACTTCCCTCTCAGCTGCCACTAAACTTCTATCTCTCACTTCCTCCTTCGGCCTCACTCAGTGGTCTTCTGCAGCCACTCACAAAGATGGTCACACACTGGACCTCATCTTCACCCGCCTCTGCTCCCTATCTAACCTCTCTAGCTCATCTCTTCCACTCTCTGACCACAACCTTCTCACATTCTCATCTCTCTCCACTCCATGTCTACAATCCCCACCCCACAAACTTTCACACCCTCGCAGAAATCTTAAACATCTTGACCTACATTCATTCTCCGAATCCCTCCTCCCTCTCACAGACATAAGTTCCATACACAATGCGGATGACGCTGCCGATCTATATAACACCACAATAGCTGTAGCTTTGGAATCTGCTGCCCCACTTACGCATACCAAAGCTCGCAAAATCAACAGACAGCCCTGGCACACCAGCCTGACCAAAGAACTGAGGCGAGCTTCCAGGGCTGCTGAGCGCAGATGGAAAAGATCCCACTCCAACAACCACTTCATCACATTCAAACAGTCCCTCACTACTTTCAAGACCACACTCGCCACAGCTAAACAAACCTACTTCTCATCTCTCATATCCTCCCTGTCTCACAACCCTAAACAGTTATTCAACAACTTCAATTCTCTCCTCCGTCCCCCAGCACCTCCTCCCTCCCCACTTATCTCAGCTGAAGACTTTGCCTCATTTTTCAAGCAGAAGATTGATAGCATCAGAGACAGTTTTGGTCAACAAGCCCCAGAGCCCTTCCTCCCGACTTCCCAGCCCTCCACCTCCAAAACCAACTTCTCCACCATTACAGAAGATCAACTCTCCACTCTACTCTCAAGATCGCATCTCACCACCTGTGCACTTGACCCACTCCCATCCCACCTCATCCCAAACCTCACCACAGTCTTCATCCCAACCCTAACCCATCTCTTCAACCTATCACTAACAACTGGTGTTTTCCCCTCAAGCTTTAAACATGCCTCCATCACACCTATCCTCAAAAAGCCCTCTCTTGACCCATCCTCTGTATCTAGCTATCGCCCTATATCACTTCTCCCTTATGCCTACAAACTACTGGAACAACACATCTACCTTGAACTGTCCTCCCATCTCTCTTCTTGCTCCCTCTTTGACCGCTTACAATCTGGCTTCCGGTCACACCACTCCACTGAAACTGCCCTAACTAAGGTCACCAACGACCTCTTAACCGCCAAGAGCAAGCAACACTACTCTGTTCTCCTCCTCCTCGACCTGTTGGCTGCCTTTGACACAGTGGACCATTCCCTAGTATTACAGACCCTCTCATCCCTTGGCATCACAGACTTGGCCCTATCCTGGATCTCATCATACCTAACAGACCGGACATTCAGCACACCACCTCCTCACCTCGCCCCCTATCTGTCGGAGTCCCGCAAGGTTCAGTCCTTGGGCCCCTGCTCTTCTCCATTTACACTTTTGGCCTGGGACAGCTCATAGAATCTCATGGCTTTCAGTATCACCTCTATGCTGATGACACACAGATCTACATCTCTGGACCAGATATCACCTCCCTACTAACCAGAATCCCTCAATGTCTGTCCACTATTTCATCCTTCTTCTCCGCTAGATTTCTGAAACTTAACATGGACAAAACAGAATTCATCATCTTTCCCCCATCTCACGCGACCCCCCCAACGAACCTAACCATTACAGTAAATGGCTGTCCACTCTCCCCAGTCCCACAAGCTCGCTGCCTTGGGGTAATCCTTGACGCTGATCTCTCCTTCAAACCACATATCCAAGCCCTTTCCACTTCCTGCCGACTTCAACTCAAAAATATTTCACGAATCCGTTCATTCCTCAACCAAGAATCTGCAAAAACCCTAGTCCATGCCCTCATCATCTCTCGCCTTGACTACTGCAACCTCCTGCTCTGTGGCCTCCCCTCGAACACTCTCGCACCCCTCCAATCTATTCTAAACTCTGCTGCCCGACTAATCCACCTGTCCCCCTGCTATTCCCCGGCTTCTCCCCTCTGTCAATCCCTTCACTGGCTCCCCATTGCCCAGAGACTCCAGTACAAAACCCTAACCATGACATACAAAGCCATCCACAACCTGTCTCCTCCATACATCTGTGACCTCGTCTCCCGGTACTTACCTACACGCAACCTCCGATCCTCACAAGATCTCCTTCTCTACTCCCCTCTTATCTCCTCTTCCCACAATCGCATACAAGATTTCTCTCGCATATCACCCCTACTCTGGAACCCTCTACCACAACACATCAGACTCTCGCCTACCATCGAAATCTTCAAAAAGAACCTGAAGACCCACCTCTTCCGACAAGCTTACAACCTGCAGTAACCACCGATCAACCAAACCGCTGCATGACCAGCTCTATCCTCACCTACTGTATTCTCACCCATCCCTTGTAGATTGTGAGCCTTCGCGGGCAGGGTCCTCACTCCTCCTGTACCAGTTATGACTTGTACTGTTTAAGATTATTGTACTTGTTTTTATTATGTATACCCCTCCTCACATGTAAAGCGCCATGGAATAAATGGCGCTATAGCAATAAATAATAATAATAATATAGTGTGAGCCCCCACAAAGCCCTCTATATAAAGTGTGAGCCCCATATAGCCTCCATATATACAACATTAACCCCACATAACCTTCCATATACAGTGTGAACCCCACATAGCCTCCCATATACAGTGTGAATATACACAGCACACATGGCCTCCTATATACAATGTGAACCCCACATAGCCCCCTATATAGAGTGTGAGCTCCACATTGCCCCCCATATAAAGTATGAGTCCCATACAGCCTTATATATACAGTGTGAGCTCTTATATACAGTATGAGCTGCACATAGCCTCCTATATACAGTGTGTGCCCCATGTAGCCTCTATATACAGTGTGAGCCCCATAAAACCTCCCATATAAAGCATGAGCCCCACATAGCCTCTTATGTACATACAAACATCCCAAACACTTGAAAAAAAACAACATACTCACCTCACTCCCATTTCCACCGCTGCCCTGCCTCTGCTCCTGTCTATGGTGCACTGACTCTCCGCAGTGCACAGCTGATGCGATTAAATTACTCCATTGAGGCAGCTGTCTCACGCTGATTGATGGAAGAAGCGGTCGGTGGCCTCTGCTTTACCAATATATTCACCACTGTGTGCATCCCAAAGATGCTGAAAGCGGCTGCAGATGGATGGCAAGTGGGGGAGGGCACTGAAAGGCCCGTGGGCCAATGTTTTAACCCTTCAGCTGTCTTGGTGCGCTGACCAGACTGGAATAGCTAGAGGGGTGGATTTAGCCCTCTTACATGACTGATATAGTGCAAGTCTAAATTATAGTAAAATAGAACAAACACAGAACACACTGGCACAGATGACAGCAACCCTGGCAATGACGCTGCAACCTTTTTCTCCAATAGTGCTCTAGGTGTGCTAAATGTCTATGGAGAAAATCTCTTGCACCAGCAGACTTAATCCACTATATTCACTATAAGTTTATGGTGAAAATATATAACTGACCTTCACCTTTCCAAACCAGCCTACTTTGGCACCCTCATCACCTCACTATACAACAGTCCAAAAATACTGTTTCACACTTTTCACTCCCTCCTCACTCCCTCACTCCTAAAGTGTAGGTCCCTATTTCCAATCTCTGTGCTATCAATCTTGCCAATTAAAATTGACCATATCAGAGAGGAAATTTTCTGCCAACCCCCTACTTGCATGTATCCAATTCCATCCCCCACTTCAATAAATTCACTTTCCATCTCTGAACTGGTCACAGAAAAATAAGTTATCATGCTCCTTACTTCTTCTTCCCTACTACCTGGACCAGTGACCTCATTCCCTTACATCTCCTTCAGTCCCTCTCACTGGCTGTCACTACCCACCTTTTATATTTAACCTCTCTCATTCATTCGGTATCATTCCATCTGCCTTCAAACATGCCGTCATACCAACCCCCTTACAAAAATATACAATCCTTGACCAGAACTGGGTGTTTACTACAAACCTGTCTCTAATTTCCCTTCACCTTTTATTTAGACTCCTGGAGAGCTTCGTCGACTCTCATCTACTCTTCAATTTTTTCAAATAACTATCTTTTTGACCCTTTACAATCCAGTTTCCACTCCTTACTAGTGTTGAGCATTCCGATACCGCAAGTATCGGGTATCGGCCGATACTTGCGGTATCGGAATTCCGATACCGGGATTCCGATACTTGCCGCGTATCGGATACCGGAATCGGAAGTTCTAAGATTCAAAAAGCAGAAATTCAGCCAATGAGATTGATTCCAAGTGTGGGCACATCCTGTTTAGCATGGAGGGCATGAAACTACTGGCAAGGCTGTGATTGGCTGGTGTAATGATGTCATGATGCAGTTTAAAAGTCGCTGGCGCCATTTTGCGATCACTCTGCTGTGAATTCAGTTAGTGACAGGACGCTGTTTGCTGACTGAGGGACAGTTTAGAGATAGCGATTTGCTTCTTTGTGCTTTCCAAAGGCTAATTTAGCAACCGCTGTGTTCACCTACTATTCACCTTGCTTTTGCCTTGTAGCGCTGTTTTCACAGCGATCTGCAGGGTCTGTGTGTGTGTGTGTGTGAGTGCAGCCCAGTCTCCAGTCTGAGTGCAGCCACATAGGCCATCCATAGTTGGTTGTATTCAGTTCAGGGAGGGTGGTTCATTGCCTCATACTGTTCCTTTTTTTTTTTTTTTTCCCAAGTAGTGTAGTCTGCTGCTAATTTATTCAAAAAAATCCTATTAGTGTCTTTCCACCCGTCTCCAGCTAATTTGTGGAAAAACACTACATAGGATAAAGTAGAGGAGGGTTTTTGGGCCTTGCAGCGCCGTTTACGGCTGTCTGCACGGTCTCCGTGTGACTGCAGCTCGCCCTGTAATCTGTGAGCAGCTGTAGCCTGGTTGTCTCCAGCTCAGGGTTTTTCACTGCGTCATACCGCCAAATCAATTTTCTTTTTTTTCAAAGTAGTGTAGTCTGCTGCTAATTAATTTAAAAAAATCCTATTAGTGTCTTTCCACCCGTCTCCAGCTAATTTGTGGAAAAACACTACATAGGATAAAGTAGAGGAGGGTTTTTGGGCCTTGCAGCGCCGTTTACGGCTGTCTGCACGGTCTCCGTGTGACTGCAGCTCGCCCTGTAATCTGTGAGCAGCTGTAGCCTGGTTGTCTCCAGCTCAGGGTTTTTCACTGCGTCATACCGCCAAATCAATTTTCTTTTTTTTCAAAGTAGTGTAGTCTGCTGCTAATTAATTTAAAAAAATCCTATTAGTGTCTTTCCACCCGTCTCCAGCTAATTTGTGGAAAAACACTACATAGGATAAAGTAGAGGAGGGTTTTTGGGCCTTGCAGCGCCGTTTACGGCTGTCTGCACGGTCTCCGTGTGACTGCAGCTCGCCCTGTAATCTGTGAGCAGCTATAGCCTGGTTGTCTCCAGCTCAGGGTTTTTCACTGCGTCATACCGCCAAATCAATTTTCTTTTTTTTCAAAGTAGTGTAGTCTGCTGCTAATTAATTTAAAAAAATCCTATTAGTGTCTTTCCACCCGTCTCCAGCTAATTTGTGGAAAAACACTACATAGGATAAAGTAGAGGAGGGTTTTTGGGCCTTGCAGCGCCGTTTACGGCTGTCTGCACGGTCTCCGTGTGACTGCAGCTCGCCCTGTAATCTGTGAGCAGCTATAGCCTGGTTGTCTCCAGCTCAGGGTTTTTCACTGCGTCATACCGCCAAATCAATTTTCTTTTTTTTCAAAATAGTGTAGTCTGCTGCTAATTTATTCAAAAAAATCCTATTAGTGTCTTTCCACCCGTCTCCAGCTAATTTGTGGAAAAACACTACATAGGATAAAGTAGAGGAGGGTTTTTGGGCCTTGTAGCGCCGTTTACGTCTGTCTGCACGGTCTCCGTGTGACTGCAGCTCTATCTGTTGTCAGTTCAGCCCCCAAAAAATAAATAAATAATAAAGTTCACCAAACACACCAGTTACACCACTTTACATTTCTGTAGGCCACATTAGCTCATATTTGTGTCTAGTCCACACTTTAGATAATTAGTGCTTCTTATACCTGTTAGGAGGAGTTGCTCAGGAATAAGCACACAAATCCGTTAGTACTTTTCTGCTTATCTTTATCAGTCAACCAAGATGAAGAAGGCAGTGAGTAAGGCACGGGGGCGTGGGAGCCGTCGCGGAGCAGGGAGGGGACGTGGGGATTCTGTGCCTGCTGCGGGCACCGGTGACTCATCAGCACCCACTTTCACCAGGCAACAGTCGTTCATGCGAAGCTTTGTGTCCGAGCGCCGTACACCGCTGCTGCGTGAAGAACAAATTGAAGCTGTTGTCGGATGGATGGCAGCTAATGCATCAACTTCCATTAGTGCCACATCCTCTCAGACACAGAGCACTGGAGAGCAGCCATCTGTCTCTTCACCACCTGCCAAATTGCCCAGGCAGACAGAGAGCCCAGGACAGGAGCCGTCTCTACTTCTGTTCTCTGAATCTCTTGGCTTGGAAACAGGGGGCCAGCCAAGCAGCATTGGAGAAATGGAAGAAGAGGCAGGGTGCAGTGATGCCCAACAGCTTTTTCTGTCTTCCTCTGAAGAGGCGGGTGGGCCAGTGGCTCCGGTCACCACATCGCAGGCCGCATCAGCTGATGATGACACTCAGGTGCCACTTACTGGTGCGTGCTCTGCTGCTGAGACTACCCAGGAGGAGCAGTTGGGGGCAGAGGGTAGTGTAGATGATGAGGTCCTCGACCCATCTTGGCGTGAGGGACAGGAAGGTGGTGGGAGCAGCTCTGAGGAAGAGATTCCCCGTACGGCCCAAAGAGGGAGAGGGAGGGGGAAGACTGCGGATCCTGCAGCCTCCGCTTTGGCACCCGTTAGGAGCATGTCTCTTCCAAAAGCCAAAAAGGGCGCTCCCAAGACTTGCAGTGCCTGGTCCTTTTTTGACACAGTTGCAGATGACATTTGCTATGTCAGATGCAACGTGTGTCATCAAAAAGTCAAAAGAGGTCGAAATGTCAGCAACCTCAATACCTCCAACATGTGGAAACATGTGCGCAACAGGCACCCGGCGGAGTTAGAAAAACACACTGAAGAGGTAGGCCAACCAACAGCGGCAGCTACCACCTCTTCAGCTCGTGTTGCCTCTTCCTCTACCTCACACGCAGCTGGTTCGGCGTCCTCCCAGGATCGCCGTGGAAGAACCTCTGCCCCTGTTGTCCAGAGACCCGCTGTAATTCCACCCGCAGCGCCACTTTCCCAGTCATCCACACACTCCCAGCCCAGTCTACAGCCATCGGTAGTACAGGCATGGGAGAAAAGGCGGCCTTTCTCGTCAAACCACCCACGAGCACAGGCTCTGACTGCAGGCATTGCCAAACTTCTGTCACTGGAAATGCTGTCATTCAGGCTGGTGGAGACTGACAGCTTCCGTGACTTCATGTCATTGGCAGTCCCACAGTACAAAGTGCCCAGCCGCTTTTACTTCAGCAGGCAAGCCGTCCCTGCCCTGCAGAAGCATGTGGAGGGACACATAAAACACGCGCTACTGAACGCCGTCAGTAGCAAGGTCCACCTCACCACCGATGCGTGGACCAGTCAACATGGACAGGGGCGATACCTTTCCCTCACTGCCCATTGGGTTAATGTCGTTGAGCCGGGTACAGACCGTGCGAGTGGCGCAGGACGTGTCCTGCCCACTCCAAGGATTGCAGGAATCCATTCTGTACGCATTGACTCCTCCTCTTACACCAGTTCCTCAGAATCATCGCTGCAGGAGCCGTCACAGTCCACCTCCACATGGACCCGTGATGAACGTGTACCTGTTACGACCGACATGAGCACAGCCGTGGCCAAACGTCAACAGGCCGTCTTGAAATTAATTTTCTTGGGGAATCGTAGCCACACAGCGCAGGAGCTCTGGAATGCCATCAAGCAGGAGAGCGATGTGTGGTTTGTGCCAGCGAATCTCCAGCCAGGCATGGTAGTGTGTGATAATGGCCGAAATCTGGTGGCAGCTCTGGGCCTCGGCAACCTCACTCACATCCCATGTCTGGCACATGTGCTCAATTTGGTCGTGCAGAGCTTTTTGAGGGACTATCCGGATCTTGATGCACTGCTGCACAAGGTCCGCCTAGAGTGTGCTCACTTGCGGCGTTCCAGCACGGCAAAAGCGCGCATTGCGGCTCTGCAGCGCCGACACCGCCTGCCGGAACATCGCATCATATGTGACCTACCTACCAGGTGGAATTCCACGTTACATATGTTGGAGCGGTTGTGTGAGCAGCAGCAAGCTGTAATGGAGTACCAGCTGCTTCAGGCGCAAAAAAGTCGCAGTCAGCGCCGTACAGACTTCACAACCACAGAGTGGGCCACTATGAATGACGTCTGCCAGGTTTTGCGTCCCTTTGATTATTCCACGCGGATGGCGAGTGCAGATGATGCACTAGTCAGCATGACTGTCCCCCTTATCTGCCTGCTTGAAAAATCACTGCAAGCGCTAAGGGATGATGTTGTGGAAGAGGTGGAGGATGAGGATTCACCATTTCCATCATCTTCTGGACAGTCAGCGCCACGTGGTTCCTCACAAACGCGTAGGCAGGGGACCGTTTGTGAGGAGGATGAGGAGGAGTCAATGGAGGAGGAAGACATCCGTCCAGAGGAGGGAGTTACACAATTGTCCAGTACTCAGTGTGTACAGCGAGGGTGGGGTGATGACGAGCGGGCAGAGATCACGCCTCCAGCAGGGGACAGCGTTTCTTGGGCAGTTGGCAGTCTGCAGCACATGGTGGATTACATGCTGCAGTGCCTGAGAAACGACCGCCGCATCGCCCACATTCTCAACATGTCTGATTATTGGGTGTTCACCCTCCTCGATCCTCGCTACCGGGACAACGTAGAAAGCCTCATCACACCGTTGAACCGGGAGCGAAAAATGCGGGAGTACCAAGACACACTGGTCAATTCCATCATCTTCTCCATTCCAACTGAGAGAAGTGCTGCTAGTGCATTCCAAAGCAGCTCAGTGCGTCCAGGCCGTGGTGGAGGCTCTGCACAAAGAGGGAGCAGAAGCAGTGCCTCTGCCCAAGGCAAGACCAGTATGGCCGAACTGTGGCACAGTTTTCTGTGCCCGCCACAAAAGTCTACACCATCACAGACGGCTCCAGTCAGCAGGAGGCAACGGTTCCGTCAGATGGTGACAGACTACATGTCTTGCCCTCTTGCTGTACTCCCAGACGGCTCTTCCCCTTTCAAGTTTTGGGTCTCAAAGCTGGATACATGGCCAGAGCTAAGCCAGTATGCATTGGAGGTGCTGTCTTGCCCTGCGGCCAGTGTATTATCGGAACGTGTCTTTAGTGCTGCAGGTGGTGTACTAACTGACCGTCGCATGCGACTATCCTCCGATAACGTTGACCGGCTTACTTTCCTGAAAATGAACAAGGCCTGGATCTCGCCGGAATTTGCCACTCCTCCTCCTGATTGAATAATTAGGTCACTGTATACGTTATCCAGGTCTCCTGTTGTGTTCATCTTTCTACCACCTGAACTTAAATTCCTGGGCTCCAACACCGCCAGTTGAGGCTCAGACGTGCCGTCTGCACAGTCAAAACATACGACCCAGTGTTATTGGGTTTCAGTAACGTCAGCTGATCCCCAGCTGTGTAGCCGGCAATGTGTCATGCGACCGCCACGCTGACACAACAACTGAAATGTAAGGGAATCTGTCCCCCCCCCCCCAAGGCGTTTGTTACTGAAAGAGCCACCTTGTGCAGCAGTAATGCTGCCCAAGGAAAAGGTAGCTATTTTTGTTTAGCTCCTTGCACACGCAGAACTTAACACTTATAAAATGTGTCCACTGATACCGTAAAACCGTCCCGGAGGTGGGACTTTCCTTCGTAATGTGACGCAGCCCAGCCGTCATTCCTACCCCCCCGGCGCCGCGCACCGGCTCCTCAGCGTTGTTTTATTCCGTCCAGGAGCCTGCGCTGTTATGTTATCCCGTGGCCAGGCACACTTAGCGCTGCCCGTCTTCTGGCATCATTTGGTGTCTGGATGGCTGCGCCTGTGCGGCCGCGCTGGCAGAGAGCCCGCCTCGCAGTGTCTTCTGATTTAATCCCACTGGGGGCCTGGGATCCATGGACATGCGCAGTGCATATCTGAACCTCCACCTCTCACTCATTTCCCTATGGCTTCTTCAGACTGTTCGGTGTCAGCTGGTCCCTAACAGCATGCCACGGCCGTGACACCGCACAGTCTGAAGAAGCCATAGGGAGATGAGTGAGAGGTGGAGGTTCAGATATGCAGTGCGCATGTCCATGGATCCCAGGCCCCCAGTGGGATTAAATCAGAAGACACTGCGAGGCGGGCTCTCTGCCAGCGCGGCCGCACAGGCGCAGCCATCCAGACACCAAATGATGCCAGAAGACGGGCAGCGCTAAGTGTGCCTGGCCACGGGATAACATAACAGCGCAGGCTCCTTGACGGAATAAAACAACGCTGAGGAGCCGGTGCGCGGCGCCGGGGGGGTAGGAATGACGGCTGGGCTGCGTCACATTACGAAGGAAAGTCCCACCTCCGGGACGGTTTTACGGTTGCAGGGGACACATTTTATAAGTGTTTAGTTCTGTGTTTGCAAGGAGCATGATGAAAAGAGCCACCTTTTCCTTTTGCATCTTTTGTGCTGCACAAGCTGGCTCTTTCAGCTACAAACGCCTTGGGGGGGGGTTAAAGGTTCCCTTTCGACTTTCTCAGGCTTCGGCCTACATTGTGTTCCTCTGCTTTTCCACCTGTCCCTGGGCTCCAACACCGCCAGTTGCCGTCCAGAAGTGCTGTACGCACAGTCAACAGTCCCTCCTCTGTTATTGGGGTTCAGTAACGTCAGCTGTTCCCCTGCTGTGTGTGTGGCAATCCCTCCTACCTCCTCCAACCTCCTCCTCCTCCACCCGTCCCTGGGCTCCAACACCGCCAGTTGCCGTCCAGAAGTGCTGTACGCACAGTCAACAGTCCCTCCTCTGTTATTGGGGTTCAGTAACGTCAGCTGTTCCCCTGCTGTGTGTGTGGCAATCCCTCCTACCTCCTCCTACCTCCTCCAACCTCCTCCTCCTCCACCTGCCCCTGGGCTCCAACACCGCCAGTTGCCGTCCAGAAGTGCTGTACGCACAGTCAACAGTCCCTCCTCTGTTATTGGGGTTCAGTAACGTCAGCTGTTCCCCTGCTGTGTGTGTGGCAATCCCTCCTACCTCCTCCTACCTCCTCCAACCTCCTCCTCCTCCACCTGCCCCTGGGCTCCAACACCGCCAGTTGCCGTCCAGAAGTGCTGTACGCACAGTCAACAGTCCCTCCTCTGTTATTGGGGTTCAGTAACGTCAGCTGTTCCCCTGCTGTGTGTGTGGCAATCCCTCCTACCTCCTCCAACCTCCTCCTCCTCCTCCACCCGTCCCTGGGCTCCAACACCGCCAGTTGCCGTCCAGAAGTGCTGTACGCACAGTCAACAGTCCCTCCTCTGTTATTGGGGTTCAGTAACGTCAGCTGTTCCCCTGCTGTGTGTGTGGCAATCCCTCCTACCTCCTCCAACCTCCTCCTCCTCCACCCGTCCCTGGGCTCCAACACCGCCAGTTGCCGTCCAGAAGTGCTGTACGCACAGTCAACAGTCCCTCCTCTGTTATTGGGGTTCAGTAACGTCAGCTGTTCCCCTGCTGTGTGTGTGGCAATCCCTCCTACCTCCTCCTACCTCCTCCAACCTCCTCCTCCTCCACCTGCCCCTGGGCTCCAACACCGCCAGTTGCCGTCCAGAAGTGCTGTACGCACAGTCAACAGTCCCTCCTCTGTTATTGGGGTTCAGTAACGTCAGCTGTTCCCCTGCTGTGTGTGTGGCAATCCCTCCTACCTCCTCCAACCTCCTCCTCCTCCAACCGTCCCTGGGCTCCAACACCGCCAGTTGCCGTCCAGAAGTGCTGTACGCACAGTCAACAGTCCCTCCTCTGTTATTGGGGTTCAGTAACGTCAGCTGTTCCCCTGCTGTGTGTGTGGCAATCCCTCCTACCTCCTCCAACCTCCTCCTCCTCCACCCGTCCCTGGGCTCCAACACCGCCAGTTGCCGTCCAGAAGTGCTGTACGCACAGTCAACAGTCCCTCCTCTGTTATTGGGGTTCAGTAACGTCAGCTGTTCCCCTGCTGTGTGTGTGGCAATCCCTCCTACCTCCTCCAACCTCCTCCTCCTCCAACCGTCCCTGGGCTCCAACACCGCCAGTTGCCGTCCAGAAGTGCTGTACGCACAGTCAACAGTCCCTCCTCTGTTATTGGGGTTCAGTAACGTCAGCTGTTCCCCTGCTGTGTGTGTGGCAATCCCTCCTACCTCCTCCTACCTCCTCCAACCTCCTCCTCCTCCACCTGCCCCTGGGCTCCAACACCGCCAGTTGCCGTCCAGAAGTGCTGTACGCACAGTCAACAGTCCCTCCTCTGTTATTGGGGTTCAGTAACGTCAGCTGTTCCCCTGCTGTGTGTGTGGCAATCCCTCCTACCTCCTCCAACCTCCTCCAACCTCCTCCTCCTCCACCTGCCCCTGGGCTCCAACACCGCCAGTTGCCGTCCAGAAGTGCTGTACGCACAGAGCCAAACACCTCGCCAATGTGTTAGTGGGGTTCAGCACCGCCAGCTGTTCCCCTGCTGTGTATACGGCAACGTGTACTGCGACCGCCACGCAGGCACAACAAGTTAAATGTAAGGGAACCTGACCCCCCCCCCCCCCCAGGCGTTTGTTACTGAAGGAGCCACCTTGTGCAGCAGTAATGATGCAAAGGGAAAAAGTGCCTCTTTTCGTGATGCTCCTTGCACATGCTGAACCAAACACTTATGAAATGTGTCCCCACACAGCGTTAAACCGTCCGGTAGGTGGAACTTTCCTTTGTCGTGTGACGCAGCACAGCCATCATTTTTACCCCCTTGGCGCCGTGCGCCGCCTCCTCAGCGTTGTTTTAATCTGTCCCGGAGCCTGCGCTGTTAGGTTAGCCCTTGGCCATGCACACATGTTGCGCTGCCCGTCTTCTGACCTCATTTGGTGTCAGGCTGGCTGCGCCTGTGCGGGTGCGCTGGTCGAGATCCCGCCTCGCAGTGTCGTCTAATGTAATCCCACCGCGGGCCTGTGATCCGTGCCCGTGCGCAGTGCATATCCTCTCCTCTCACTCCCCTCCCTACGGCTTCTTCAGACTGTGCGATGTCAGCTGGTCCCTAATAGCATGCCACGGCCGTGACACCGCACAGTCTGAAAAAGCCGTAGGGAGGGGAGTGAGAGGAGAGGATATGCACTGCGCACGGGCACGGATCACAGGCCCGCGGTGGGATTACATTAGACGACACTGCGAGGCGGGATCTCGGCCAGCGCACCCGCACAGGCGCAGCCAGCCTGACACCAAATGATGTCAGAAGACGGGCAGCGCAAAATGTGTGCATGGCCAAGGGCTAACCTAACAGCCCAGGCTCCGGGACAGATTAAAACAACGCTGAGGAGGCGGCGCACGGCGCCAAGGGGGTAAAAATGATGGCTGTGCTGCGTCACACGACAAAGGAAAGTTCCACCTACCGGACGGTTTAACGCTGTGAGGGGACACATTTCATAACTGTTAGGTTCCGCATGTGCAAGGACCATAATTAAAAGAGCTAAGTTTACCTTTTCCAGCATTAGTGCTGTACACAATGGCTCTTTCAGCTACAAACGCCTGGGGGGGGGGGGGTTAAAGGTTTCCTTTCAACTTGCTCGAGTGCAGGCTTCGGCCTACACTCCGCTCCCCCTGCTCCTCCTGCTGACCCTGGGCTCCAACACCGCCAGTTGGGGCCCGGTACTGCTAGCTGCACAGAGAAAAACACCTCGCCAATGTGTCAGTGGGGTCCAGCACCGCCAGCTGTTCCCCTGCTGTGTAGCCGGCAACGTGTCCTGCAAAAGTCACGCAGACACAACACACCCAAAGCTGCCGCCTGTGCAGGCTTCGGCCTACACTCCCCTCCCCCTGCTCCTCCTCCTCCTGCTCCTCCTCCTGCTGTCCCTGGGCTCTAACACACCGCCAGTTTTTGCCCAGATGTGCTAGCTGCACAGAGAAAAACACCAGCCAATGTGTCAGTGGGGTCCAGCACCGCCAGCTGTTCCCCTGCTGTGCAGCCGGCAACGTGTCCTGCAAAAGCCACGCAGACACAAGAACTGAAATTGAAGGGAACCTGTCCCCCCTCCCCCAGGCGTTTTTACGTTATCCAGCCACCTTGTACAGCGGTAATGCTGCATGTGTGCAAGGTGGCTCAGAAACGTATTCTCCTCGCACATGTGGAACTGAAAACACGTCTGCAATGTGTCCTCTGTGTGACCATTTAACCGTCCCGGTGGTGTGACTTTCCTTTGTAATGACACGCTGCAACCCCCTTGGTAGCGCTGCCCGTCTTCTGGCATCATGGTTTGGCTGCCTGCGCCTCTGCGGCCGCCCTGACCCACACAACGCCCCTCGGTGTCTTATTTATTGGGACTGCGAGGGTGTGATTGATGGGCAGGATCAGTGCATCAGTTCGCCTGTCCCTCCTCTCCTTCCGCCTTCTTCGGACTGTGCGGCTTCATGGCCGTGGCATGCGATAAGGGATCAGATGACGCCGCACAGTCTGAAGCGGGTGTAAGGACCCGAGTGTGAGAGGCGAACATATGTGCTGCGCCAGGCCCTGAATCCCAGCCCCGCAGTGTTTTAACAATGTTAAGACACTGCGGGGCTGGGATTCATGGGCATCGCGAACCGCACCGGCCGACATTACATGATGCCAGAAGATGGGCAGCGCTAACGGCGCTAGGCCAGGGGATAACACGACAGCGCAGACTCCTGTACAGCAAATAACAACGCTCGGGAGGCTGCACCCAGCACCAAGGTGGGATTCTTGACACCTGTGCTGCGTCTCATTACAAAGGGAACTCTCGCCTCCATTACACAGTTTGACTGTCTAAAGGGCTGAATGTTATACGTGTTCCATTCAGCGTGTGCAAGGAGAAAAATTACAAGAGCAACCTTTGACTTGCGCAGCACTGCTGCTGCATAAGCTGTGGCTCTTCTACTTTGTAACCCCTGAGGGGGGGTTAAAGGTGACTTTTGAAATCGGTTCAATTAGGCTTCGGCCTACACTCTGCTCCACCTGCAGAGCCCGGGCTCCAACAACGCTAGTTGCTGTCCGGAAGTGCTGGCTGCACAGAGCCAAACACCTCGCCAATGTGTCAGTGGGGTCCAGCACCGCCAGCTGTTCCCCTGCTGTGTAGCCGGCAACGTGTCCTGCAAAAGTCACGCAGACACAACACACCCAAAGCTGCCGCCTGTGCAGGCTTCGGCCTACACTCCCCTCCCCCTGCTCCTCCTCCTCCTGCTCCTCCTCCTGCTGTCCCTGGGCTCTAACACACCGCCAGTTTTTGCCCAGATGTGCTAGCTGCACAGAGAAAAACACCAGCCAATGTGTCAGTGGGGTCCAGCACCGCCAGCTGTTCCCCTGCTGTGCAGCCGGCAACGTGTCCTGCAAAAGCCACGCAGACACAAGAACTGAAATTGAAGGGAACCTGTCCCCCCTCCCCCAGGCGTTTTTACGTTATCCAGCCACCTTGTACAGCGGTAATGCTGCATGTGTGCAAGGTGGCTCAGAAACGTATTCTCCTCGCACATGTGGAACTGAAAACACGTCTGCAATGTGTCCTCTGTGTGACCATTTAACCGTCCCGGTGGTGTGACTTTCCTTTGTAATGACACGCTGCAACCCCCTTGGTAGCGCTGCCCGTCTTCTGGCATCATGGTTTGGCTGCCTGCGCCTCTGCGGCCGCCCTGACCCACACAACGCCCCTCGGTGTCTTATTTATTGGGACTGCGAGGGTGTGATTGATGGGCAGGATCAGTGCATCAGTTCGCCTGTCCCTCCTCTCCTTCCGCCTTCTTCGGACTGTGCGGCTTCATGGCCGTGGCATGCGATAAGGGATCAGATGACGCCGCACAGTCTGAAGCGGGTGTAAGGACCCGAGTGTGAGAGGCGAACATATGTGCTGCGCCAGGCCCTGAATCCCAGCCCCGCAGTGTTTTAACAATGTTAAGACACTGCGGGGCTGGGATTCATGGGCATCGCGAACCGCACCGGCCGACATTACATGATGCCAGAAGATGGGCAGCGCTAACGGCGCTAGGCCAGGGGATAACACGACAGCGCAGACTCCTGTACAGCAAATAACAACGCTCGGGAGGCTGCACCCAGCACCAAGGTGGGATTCTTGACACCTGTGCTGCGTCTCATTACAAAGGGAACTCTCGCCTCCATTACACAGTTTGACTGTCTAAAGGGCTGAATGTTATACGTGTTCCATTCAGCGTGTGCAAGGAGAAAAATTACAAGAGCAACCTTTGACTTGCGCAGCACTGCTGCTGCATAAGCTGTGGCTCTTCTACTTTGTAACCCCTGAGGGGGGGTTAAAGGTGACTTTTGAAATCGGTTCAATTAGGCTTCGGCCTACACTCTGCTCCACCTGCAGAGCCCGGGCTCCAACAACGCTAGTTGCTGTCCGGAAGTGCTGGCTGCACAGAGCCAAACACCTCGCCAATGTGTCAGTGGGGTCCAGCACCGCCAGCTGTTCCCCTGCTGTGTAGCCGGCAACGTGTCCTGCAAAAGTCACGCAGACACAACACACCCAAAGCTGCCGCCTGTGCAGGCTTCGGCCTACACTCCCCTCCCCCTGCTCCTCCTCCTCCTGCTCCTCCTCCTGCTGTCCCTGGGCTCTAACACACCGCCAGTTTTTGCCCAGATGTGCTAGCTGCACAGAGAAAAACACCAGCCAATGTGTCAGTGGGGTCCAGCACCGCCAGCTGTTCCCCTGCTGTGCAGCCGGCAACGTGTCCTGCAAAAGCCACGCAGACACAAGAACTGAAATTGAAGGGAACCTGTCCCCCCTCCCCCAGGCGTTTTTACGTTATCCAGCCACCTTGTACAGCGGTAATGCTGCATGTGTGCAAGGTGGCTCAGAAACGTATTCTCCTCGCACATGTGGAACTGAAAACACGTCTGCAATGTGTCCTCTGTGTGACCATTTAACCGTCCCGGTGGTGTGACTTTCCTTTGTAATGACACGCTGCAACCCCCTTGGTAGCGCTGCCCGTCTTCTGGCATCATGGTTTGGCTGCCTGCGCCTCTGCGGCCGCCCTGACCCACACAACGCCCCTCGGTGTCTTATTTATTGGGACTGCGAGGGTGTGATTGATGGGCAGGATCAGTGCATCAGTTCGCCTGTCCCTCCTCTCCTTCCGCCTTCTTCGGACTGTGCGGCTTCATGGCCGTGGCATGCGATAAGGGATCAGATGACGCCGCACAGTCTGAAGCGGGTGTAAGGACCCGAGTGTGAGAGGCGAACATATGTGCTGCGCCAGGCCCTGAATCCCAGCCCCGCAGTGTTTTAACAATGTTAAGACACTGCGGGGCTGGGATTCATGGGCATCGCGAACCGCACCGGCCGACATTACATGATGCCAGAAGATGGGCAGCGCTAACGGCGCTAGGCCAGGGGATAACACGACAGCGCAGACTCCTGTACAGCAAATAACAACGCTCGGGAGGCTGCACCCAGCACCAAGGTGGGATTCTTGACACCTGTGCTGCGTCTCATTACAAAGGGAACTCTCGCCTCCATTACACAGTTTGACTGTCTAAAGGGCTGAATGTTATACGTGTTCCATTCAGCGTGTGCAAGGAGAAAAATTACAAGAGCAACCTTTGACTTGCGCAGCACTGCTGCTGCATAAGCTGTGGCTCTTCTACTTTGTAACCCCTGAGGGGGGGTTAAAGGTGACTTTTGAAATCGGTTCAATTAGGCTTCGGCCTACACTCTGCTCCACCTGCAGAGCCCGGGCTCCAACAACGCTAGTTGCTGTCCGGAAGTGCTGGCTGCACAGAGCCAAACACCTCGCCAATGTGTCAGTGGGGTCCAGCACCGCCAGCTGTTCCCCTGCTGTGTAGCCGGCAACGTGTCCTGCAAAAGTCACGCAGACACAACACACCCAAAGCTGCCGCCTGTGCAGGCTTCGGCCTACACTCCCCTCCCCCTGCTCCTCCTCCTCCTGCTCCTCCTCCTGCTGTCCCTGGGCTCTAACACACCGCCAGTTTTTGCCCAGATGTGCTAGCTGCACAGAGAAAAACACCAGCCAATGTGTCAGTGGGGTCCAGCACCGCCAGCTGTTCCCCTGCTGTGCAGCCGGCAACGTGTCCTGCAAAAGCCACGCAGACACAAGAACTGAAATTGAAGGGAACCTGTCCCCCCTCCCCCAGGCGTTTTTACGTTATCCAGCCACCTTGTACAGCGGTAATGCTGCATGTGTGCAAGGTGGCTCAGAAACGTATTCTCCTCGCACATGTGGAACTGAAAACACGTCTGCAATGTGTCCTCTGTGTGACCATTTAACCGTCCCGGTGGTGTGACTTTCCTTTGTAATGACACGCTGCAACCCCCTTGGTAGCGCTGCCCGTCTTCTGGCATCATGGTTTGGCTGCCTGCGCCTCTGCGGCCGCCCTGACCCACACAACGCCCCTCGGTGTCTTATTTATTGGGACTGCGAGGGTGTGATTGATGGGCAGGATCAGTGCATCAGTTCGCCTGTCCCTCCTCTCCTTCCGCCTTCTTCGGACTGTGCGGCTTCATGGCCGTGGCATGCGATAAGGGATCAGATGACGCCGCACAGTCTGAAGCGGGTGTAAGGACCCGAGTGTGAGAGGCGAACATATGTGCTGCGCCAGGCCCTGAATCCCAGCCCCGCAGTGTTTTAACAATGTTAAGACACTGCGGGGCTGGGATTCATGGGCATCGCGAACCGCACCGGCCGACATTACATGATGCCAGAAGATGGGCAGCGCTAACGGCGCTAGGCCAGGGGATAACACGACAGCGCAGACTCCTGTACAGCAAATAACAACGCTCGGGAGGCTGCACCCAGCACCAAGGTGGGATTCTTGACACCTGTGCTGCGTCTCATTACAAAGGGAACTCTCGCCTCCATTACACAGTTTGACTGTCTAAAGGGCTGAATGTTATACGTGTTCCATTCAGCGTGTGCAAGGAGAAAAATTACAAGAGCAACCTTTGACTTGCGCAGCACTGCTGCTGCATAAGCTGTGGCTCTTCTACTTTGTAACCCCTGAGGGGGGGTTAAAGGTGACTTTTGAAATCGGTTCAATTAGGCTTCGGCCTACACTCTGCTCCACCTGCAGAGCCCGGGCTCCAACAACGCTAGTTGCTGTCCGGAAGTGCTGGCTGCACAGAGCCAAACACCTCGCCAATGTGTCAGTGGGGTCCAGCACCGCCAGCTGTTCCCCTGCTGTGTAGCCGGCAACGTGTCCTGCAAAAGTCACGCAGACACAACACACCCAAAGCTGCCGCCTGTGCAGGCTTCGGCCTACACTCCCCTCCCCCTGCTCCTCCTCCTCCTGCTCCTCCTCCTGCTGTCCCTGGGCTCTAACACACCGCCAGTTTTTGCCCAGATGTGCTAGCTGCACAGAGAAAAACACCAGCCAATGTGTCAGTGGGGTCCAGCACCGCCAGCTGTTCCCCTGCTGTGCAGCCGGCAACGTGTCCTGCAAAAGCCACGCAGACACAAGAACTGAAATTGAAGGGAACCTGTCCCCCCTCCCCCAGGCGTTTTTACGTTATCCAGCCACCTTGTACAGCGGTAATGCTGCATGTGTGCAAGGTGGCTCAGAAACGTATTCTCCTCGCACATGTGGAACTGAAAACACGTCTGCAATGTGTCCTCTGTGTGACCATTTAACCGTCCCGGTGGTGTGACTTTCCTTTGTAATGACACGCTGCAACCCCCTTGGTAGCGCTGCCCGTCTTCTGGCATCATGGTTTGGCTGCCTGCGCCTCTGCGGCCGCCCTGACCCACACAACGCCCCTCGGTGTCTTATTTATTGGGACTGCGAGGGTGTGATTGATGGGCAGGATCAGTGCATCAGTTCGCCTGTCCCTCCTCTCCTTCCGCCTTCTTCGGACTGTGCGGCTTCATGGCCGTGGCATGCGATAAGGGATCAGATGACGCCGCACAGTCTGAAGCGGGTGTAAGGACCCGAGTGTGAGAGGCGAACATATGTGCTGCGCCAGGCCCTGAATCCCAGCCCCGCAGTGTTTTAACAATGTTAAGACACTGCGGGGCTGGGATTCATGGGCATCGCGAACCGCACCGGCCGACATTACATGATGCCAGAAGATGGGCAGCGCTAACGGCGCTAGGCCAGGGGATAACACGACAGCGCAGACTCCTGTACAGCAAATAACAACGCTCGGGAGGCTGCACCCAGCACCAAGGTGGGATTCTTGACACCTGTGCTGCGTCTCATTACAAAGGGAACTCGCGCCTCCAACACAGTTTGACTGTATAAAGGGCTAAATGTTATACGTGTTTCATTCAGCGTGTGCAAGGAGCGAAATTAAAAGAGCAACCTTTGACTTGTGCAGCACTACTGCTGCATAAGCTGTGGCTCTTCTACTTTCTAACCCCTGAGGGGGGGTTAAAGGTTACCTTTGAAATTGGTTCAAGTAGGCTTCGGCCTACACTCTGCTCCCCCTGCAGAGCCCGGGCTACAACACCGCTCGTTGCTGTCCGGAAGTGCTGGCTGCACAGAGCCAAACACCTCGCCAATGTGTCAGTGGGGTCCAGCACCGCCAGCTGTTCCCCTGCTGTGCAGCCGGCAACGTGTCCTGCAAAAGCCACGCAGACACTTGCTCTTGTACCTTCTGCTCCACATCCTGGTTCCAGTACCGTCAGCTGGTTCCGGGCAGAGCCTTTGGCTTAGGTGCCTCCCTCTGGGTATCCGAGTTCCACCAACGTCAGGTGGTCCTTGGTAGTGCTTTCAGGCACGGGTACCTCCTGCTTAGTAACCGGGTTCCAGTAACGTCAGCTGGTCCTCGGTAGTTCCATTGGCTCTTGGACCTTCGGCTACCCATCCGGGTTCCAGCACCGTCAGCTGGTTCTCGGCAGTGTCTTTTGCTCTTGTACCTTCTGCTCCCCATCCTGGTTCCAGTACCGTCAGCTGGTTCCGGGCAGAGCCTTTGGCTTAGGTGCCTCCCTCTGGGTATCCGAGTTCCACCAACGTCAGGTGGTCCTTGGTAGTGCTTTCAGGCACGGGTACCTCCTGCTTAGTAACCGGGTTCCAGTAACGTCAGCTGGTCCTCGGTAGTTCCATTGGCTCTTGGACCTTCGGGTAGCCATCCGAGTTCCAGTTCCATCAGCTGGTTCTCGGCATTTTCTCAGCCTTCTTGTACCTTCTGCTACATTTCCAAGTTCAAGAGACTAAACACGATGACCCGGAAGAACACCCCTAAGATGACGACGACACCAGAGACGACAACCACCGTGATGACGACGACCCTGGAGACGATGACCCTGAAGACCACCCCGATGACGACGACCCCGGAGACCACCCCGATGACGACGACCCCGGAGACGACGACCCTGGAGACGACGACGACCTGGAAGACCGAGAAGCAGAAGAACAAGAGGCTGCAGAACAAAGAGCAGAAGGACATTAAGCATAACACAAAATATCAGAGCAAAAAAATATTATGTAAATTATAAGCAGAAGAAGACTAAGCAGTGTATGGGGGTGAGTCCGTTCCTCCTCGTGGTGCCCCTGGATAAAGCCTGATGCTGCAGGCCAAACTGAACGCGGACAAATGTAACTGGTTTGTGACAGGCAGAACGGAAGGTGTAATCTTCAAACTTTTATAGATAACAACTACGGGAATGCCTGTCACAAATAAGAATATGATGAAGAAGTTGAATATGATGAAGATAATAGTAAAATAAAAAGAATATGAACAATGTAACCCAAAAAATAATAGGTAGAAGATGAAGAAGAAGATGAATAAGGTGAAGAAGTTGATGTCAAAGAAGCTGATGATGAGGATAATTAAGAAGAAAGCGTGGGAGAAGTAAAAAAGAAGGTGAAGGGCGTGGAAGTAGTGAAACATCAATATCTGACATAAAAAAAAAAAAAAATAACATAGTCAAATTCTTTCTAACGCCGAACTTCATAAAAAAAAATAAAAAATCCTGCTATTCTATTACATTGGGCTAAACCTCTGTCCCTTTAATATCTCCGCCACGTCCCCCAATACATCCTACATTATTCTTAGTTGTTTTCCTTCATGTAGAATGAACCTACAAGTTTATTAAGGGTTTATTTTAATTCCGATATTTTCGTCCCATTGACTTGCATTGGGATCGGGTATCGGTATCGGATTGGATCCGATATTTTGACGGTATCGGCCGATACTTTCCGATACCGATACTTTCCGATATCGGAAAGTATCGCTCAACACTACTCCTTACACTTTACAGAAAGTGCCATCACTAAAGTAACATAACAACAGAAGTTCCAGAAGATTGGAGAAGGGCAAATATTGTCCCTGTCTTCAAAAAAAGGAAAGATGACGGAGCCAAAAAATTACAGGCCAGTGATCCTTACTTCTATACCAGAAAAGATCTTTGAACAAATTATTAAACAGAATGTATGTAAGTACTTGGATAAGAATACAATAATTAACCAGAGACAGCATGGGTTTGTAGACTAATCTAATTTCCTTATATGATGGAATCATTGACTGGGTTGATCAGGGAAATTCAGTACATATAGTATATCTCAACTTCAGTAAAGCATTTGATAAAGTATCTCATACTATCCTTATTGCAAAAATGACCAAATATGGGATTGACAAGGCTACAGTTAGGTGGATTCATAACTGGCTCAGTGATCGTACGCAAAGAGTGGTAATAAATGGTTGCACAACCAATTGGAAAAGTGTTTCAAGTGGGGCACCACAAGGCTCTGTCCTGGCCCCAGTGTTGTTCAACATAATAATTATAAATGATCTATACAAGGTAACTGAAGTAAACTAGTCAAATTTGCAGATGATGCAAAACTAGGAGGGATAGCTAATACTAGGGAAGACAGAGAAAGGATTCAGAAGGATCTAGCTAAGCTTGAACAAAGGGCAATGACTAATAGAATGGTATTTAACAGAGAGAAATGCAAGAAAAATGAAAAAAGAAAAATCTATAGAATGTGAGGAATAGAATTAAGCAACAGCACATATGAAAAAGTCTTGGGTATACTAATAGATCACAGACTGCACATGAGTCAGCAGTGTGATGCAGTAGCAAAAAAAGCAAACACTGTTCTAGGATGTATTAAGAGTGGCATTGAGTCTATCTAGATCAGGGGTGTCAAACTGCATTCCTCGAGGGCCTCAAACCATGCGTGTTTTCAAGATTTCCTTCTCATTGCACAAGGTGCTGGAATCATTCTGTGCAGGTGATTAAATGATCACCTGTGCAATACAAGGAAATCCTGAAAACATGACCTGTTTGCAGCCCTTGAGGAATGCAGTTTGACACCCCTGGTCTAGATCACGTGCAGTAATTATCCCCCTTTACTCCTCCTTGATGAGGCCACGTCTGGAAAACTGTGTCCAGCTTTGGGCACCACATTTTAAAAAAGACATTGAAAAACTAGAACAAGTTCAGAGGAGAGCTACCAGAATGGTGAGTGGACTGCAAAATATGTCCTACGAGGAATGGTTAAAGGAACTGGGAATGTTTAACTTGCAAAAAAGAAGGTTAAGAGGAGATTTAAGGCGAACCTGTCAGCAGGGTTGTGCATAGTAACCTACAGACAGTGTCAAGTCGGCACCGTTATACTGAATAAAATGACACCTAGGTTGATGAAATCTGTCTTGTGGCTGTTCGTTAATCTTTATTTTCAGTTTTATGTTAATGAGATTCTTGTGCCCTAAGGCAGGCTGGTGCATGTGGTGCTCTGATTATATTTTCATAATGCAGACTGCTGACAGGTCACTGCTCCCTCACTGACCTGCCCCCTAGTTTGCATAATGTTAGCCCCCCCGCCTAAAGCATACAATAAATACGGTGGGGGTCTCATGGCCATAGACCCTAAGGGTACCGTCACACAGTGCAATTTTGATCGCTACGACGGCACGATTCGTGACGTCGCAGCGTCGTATGATTATCGCTCCAGCGTCGTAGACTGCGGTCACACTGTGCAATCACGGCGCTGGAGCGATGCCGAAGTCCCCGGGTAACCAGGGTAAACATCGGGTTACTAAGCGCAGGGCCGCGCTTAGTAACCCGATGTTTACCCTGGTTACCAGCGTAAACGTAAAAAAAACCAAACAGTACATACTCACATTCCGGTGTCTGTCCCCCGGCGTTCTGCTTCTCTGCACTGTGTAAGCACCATAGCCGGAAAGCAGAGCGATGACGGAAGTGCATCTGAACAGCAAGGTGGATTGCTGTTGAGGGGAGATAGAGAGAAAAAATAAAAAAATCTATAAATCTTCAGCACAGCGAGTGTGAGCGAGCTGAGTGTGACCTGAGCGTAAGTGTGAACGGCGGTAAGTGTGTGACTTGTGATTCAGTGAAGAGGTATTTGGAAGGCCTTTAACAAATACCTGTGTGAATTGGTGTGAGTTGCTGAATTGGGAGTAGCTATATTCACAAGGTGTTAACTTAGGGTGGGCGGTCATAATCAAGGGTTTATAAGGGGCAGCTGTTTGGGGCTCAAGCCCTTTTTGGAAGTGCATCTGAACAGCAAGGTGGATTGCTGTTGAGGGGAGATAGAGAGAAAAAAAAAAAATCTATAAATCTTCAGCACAGCGAGTGTGACCTGAGCGTAAGTGTGAACGGCGGTAAGTGTGTGACTTGTGATTCAGTGACTTTGGAATCAGGGAGTTTCCAAGGGAGGAATTGCTTCTGTTTTTGTTTTTTTTAAATTAATACTTTGTATTTATTTTTAATTAAAGTTTCTGTGTGGTGCAATCCCCATTAGGAAATATGCTCCACAATTGTTAATGCCATCCAGTGTACATCTTGCCACATGTATGCAGTCCTTGACCAGCCGGTCGAGGGTGCATACTGCTGTGCGAGATGTGAGCACATTGTGCATTTGGAAGCCCAGATTTTGGATCTAAATGTGCAGCTGGCAACACTGAGATCCATAGACAATATGGAGAGGAGTCTTCTGCTCACAGAGCAGACGCTCAATGGGATAGATGAGGAGGGGGATGGTAGGATGGAGCTGCAGGACAGTGTGGCAGTTAGCTGGGTGACAGATAGAAGGCGGGGTAGAGGGAAGAGTGCCAGGGAGGCTAGTCCTGATCTGGCACACCCCAATAAGTTTGCTAAGTTGGCAGATGAGAGGGGTGCCAGTACAGGGGTAGCACTGCTGCAGCCAGGCATGTCCTCTGAAAGCCGGAGGAGTGACTGCTCCAGTAAGGAGGGAAATAGGAGAGCAGGGCAGGCCAGACAGGTGCTGGTAGTGGGGGACTCAATTATTAGGGGAACAGATAGGGCAATCTGTCACAAAGACAGGGATCGTCGGATGGTGTGCTGCCTACCTGGCGCTCGAGTCCGACACATCGCTGATCGGGTGGACAGATTACTGGGAGGGGCTGGTGAGGACCCAGCAGTCATGGTGCACATTGGCACAAATGACAAAGTTAGAGGTAGGTGGAAGGTCCTTAAAGATGATTTCAGGGAATTAGGCTGCAAGCTGAAAGCAAGGACCTCCAACGTGGTATTTTCCGAAATACTGCCTGTACCACGTGCCACGCCAGAGAGGCAACGGGAGATTAGGGAGGTTAATAAGTGGCTCAAGAATTGGTGTAGGAAGGAGGGGTTTGGGTTCCTGCAGAACTGGGCCGACTTCTCAGTTGGCTACAGGCTCTACGCTAGGGACGGGCTGCACCTCAATGGGGAAGGGGCAGCTGTGCTGGGGGAGAAAATGGTTAGAAGGTTGGAGGAGTGTTTAACCCCTTCATGACCCAGCCTATTTTGGCCTTCATGACCTTGCCGTTTTTTGCAATTCTGACCAGTGTCCCTTTATGAGGTAATAACTCAGGAACGCTTCAACGGATCCTTGCGGTTCTGAGATTGTTTTTTCGTGACATATTGGGCTTCATGTTAGTGGTAAATTTAGGTCGATAATTTCTGAGTTTATTTGTGAAAAAAACGGAAATTTGGCGAAAATTTTGAAAATTTCGCAATTTTCACATTTTGAATTTTTATTCTGTTAAACCAGAGAGTTATGTGACACAAAATAGTTAATAAATAACATTTCCCACATGTCTACTTTACATCAGCACAATTTTGGAAACAAATTTTTTTTTTGCTAGGAAGTTATAAGGGTTAAAATTTGACCAGTGATTTCTCATTTTTACAACAAAATTTACAAAACCATTTTTTTTAGGGACCACCTCACATTTGAAGTCAGTTTGAGGGTTCTATATGGCTGAAAATACCCAAAAGTGACACCATTCTAAAAACTGCACCCCTCAAGGTGCTCAAAACCACATTCAAGAAGTTTATTAACCCTTCAGGTGTTTCACAACAGCAGAAGCAACATGGAAGGAAAAAGTGAACATTTAACTTTTTAGTCACAAAAATGATCTTTTAGCAACAAATTTTTTATTTTCCCAAGGGTAAAAGGAGAAACTGGACCCCAAAAGTTGTTGTCCAATTTGTCCTGAGTACGCTGAAACCTCATATGTGGGGGGGAACCACTGTTTGGGTGCATGGCAGGGCTCGGAAGGGAAGGAGCTCCATTTGACTTTTTGAATGAAAAATTAGCTCCAATCTTTAGCGGACACCATGTCGCGTTTGGAGAGCCCCTGTGTGCCTAAACATTGGAGCTCCCCCACATGTGACCCCATTTTGGAAACTAGACCACCCAAGGAACTTACCTAGATGCATATTGAGCACTTTGAACCCCCAGGTGCTTCACAAATTGATCCATCAAAATGAAAAAGTATTTTTTTTCACAAAATTTTTATTTTTGCCTCACTTTTTTTCATTTTCACATGGGCATCAGGGTAAAATGGATGCTAAAATTTATTGGGCAATATCTCCTGAGTACACCGATACATCACATGTGGGGGTAAACCACTGTTTGGGCGCACGGCAAGGCTCGGAAGGGAAGGAGCGCCATTTGACTTTTTGAATGAAAAATTAGCTCCAATCTTTAGCGGACACCATGTCGCGTTTGGAGAGCCCCTGTGTGCCTAAACATTGGAGCTCCCCCACATGTGACCCCATTTTGGAAACTAGACCACCCAAGGAACTTACCTAGATGCATATTGAGCACTTTGAACCCCCAGGTGCTTCACAAATTGATCCATCAAAATGAAAAAGTACTTTTTTTTCACAAAATTTTTATTTTTGCCTCACTTTTTTTCATTTTCACATGGGCATCAGGGTAAAATGGATGCTAAAATTTATTGGGCAATATCTCCTGAGTACACCGATACATCACATGTGGGGGTAAACCACTGTTTGGGCGCACGGCAAGGCTCGGAAGGGAAGGAGCGCCATTTGACTTTTTGAATGAAAAATTAGCTCCAATCTTTAGCGGACACCATGTCGCGTTTGGAGAGCCCCTGTGTGCCTAAACATTGGAGCTCCCCCACATGTGACCCCATTTTGGAAACTAGACCACCCAAGGAACTTACCTAGATGCATATTGAGCACTTTGAACCCCCAGGTGCTTCACAAATTGATCCATCAAAATGAAAAAGTACTTTTTTTTCACAAAATTTTTATTTTTGCCTCACTTTTTTTCATTTTCACATGGGCATCAGGGTAAAATGGATGCTAAAATTTATTGGGCAATATCTCCTGAGTACACCGATACATCACATGTGGGGGTAAACCACTGTTTGGGCGCACGGCAAGGCTCGGAAGGGAAGGAGCGCCATTTGACTTTTTGAATGAAAAATTAGCTCCAATCTTTAGCGGACACCATGTCGCGTTTGGAGAGCCCCTGTGTGCCTAAACATTGGAGCTCCCCCACATGTGACCCCATTTTGGAAACTAGACCACCCAAGGAACTTACCTAGATGCATATTGAGCACTTTGAACCCCCAGGTGCTTCACAAATTGATCCATCAAAATGAAAAAGTACTTTTTTTTCACAAAATTTTTATTTTTGCCTCAATTTTTTTCATTTTCACATGGGCATCAGGGTAAAATGGATGCTAAAATTTATTGGGCAATATCTCCTGAGTACACCGATACATCACATGTGGGGGTAAACCACTGTTTGGGCGCACGGCAAGGCTCGGAAGGGAAGGAGCGCCATTTGACTTTTTGAATGAAAAATTAGCTCCAATCTTTAGCGGACACCATGTCGCGTTTGGAGAGCCCCTGTGTGCCTAAACATTGGAGCTCCCCCACATGTGACCCCATTTTGGAAACTAGACCACCCAAGGAACTTACCTAGATGCATATTGAGCACTTTGAACCCCCAGGTGCTTCACAAATTGATCCATCAAAATGAAAAAGTACTTTTTTTTCACAAAATTTTTATTTTTGCCTCAATTTTTTTCATTTTCACATGGGCATCAGGGTAAAATGGATGCTAAAATTTATTGGGCAATATCTCCTGAGTACACCGATGCATCACATGTGGGGGTAAACCACTGTTTGGGCGCACGGCAAGGCTCGGAAGGGAAGGAGCGCCATTTGACTTTTTGAATGAAAAATTAGCTCCAATCGTTAGCGGACACCATGTTGTGTATGGAAGGTATGTAGTGTATGTCAGGTTGGTGTGTGTGGTGTAGTATTCACCACACACACATACACCAACCTGATGTACACTATACCACACTACACACCAACCTGACGTACACTACGCCATACACACCAACCTGACACACTATGTCAGGTTGGTGTGTGTGGTGTAGTGTATGTCAGGTTGGAGTGTGGTGTACTGTACGTCAGGTTGGGGTGTGTGGTGTAGTGTACACCACACACACACACCAACCTGACGTACATTATACCACACCACACACCAACCTGATGTACACTACGCCGCACACACCAACCTGACACACTACGTCAGGTTGGTGTGTGTGGTGTAGTGTATGTCAGGTTGGGGTGTGGTGTACTGTACGTCAGGTTGGGGTGTGTGGTGTAGTGTACACCACACACACACACCAACCTGACGTACATTATACCACACCACACACCAACCTGATGTACACTACGCCGCACACACCAACCTGACACACTACGTCAGGTTGGTGTGTGTGGTGTAGTGTATGTCAGGTTGGGGTGTGGTGTACTGTACGTCAGGTTGGGGTGTGTGGTGTAGTGTACACCACACACACACACCAACCTGACGTACATTATACCACACCACACACCAACCTGATGTACACTACGCCGCACACACCAACCTGACACACTACGTCAGGTTGGTGTGTGTGGTGTAGTGTATGTCAGGTTGGGGTGTGGTGTACTGTACGTCAGGTTGGGGTGTGTGGTGTAGTGTACACCACACACACACACCAACCTGACGTACATTATACCACACCACACACCAACCTGATGTACACTACGCCGCACACACCAACCTGACACACTACGTCAGGTTGGTGTGTGTGGTGTAGTGTATGTCAGGTTGGGGTGTGGTGTACTGTACGTCAGGTTGGGGTGTGTGGTGTAGTGTACACCACACACACACACCAACCTGACGTACATTATACCACACCACACACCAACCTGATGTACACTACGCCGCACACACCAACCTGACACACTACGTCAGGTTGGTGTGTGTGGTGTAGTGTATGTCAGGTTGGGGTGTGGTGTACTGTACGTCAGGTTGGGGTGTGTGGTGTAGTGTACACCACACACACACACCAACCTGACGTACATTATACCACACCACACACCAACCTGATGTACACTACGCCGCACACACCAACCTGACACACTACGTCAGGTTGGTGTGTGTGGTGTAGTGTATGTCAGGTTGGGGTGTGGTGTACTGTACGTCAGGTTGGGGTGTGTGGTGTAGTGTACACCACACACACACACCAACCTGATGTACATTATACCACACCACACACCAACCTGATGTACACTACGCCGCACACACCAACCTGACACACTACGTCAGGTTGGTGTGTGTGGTGTAGTGTATGTCAGGTTGGGGTGTGGTGTACTGTACGTCAGGTTGGGGTGTGTGGTGTAGTGTACACCACACACACACACCAACCTGACGTACATTATACCACACCACACACCAACCTGATGTACACTACGCCGCACACACCAACCTGACACACTACGTCAGGTTGGTGTGTGTGGTGTAGTGTATGTCAGGTTGGGGTGTGGTGTACTGTACGTCAGGTTGGGGTGTGTGGTGTAGTGTACACCACACACACACACCAACCTGACGTACATTATACCACACCACACACCAACCTGATGTACACTACGCCGCACACACCAACCTGACACACTACGTCAGGTTGGTGTGTGTGGTGTAGTGTATGTCAGGTTGGGGTGTGGTGTACTGTACGTCGGGTTGGTGTGTGTGTGTGGTGTTGTGTATATCAGCCTGGTGTGGGTGAGTTCTGTAGTGGAATATCAGGATGTGGCTAGTCCACGGACGTGTGATGAATTCTGAAGCATTCATTCAAACACAGTGCCGGTTTGTCGGGACACGTTTCACATTGGAAACGAGATTCCCTTCTTATCCCCCTTTTATAGCACACCCGACACCTTTTTTTTGCTCTCCCCTCACAGGGAAAATGTTGCCCTGGTACCATACGGGATCCTTGAGTTCCAGGGGTGCTGGGGCCCGCTCCTTCCACGCCTCCAATCAGGGCCTTTATCACCGCCTCCTGGAACTGAAGGAAGGTGTTGTTGGTCTGACCTGCACATCGTGATAGCACGTATGCATTATACAGTGCCATTTGTACGATGTGCACAGCCAGTTTTTTATACCACACATTCGTCTTCCGCATGGCACTATAGGGCTGGAGGACTTGATCAGAAAGATCAACTCCCCCCATGTGTTTGTTGTACCCCAGGGCACAGTCCGGTTTGTGGACCTGTGCTGGGGTACCTCGAATGGTGGTGGCCGTGGTGCCGGGACCATGGATTGTGGTCAAGAAAAAGACGTCCCTTTTGTCTTTGAACTTGACCGCAAGCATGTTGCCGCTACATTGGGCCCGGCTCTCACCCTTTGGGAGAACCTGCTCAATTAGCGACAAAGGGAGACCCCTCTTGTTTCTGCGCACAGTACCGCAAGCGACGGTAGCTCTGGCAGAGAGGGATTGAAAGAGTGGGATGCTTGTATAAAAGTTATCAACGTACAGATGGTAACCTTTATCAAGCAGTGGGTGAACCAAATCCCACACTATTTTTCCTATCGCCACGACAGCACCCACAACGAGAGAGGGGATCCGCCCACCTTCCGGACAGGAACCTACAGGTTAAAAAAGGGCGGCCCCCCCTCGCCCTCCAGTTTGGGTTCCTGTCCGGACGGCGGGAGCCTACAGGTCAGCTTACCCAGGTCCGCCAAGCCTCTGTGCGGTGTCCGGGTGAGAACGGCAGAGTCGGGGGCCTGGAAGCAGCGTCGGGGGAGGTTCTGTGTTCAGCCTCCCCCCTCGTCTGGCAGGGACCGGCTCGGTGGAGAGAGCGGTCGTAGTGGCGTTCCCGGGGGAAGGCACGCCGCCCCGGGTCGACCACGCGCGCAGGACGCTGGAAAGATGTCGGCGCTTGTGACCCGGAAGTAGATGAACGACTTCCGGAGGAGGCCGGGAGGAAGAGCGCGGGACCTTTGAAAAGAAGGCAGCGCTTGGTGAGTAGTGTGCGGCAGCATGTCTTCTACAGGAGACGCCGAACACCGACCGTTAGGTGAGCAAAGGAGCAGCAGCAGATCTCACGCAGGAGATGTGGCACGCGGGCAGCAGGACCCTGGCACGTCACGTCGCATCTCACCCCCTCAAAAACCGGTACTTTATTGTTTCATCAGCAGTGGTGAGTTTTTATATTGAACCATTGACTGATACAGATTGTCCCCTGTATTATGTTTTCTTATAGGGAAAAAAGACCTCAAAATCCAAACATAAGCAATGTGCGCTATGCACGGAGCCACTACCTGACACCTATCTAAAAAAGCTATGTCAGTTGTGTATATGCCGCACGTTAGAGGAAGAAGCTCCCCTCCGTGTATCAGATTTAAGGGAAGTAATTAGGGAGGAAATAAAATCATCCCTTAAAACCAAGCGGCATGAAAAAATTAGCATGGAGGTGATATCTGATTCCAGCCCTTCATTACAAGAGGGCGAGTGCTCGGACACCTCATCATCGGCCTCCTCGGACGAGGAAGGAAGACCTTGTTTCTCCACAGAAAATATGGACGCTTTAATTAAAGCAGTCCGTACAACGATGGGGGTGGCAGAGAGCAAAGAGCCAAAAACCACCCAGGAGATCATGTTTGCAGGACTAAACCAGAGGAATCGTAAAGCCTTCCCCGTGGTTGAGACCATTAAAGATTTAGTCAGACGGGAATGGGACAAACTGGATAAGGGGTTCTTACCTTCGGCTGCAAAAAGGAGGTATCCCTTTGAAGATGACACCTTGTCTCAGTGGGTAAAAATCCCGAAAGTGGATGCGGCAGTAGCCTCTACTTCAAAAACTGCCTCACTACCATTAGAAGATGTGGGACTCCTTAAGGATCCCTCAGATAGAAAGGCTGACATGCTTCTTAAAAAAGTGTGGGAAGCATCATCAGGAGCCTTTAAACCTGCAATCGCAGGCACCTGTACGGCAAGGTCAATCATGGTCTGGGTGACGCAGCTAGAAGAACAACTTAAATCAAAAACACCTAGGGATAAGTTGTTGAACTCCCTGTCTCAGGTCAGAGAAGGAGCGGCTTACCTTGCAGATGCCTCAATCGACTCCCTGAAATTAGCTGCGAGATCGGCGGGGCTCTCAAACGCAGCCCGAAGGGCGCTTTGGCTAAAGTCTTGGAAGGGAGATGCCCAGGCTAAAGCCAAGTTGTGCTCTATTCCGTGTAGGGGTGAGTACCTGTTCGGCTCGGTGCTGGATGACATACTTGCAAAGGCGGAAGATAGAAAGAAGGGATTTCCTAAAGCATTTAATCCCACTTTTAGGAACGCCTTCCGGAGACGCATGCCCTTCAGGAAGTTCCAGTCAGACCAGCAGGGATATAATCGTGACTGGGAGTCGTCGGATCAGAAAAAGAAAGGTGGATACTATAAAAACCCTTCATCTTTCTCAAGACGGAGACGCAGATAGAGCAGGTCTGCCAGTAGGTGGAAGATTAAAGTTCTTCTCAGCAGAGTGGCAGAAGATAACATCTAGTGCCTGGATAATGGGGGTAGTCGGGGCAGGCTTGAGATTAGAATTTTTGAAGACTCCCCCAGATCGTTTTATTGTAACATCACTAGACACTCTGGCCCAACAACAGGCCTTAGAGTTAGAGATTCAACAATTACTGACAAAGCGAGTCATTGAAGAAGTACCAAGAGATCAGGAGAAGACTGGCTTTTATTCTCCGCTGTTCTTAATCTCTAAGCCTGATGGGTCCTTTAGGACCATTATAAATTTACGCAGATTGAATGAATATCTTCAGTACCGCGCCTTTAAAATGGAATCCATCAGATCAACAACTAAGCTTTTGTTTCCTAGGTGCTACATGTCAGTGTTGGATCTAAAAGATGCGTATTACCATCTTCCAGTTCACCGGGATCATCGGCAATTCCTCAGGATGGCTGTATGGGTAAACCATCAGATTAAGCATTTCCAGTTCTTAGCAATGCCCTTTGGCCTATCCATGGCTCCTAGAATTTTTACAAAGATTGTGTCAGAAGCAATGGCCCATATCAGGGAAAGAGAAACCCTGGTGGTGCCCTATCTAGACGATTTTTTAATAATTGGAAATTCGATCGCTCAGTGTACATCTAGGGTAAATGCCATAATATCATCCCTACAGGGTCTCGGGTGGATAATCAACTGGAAAAAGTCAAGACTAGAACCAACAAGACATCAATCATTCTTGGGAGTTCTTTTAGACTCGGAAAAGCAGACATCCTTCCTACCAGAAGAAAAGAAACAAAGGATCATTCAAAAGATCAAGGCCGTAAGGAAAGCTCCAAGCTTAAGTTTAAGAGACGCAATGTCTCTTCTAGGTTCTTTGACGGCATGCATATCGGCGGTGAGATGGGCTCAATCTCACACCCGAATGCTTCAGTACGAGGTGCTTCAGGCAGAGAAAGATCTTCACGGAGCTCTAAGCAAGAAGTTCAGTATAACGCCTGCCACTCTTCACGATCTCAGATGGTGGCTCAATCCAGTAAATTTGTCGAAAGGAGTCCTCTGGACCATCACCCCGGACAACGTAGTCACGACAGATGCCAGTCCGTTCGGTTGGGGAGCCCATATGGGAGACATTCTAACCCAAGGGCGTTGGTCAAGTCTAGAGTCCCAGAACTCCTCAAACCTAAGAGAGCTGTCAGCAGTCAACCAGGCTCTTCTTTCCCTGCTACCTTCCCTGGAGAGTTCACATGTTCAAATACAGTCAGACAATATGACTGTAGTATCCTACATCAATCATCAGGGAGGGACAAGGTCACGTTCCCTAATGACCACTGCAGCACAGATATTGTCTCTGGCCGAAGATCACTTACAATCTTTGACAGCGGTTCACATAGAAGGGAAACTCAATATAGAAGCAGACTACCTCAGTCGCCATTCCCTTCGTCAGGGAGAGTGGTCCCTAAACCACCACATATTCAATCAGATAGTCAATCTATGGGGATTACCGACAATAGATCTGTTTGCTACGAGGGAGAACAAGAAAACCAGGAGGTTCGCATCCTTACACAGGGCAGACCATCCTCTCATAGTAGACTCCCTTCGTGTCCGTTGGAACTTCCGACTAGCGTATGCATTCCCTCCTATGTGTCTAATTCCGATAGTTCTCAGGAAGATCCGGGAGGAAGGAGCCAGAGTAATCTTAATCGCCCCCTTCTGGCCCAGGAGGCCTTGGTTCTCTCTCCTCAAAACAATGTCTGTCACCGATCCCTGGGTATTACCAGTGGTTCCAGATCTCCTCTCTCAAGGTCCATTCCGTCATCCAGATTTGGAGACTCTTCACTTAACAGCGTGGAACTTGAGAGGGAGCTTCTGAGGGAGAGGGGGTTCTCCGAAGCTTTAGTAAATACCTTGTTAAAAAGCAGGAAGGAGGTTACAACAAAAATCTATTCAAAGATTTGGAAAAGATTCCTTATGTTCTACCAAAAACCATTGGGGAATAATGCTCCGATCTCAGCCATTTTAGAATTCCTTCAAAAGGGCTGGGAGTTGGGTCTAGCGGTCAACACTCTAAGAGTTCATGTATCAGCCCTAGGAGCTCTGTACAACAGTGACATAGCTGGTAATAGATGGGTGGCTAGATTTATTAAAGCATGTCAGCGTTCTAACCCAATCCATATTGCCAGGGTACCTCCTTGGGACCTCAACTTGGTGCTTGAGGCATTGACTGAACCCCCCTTTGAGCCCTTAGAATCTATTTCGATTAAAAATCTAACTTTAAAAACAGCCCTGCTCTTAGCGTTAACATCTGCCAGAAGGGTCAGTGATATTCATGCCTTGTCAGTAGATCCTCCCTACTTGATAATTCTCCAAGATAAAATTGTCTTAAAACCTGATCCTGCGTACTTGCCAAAAGTGGCAACTAAATTCCATAGGAGTCAGGAAATTTATTTACCATCTTTCTATGAAAATCCGGGTTCAGATGAGGAGAAAAAATATCACACACTAGATGTTAAGAGGGTAATATTAGAATACCTGGATAGGACACAAAGCTGGAGGCAGAGTAGGGCTCTGTTTATTTCTTTCCAGAATCGGAAAAAAGGTTCTGGTGTCACGAAAAGCTCTATCGCCAGATGGATTAGAGAAGCAATATGTCTTGCCTACTCTGCCAAGGGAGTAACACCACCTGAAGGCATCAGGGCGCACTCCACTCGGGCCATGGCATCATCCTGGGCGGAGAAGGCAGATGTCCCCATTGAAATGATATGTAAGGCGGCAACTTGGTCATCACCTTCCACCTTTTATAAGCACTATCGCCTTGATCTATCTGCTAATTCCACCTTACAGTTTGGCCGCTCAGTGCTTAGTGCTGTGGTCCCTCCCAGTTAATAGTCTTTGAAAGTCTCTCGTTGTGGGTGCTGTCGTGGCGATAGGAAAACCGGTTTTTACGTACCGGTAATAGGATTTTACAGAGTCCACGACAGCACCCATACATTCCCCCCCTGTAATTAGTTACTTATTCCTGCACTCTGTTGAGGGTGTGCTTTAGAGATCACTCTATAGAGGTGGTGGTATTTAGTAGTGTTTAAGATGATATTGTCATGTACTGATTCATTGGCGGTATCCCTTGTACTCTGGAACACAAACTGGAGGGCGAGGGGGGGCCGCCCTTTTTTAACCTGTAGGTTCCTGTCCGGAAGGTGGGCGGATCCCCTCTCTCGTTGTGGGTGCTGTCGTGGACTCTGTAAAATCCTATTACCGGTACGTAAAAACCGGTTTCCCACTCACCCCCAGAGCGGGTGGACATTCTGGGGGCTGGATACTGCTGTCCTTTCCTTGATAAACTCTAAAGCTGTGAG
The DNA here is from genome assembly GCF_051348905.1 of Ranitomeya variabilis. Classification (NCBI taxonomy): domain Eukaryota; kingdom Metazoa; phylum Chordata; class Amphibia; order Anura; family Dendrobatidae; genus Ranitomeya; species Ranitomeya variabilis. The sequence goes on from NC_135236.1 coordinate 207,278,146, forward strand.
TGTACCCTGAGGTACTCTCACAGATCTTGTAGAGCTTTATCCCGTACCTCGCCCTTTTGCTTGGCAGGTACTGACGGAACTGAAGCCGCCCTTTGAAGTGGACGAGGGATTCATCCACACAAATTTCTCTTTGGGGAATGTACACTTCAGCAAACTTGTTGCTGAAGTGTTCGATGACCGGCCGAATTTTGAACAGTCTATCAAAATTCGGGTCACCGCGGGGAAGGATGTCAGTGTTGTCCCTAAAATGTAGAAATTTATGAATCGCCTCAAACCGTTTGCGATTCATAACCATGCCATATATTGGAGTTTGATATAAAATATCAGTACTCCAGTATTGGCGAATTTCTGGTTTCTTCACAATCCCCATGTGAAGGACCAGTCCCCAATATTTCATCATTTCTACGGAGTCAACGGGATTCCAAGTAGTAAATGATGAACTTGGGTTTTGGGCAAAAAATTGCAGGGCATATAAGTTTGTTTGCTCCACCATGAGACTGACAATTGACTCCGAAAAAAAGACTTTGAAAAAGTCTATTTCCCTGAGGTTGGCAGTCTCAAATTGGATTCCTGATTGGGGAATGAAATCAGGAATCCGTGGAGCAAAATTTTCAGGGACGGGGGTCCAGGTGGGGGCACTAGTGCTAGGTTGGGCGTGACTAGCACTAGGTTGAGGGATACTCACCCTTGGCTGTGTGTCTCCTCCGCTGGGCTCCGGCTCTCCTCTCCTGGGCTCCGGCTCTCCTCTCCTGGGCTCCGGGCGATTTCTCGTCCTGCGACATCTTGTGGGTGGCGAGTCCGTGTCACTGGAGGAGGAAGAGGGGGAGGAATACAGAAAAGTAGGGTCCTCACCCTCACTATCAGCGTCGGAGGCAAGAAAGGAATATGCCTCCTCAGCTGAGTACAGCCTTTGTGACTGGGACTGGGATGAGCGGGACATTGTGTGTGTGGTGTGTGTAAAAAAAACTTTATTATAGTGTGCGTGTGTGTATGTGCGTGTGTGTATGTGCGAGTGTTTGGTGAAACTTTCCACTGCAGGAGGGGGCTGTCAGGCGCGCGGGGGCTGTCAGGCGCGCGGGGGCTGTCAGGCGCGCGGGGGCTGTCAGGCGCGCGGGGGCTGTCAGGCGCGTGGGGGCTGTCAGGCGCGCGGGGGCTGTCAGGCGATGCAGCAGCAGATGGAATCGGCGGCAGCAGCAGCAGGGGGGTGATCAGGGGGGCAGGGGGTGATCAGGGGGGAAGTGGGTGAACACCGGGGGACAGGAGGGGGCTGTCAGGCGTGGGGGGGCAGAGGCGATGCAGTAGCAGCAGATGGAATCTGCGGCAGCAGCGGGGGGTGATCAGGGGGACGGGGGGTGATCAGGGGGACGGGGGGTGATCAGGGGGACAGGGGGTGATCAGGGGGGGCAGGAGGGGGCTGTCAGGCGCGGGGGGCAGAGGCGATGCAGTAGCAGCAGCAAAAGGAATCAGCGGCAGCAGCAGAGGTGATCAGGGGGACGGGGGGTGATCAGGGGGGCAAGGGGTGATCAGGGGTGCAGGGGGTGATTAGGGGTGCAGGGGGTGATTAGGGGGGCAGGGGGTGATGAGGGGGGCAAGGTGTGATCACTGGGGGATAGGAGGGGGCTGTCAGGTGCGGGGGGGCAGAAGCGATGCAACAGCAGATGGAATCAGCGGCCGCAGCAGGGGGTGATCGGGGGTGATTAGGGGGGCAGGGGGTGATCAGGGGGGCAGGGGGTGATCAGGGGGGCAGGGGGTGAACACCGAGGGGCAGGAGGGGGCTGTCAGGCACGGGGGGGCTGAGGCAATGCAGCAGGAGCAGATGAAATCTGCGGCAGCAGCAGGGGGTGATCAGGGGGGCGGGGGGGTGATCAGGGGGCGGGGGGGTGATCAGGGGGCGGGGGGTGATCAGGGGGGCGGGGGGATGATCAGGGGGGCAGGGGCTGATCAGGGGGGCAGGGGGTGATCACCAGGGGGCAGGCGGGGGCTGTCAGGAGCTGGGATGATGGAGCTGGCAGCAGCAGCAGGAGGGGTTGAAAAGGGGGGCAGGGGTTAAGATCGGGGGGGAGGGTGATCAGGGGGGCAGAGCGCAGAGGTGGATGGCAGAGAGGGGAGTACCTGGCGGCGGCAGCAGGAGCACAGGCGGCAGCGGCGGCGGCGGCAGGAGCACAAGCGGCGGCGGCACACGCGGCAAGAGGAGCGGCAGCGGCGGCAATCGGCGGCGATCGGCGGGAGCTATGAGTGGGGGGTCCTCGTTCTCCAGCTTCCAGCAACGGGATGAGTCTGGAGAACGAGGACAGAGCTATTTTACTCCGCCCCTCCAGGTCTGATTGGAGAGCTAGCGTCACAAGGACGCTAGCTCCAATCAGAGCTGGAGGGGGTTAAAAAAAGGTCACTGGGAGCGATCGTACACCCGGGGGGGCAAAGCCACCCCCCCTGGGGTGAAGTACAGGTCCCCCTGCACCTGCGGGTACGGTGACATTTGAATGACCCCGGTCACCGGACCCGCAGGGAAGCATTCCCGCCATGACGCCACATAGGCGTCATGGGTCGGATTGGCACCGACTTTCATGACGCCTACGTGGCGTCATGGGTCGGGAAGGGGTTAAACTAGGGATTGGGGGGGAGGGTATTCATTTTATAGGAGGGGAAGATAGTGCAGATAGAGAGCTGGGCACAAATAAGGAAGTTGGGGGTGGCGGTGGCATGGGGGGTGGGGTTAGAACAGTTAATAATTTAAGAAAGAATAGAGGTACAGAGAGTAACATCAAGTGCATGTATACTAATGCCAGAAGCCTCGCCAACAAAATGGACGAATTAGAACTAATGTTGTTGGAGCATAATTATGACATGGTGGGGATATCTGAGACGTGGCTGGATGAGAGCCATGACTGGGCTGTTAACTTGCAGGGCTATAGCCTGTTCAGAAATGACCGTACAGATAAGCGAGGGGGAGGGGTGTGTCTATATGTAAAATCTTCCTTAAAACCCATCCTGCGTGATAATATAGGTGAATTTAATGAAAATGTGGAGTCCCTGTGGGTGGAGATAAGAGGAGGGGGAAAAAATAATAAATTACTGATAGGGGTTTGTTATAAATCTCCAAAAATAATGGAAGCAATGGAGAATATCCTCGTAAAGCAAATAGATGAAGCTGCGACTCAAGGAGAAGTCATTATTATGGGGGACTTCAACTACCCTGAAATAGATTGGGGAACAGAAACCTGCAGTTCCAGCAAAGGTAATCGGTTTTTGACAACTATGAGAGACAATTACCTTTCACAGCTGGTTCAGGACCCAACAAGGAGGGGAGCACTGCTAGACCTAATATTAACCAACAGGCCAGACCGCATATCAAATATAAGGGTTGGGGGTCACTTGGGGACTAGTGATCATAAAATAATAAGTTTTCATGTAACCTTTAATAAGATGGGTAGTAGGGGGGTGTGTTGTGAAATTGGATTCTGGGCTCCCCCGGTGGCCACTTGTGGAATTGAACTTGTGTGCATCATCCCCTCTGTTCACCTGCTCCTATCAGGATGTGGGAGTCGCTATATAACCTTGCTCCTCTGTCAGTTTCTTGCCGGTCAACAATGTAATCAGAAGCCTTCTGTGCTTGTTCCTGCTACTAGACAACTCCCAGCTAAGTTGGACTTTTGTCCTTGTGTGTTTTTGCATTTTGTTCCTGTTCACAGCTGCTGTTTCGTTACTGTGTCTGGAAAGCTCTTGTGATCGGAAATTGCCACTCTGGTGTTATGAGTTAATGCTAGAGTCTTAAAGGAATTTCTGGATGGTGTTTTGATAGGGTTTTCTGCTGACCATGAAAGTGTCCTTTCTGTCTTCCTGCTATCCAGAAAGCGGACCTCGATTTTGCTAAACCTATTTTCATACTACGTTTGTCATTTCATCTCAAATCACCGCCAATATATGTGGGGGCCTCTGTCTGCCTTTTGGGAAAATTTCTCTAGAGGTGAGCCAGGACTGTCTTTTCCTCTGCTAGGATTAGGTAGTTCTCCGGCTGGCGCTGGGCATCTAGGGTTAAAAAACGTAGGCATGCTACCCGGCCACTTCTAGTTGTGCGGCAGGTTTAGTTCATGGTCAGTATAGTTTCCATCTTCCAAGAGCTAGTTCTCATATATGCTGGGCTATGTTCTCTCGCCATTGAGAACCATGACAGTTTGACCGGCCTAAAAAAGGGTTAAATTACTGGCTGAGAAAGGAGAGAAAAAAGAAGTCTGCTACAATTTTTTTTTTTTTTTTTTTCCCTCTAGTTCTGAGTGTGCTCTTAATTGAATCACTTGCTAGTCTGCCTATACTGCAGCCTTCCTCTCTTTCTCTCCTTCTAATCCTTGAATGGCTCTGTGTTCACCTGTTTCAAATGGATCTTCAGAGTGTAGCTACAGGTTTGAATAATCTCGCCACAAAGGTACAAAATTTGCAAGATTTTGTTGTTCATGCACCTATGTCTGAGCCTAGAATTCCTTTGCCTGAATTCTTCTCGGGGAATAGATCTCACTTTCAAAATTTTAAAAATAATTGCAAATTGTTTTTGTCCCTGAAGTCTCGCTCTGCCGGAGACCCTGCACAGCAGGTCAGGATTGTAATTTCCTTGCTCCGGGGCGACCCTCAAGACTGGGCTTTTGCATTGGCACCAGGGGATCCTGCGTTGCTCAATGTGGATGCGTTTTTTCTGGCCTTGGGGTTGCTTTATGAGGAACCTCATTTAGAGCTTCAGGCGGAAAAGGCCTTGATGTCCTTGTCTCAGGGGCAAGATGAAGCTGAAATATACTGCCAAAAATTCCGCAAATGGTCTGTGCTTACTCAGTGGAATGAGTGCGCCCTGGCGGCGATTTTCAGAGAAGGTCTCTCTGATGCCATTAAGGATGTTATGGTGGGGTTCCCTGTGCCTGCGAGTCTGAATGAGTCCATGACGATGGCTATTCAGATCGATAGGCGTCTGCGGGAGCGCAAACCTGTGCACCATTTGGCGGTGTCTACTGAGAAAACGCCAGAAAATATGCAATGTGATAGAATTCTGTCCAGAAGCGAGCGGCAGAATTTTAGACGAAAAAATGGGTTGTGCTTCTATTGTGGTGATTCAACTCATGTTATATCAGCATGCTTTAAGCGTACTAAGAAGCCTGACAAGTCTGTTTCAATTAGCACTTTACAGTCTAAGTTTATTCTATCTGTGACCCTGATTTGTTCTTTGTCATCTATTACCGCGGACGCCTATGTCGACTCTGGCGCTGCTTTGAGTCTTATGGATTGGTCCTTTGCCAAACGCTGTGGGTATGATTTGGAGCCACTGGAGGCTTCGATACCTCTGAAAGGGATTGACTCCACCCCATTGGCTAGTAATAAACCACAATACTGGACACAAGTGACTATGCGTGTTAATCCGGATCACCAGGAGGTTATTCGCTTTCTGGTGCTGTATAATCTACATGATGTTTTGGTGCTGGGATTGCCATGGCTGCAATCTCATAACCCAGTCCTCGACTGGAGAGCTATGTCTGTGTTAAGCTGGGGATGTAAAGGAACTCATGGGGACGTACCTTTGGTTTCCATTTCATCATCTATTCCCTCTGAGATTCCTGAATTCCTGTCTGACTTTCGTGACGTTTTTGAAGAACCCAAGGTTGGTTCACTACCTCCGCACCGGGAGTGCGATTGTGCCATAGACTTGATTCCGGGTAGTAAATACCCTAAGGGTCGTTTATTTAATCTGTCTGTGCCTGAACACGCTGCTATGCGAGAATATATAAAGGAGTCCTTGGAAAAGGGACATATTCGTCCTTCGTCATCTCCCTTAGGAGCCGGTTTTTTCTTTGTGTCTAAGAAAGACGGCTCTTTGAGGCCGTGTATTGATTATCGACTTTTGAATAAAATCACGGTTAAATATCAATATCCGTTACCACTGCTTACTGATTTGTTTGCTCGTATAAAGGGGGCCAAGTGGTTCTCTAAGATTGATCTCCGTGGGGCGTATAATTTGGTGCGAATCAAGCAGGGGGATGAGTGGAAAACCGCATTTAATACGCCCGAGGGCCATTTTGAGTATTTGGTGATGCCTTTTGGTCTTTCAAATGCCCCTTCAGTCTTCCAGTCCTTTATGCATGACATTTTCCGCGATTATTTGGATAAATTTATGATTGTGTATCTGGATGATATTCTGATTTTTTCGGATGACTGGGACTCTCATGTCCAGCAGGTCAGGAGGGTTTTTCAGGTTTTGCGGTCTAATTCCTTGTGTGTGAAGGGTTCTAAGTGTGTTTTTGGGGTTCAAAAGATTTCTTTCTTGGGATACATTTTTTCCCCCTCTTCCATCGAGATGGATCCTGTCAAGGTTCAGGCTATTGGTGATTGGACGCAACCCTCTTCTCTTAAGAGTCTTCAGAAATTTTTGGGCTTTGCTAACTTTTATCGTCGATTTATTGCTGGTTTTTCTGATGTTGTAAAACCATTGACTGATTTGACTAAGAAGGGTGCTGATGTTGCTGATTGGTCCCCTGATGCTGTGGAGGCCTTTCGGGAGCTCAAGCGCCGCTTTTCTTCCGCCCCAGTGTTGCGTCAGCCTGATGTTGCTCTTCCTTTTCAGGTTGAGGTCGACGCTTCTGAAATCGGAGCGGGGGCGGTGTTGTCGCAGAGAAGTTCCGACTGCTCCGTGATGAGACCTTGTGCTTTTTTTTCCCGTAAATTTTCGCCCGCCGAGCGGAATTATGATATTGGGAATCGGGAGCTTTTGGCCATGAAGTGGGCTTTTGAGGAGTGGCGTCACTGGCTTGAGGGGGCCAGACATCAGGTGGTGGTATTGACTGACCACAAAAATTTAATTTACCTTGAGTCTGCCAGGCGCCTGAATCCTAGACAGGCGCGCTGGTCGTTGTTTTTCTCTCGGTTTAATTTTGTGGTGTCGTACCTACCGGGTTCTAAGAATGTTAAGGCGGATGCCCTTTCTAGGAGTTTTGAGCCTGACTCCCCTGGTAATTCTGAGCCCACAGGTATCCTTAAAGATGGAGTGATATTGTCTGCCGTTTCTCCAGACCTGCGGCGGGCCTTGCAGGAGTTTCAGGCGGATAGACCTGATCGTTGCCCACCTGGTAGACTGTTTGTTCCTGATGATTGGACCAGTAGAGTCATCTCTGAGGTTCATTCTTCTGCGTTGGCAGGTCATCCTGGAATCTTTGGTACCAGGGATTTGGTGGCAAGGTCCTTCTGGTGGCCTTCCCTGTCACGAGATGTGCGAGGCTTTGTGCAGTCTTGTGACGTTTGTGCTCGGGCCAAGCCTTGTTGTTCTCGGGCTAGTGGATTGTTGTTGCCCTTGCCTATCCCGAAGAGGCCTTGGACGCACATCTCGATGGATTTTATTTCGGATCTGCCTGTTTCTCAGAAGATGTCTGTCATCTGGGTGGTGTGTGACCGTTTCTCTAAGATGGTCCATCTGGTTCCCTTGCCTAAGTTGCCTTCTTCTTCCGAGTTGGTTCCTCTGTTTTTTCAAAATGTTGTTCGTTTGCATGGTATTCCTGAGAATATCGTTTCTGACAGAGGGACCCAATTCGTGTCTAGATTTTGGCGGGCATTCTGTGCTAGGATGGGCATAGATTTGTCTTTTTCGTCTGCTTTCCATCCTCAGACTAATGGCCAGACCGAGCGGACTAATCAGACCTTGGAGACATATTTGAGGTGTTTTGTGTCTGCGGATCAGGATGATTGGGTTGCTTTTTTGCCTTTGGCGGAGTTCGCCCTCAATAATCGGGCCAGCTCTGCCACCTTGGTGTCCCCGTTTTTCTGTAATTTGGGGTTTCATCCTCGATTTTCCTCCGGTCAAGTGGAATCTTCGGATTGTCCTGGAGTGGATGCTGTGGTGGAGAGGTTGCATCAGATTTGGGGGCAGGTGGTGGACAATTTGAAGTTGTCCCAGGAGAAGACTCAGCTTTTTGCCAACCGCCGTCGTCGTGTTGGTCCTCGGCTTTGTGTTGGGGACTTGGTGTGGTTGTCTTCTCGCTTTGTCCCTATGAGGGTTTCTTCTCCTAAGTTTAAGCCTCGGTTCATCGGCCCGTACAAGATATTGGAGATTCTTAACCCTGTGTCCTTCCGTTTGGACCTCCCTGCATCCTTTTCGATTCATAATGTTTTTCATCGGTCATTGTTGCGCAGGTATGAGGTACCGGTTGTGCCTTCCGTTGAGCCTCCTGCTCCGGTGTTGGTTGAGGGTGAGTTGGAGTACGTTGTGGAAAAGATCTTAGACTCTCGTGTTTCCAGACGGACACTCCAGTATCTGGTCAAATGGAAGGGATACGGTCAGGAGGATAATTCTTGGGTCACTGCCTCTGATGTTCATGCCTCCGATCTTGTCCGTGCCTTTCATAGGGCTCATCCTGATCGCCCTGGTGATTCTGGTGAGGGTTCGGTGCCCCCTCCTTGAGGGGGGGGTACTGTTGTGAAATTGGATTCTGGGCTCCCCCGGTGGCCACTTGTGGAATTGAACTTGTGTGCATCATCCCCTCTGTTCACCTGCTCCTATCAGGATGTGGGAGTCGCTATATAACCTTGCTCCTCTGTCAGTTTCTTGCCGGTCAACAATGTAATCAGAAGCCTTCTGTGCTTGTTCCTGCTACTAGACAACTCCCAGCTAAGTTGGACTTTTGTCCTTGTGTGTTTTTGCATTTTGTTCCTGTTCACAGCTGCTGTTTCGTTACTGTGTCTGGAAAGCTCTTGTGATCGGAAATTGCCACTCTGGTGTTATGAGTTAATGCTAGAGTCTTAAAGGAATTTCTGGATGGTGTTTTGATAGGGTTTTCTGCTGACCATGAAAGTGTCCTTTCTGTCTTCCTGCTATCCAGAAAGCGGACCTCGATTTTGCTAAACCTATTTTCATACTACGTTTGTCATTTCATCTCAAATCACCGCCAATATATGTGGGGGCCTCTGTCTGCCTTTTGGGAAAATTTCTCTAGAGGTGAGCCAGGACTGTCTTTTCCTCTGCTAGGATTAGGTAGTTCTCCGGCTGGCGCTGGTCATCTAGGGTTAAAAAACGTAGGCATGCTACCCGGCCACTTCTAGTTGTGCGGCAGGTTTAGTTCATGGTCAGTATAGTTTCCATCTTCCAAGAGCTAGTTCTCATATATGCTGGGCTATGTTCTCTCGCCATTGAGAACCATGACAGGGGTGACAAGGACACTAAACTTCAGGAGGGCAAATTTCCATCGGATGAGAGAGGATCTTGGTGCAATTAACTGGGACGATATCCTGAGACACAAAAATACACAAAGAAAATGGGAGACGTTTATTAGCATCCTGGATAGGACCTGTGCACAGTATATACCGTATGGGAATAAACATACTAGAAATAGGAGGAAACCAATATGGCTAAATAGAGCTGTTAGGGGCGCAATAAGGAACAAAAAGAAAGCATTTAGAGAATTAAAGGAAGTAGGTAGTGATGAGGCATTAAATAAATACAGAAAATTAAATAAATTCTGTAAAAAGCAAATCAAGGCAGCAAAGATTGAGACAGAGAGACTCATTGCCAGAGAGAGTAAAAATAATCCCAAAATATTCTTTAACTATATAAATAGTAAGAAACTAAAAAATGACAGTGTTGGCCCCCTTAAAAATAGTCTGGGTGAAATGGTGGATGAGGATGAGGAAAAAGCCAATCTGCTAAATGACTTTTTTTCATCAGTATTTACAAAAGAAAATCCCATGGCAGCCAATATGACTAGTGATAAAAATTCCCCATTAAATGTCAACTGCTTAACCCAGCAGGAAGTACAGCGGCATCTAAAAATCACTAAAATTGACAAATCTCCGGGCCCGGATGGGATACACCCCCGAGTACTGCAGGAACTAAGTACAGTCATTGATAGACCATTATTTTTAATCTTTAAAGAGTCCATAATAACAGGGTCTGTACCACAGGAGTGGCGTATAGCAAATGTGGTGCCAATATTCAAAAAAGGGGCAAAAACTGAACTCGGTAATTATAGGCCAGTAAGTTTAACCTCTACTGTGGGTAAAATCCTGGAGGGCATTCTAAGGGATGCTATACTGGAGTATCTGAAGAGGAATAACCTCATGACCCAGTATCAGCACGGGTTTACTAGGGACCGCTCATGTCAGACTAATTTGATCAGCTTCTATGAAGAGGTAAGTTCCGGACTGGACCAAGGGAACCCAGTGGACGTAGTGTATATGGACTTTTCCAAAGCTTTTGATACGGTGCCACACAAAAGGTTGATACATAAAATGAGAGTAATGGGGATAGGGGAAAATATGTGTAAGTGGGTTGAGAGCTGGCTCAGGGATAGGAAACAAAGGGTGGTTATTAATGGAGCACACTCGGACTGGGTCGCGGTTAGCAGTGGGGTACCACAGGGGTCAGTATTGGGCCCTCTTCTTTTTAACATATTTATTAATGACCTTGTAGGGGGCATTCAGAGTAGAATTTCAATATTTGCAGATGACACTAAACTCTGTAGGGTAATCAATACAGGGGAGGACAATTTTATATTACAGGATGATTTATGTAAACTAGAAGCTTGGGCTGATAAATGGCAAATGAGTTTTAATGGGGATAAATGTAAGGTCATGCACTTGGGTAGAAGTAATAAGATGTATAACTATGTGCTTAATTCTAAAACTCTGGGCAAAACCATCAATGAAAAAGACCTGGGTGTATGGGTGGATGACAGACTCATATTCAGTGGCCAGTGTCAGGCAGCTGCTACAAAGGCAAATAAAATAATGGGATGTATTAAAAGAGGCATAGATGCTCATGAGGAGAACATAATTTTACCTCTATACAAGTCACTAGTTCGACCACACTTAGAATACTGTGCACAGTTCTGGTCTCCGGTGTATAAGAAAGACATAGCTGAACTAGAGCGGGTGCAGAGAAGAGCGACCAAGGTTATTAGAGGACTGGGGGGTCTGCAATACCAAGATAGGTTATTACACTTGGGGCTATTTAGTTTGGAAAAACGAAGACTAAGGGGTGATCTTATTTTAATGTATAAATATATGAGGGGACAGTACAAAGACCTTTCTGATGATCTTTTTAATCATAGACCTGAGACAGGGACAAGGGGGCATCCTCTACGTCTGGAGGAAAGAAGGTTTAAGCATAATAACAGACGCGGATTCTTTACTGTAAGAGCAGTGAGACTATGGAACTCTCTGCCGTATGATGTTGTAATGAGTGATTCATTAATTAAATTTAAGAGGGGACTGGATACCTTTCTGGAAAAGTATAATATTACAGGGTATATACACTAGATTCCTTGATAAGGCGTTGATCCAGGGAACTAGTCTGATTGCCGTATGTGGAGTCGGGAAGGAATTTTTTTCCCCATGGTGGAGTTACTCCTTGCCACATGGGTTTTTTTTGCCTTCCTCTGGATCAACATGTTAGGGCATGTTAGGTTAGGCTATGGGTTGAACTAGATGGACTTAAAGTCTTCCTTCAACCTCAATAACTATGTAACTATGTAACTATGACATCACCGCGTCACCGCTGTGCTCGCTTTCCGGCCGGCAGGCGCTCACAGTGCAGAGAAGCTGAGACGCCGGAGGACAGACACCGGAATGTGAGTATGTACTGTTTTTTTTTTTTTACGTTTACGCTGGTAACCAGGGTAAACATCGGGTTACTAAGCGCGGCCCTGCGCTTAGTTACCCGATGTTTACCCTGGTTACAAGCGAACACATCGCTGGATCGGTGTCACACACAACGATCCAGCGATGTCAGCGGGTGATCAAGCGACGAAAGAAAGTTCCAAACGATCTGCTACGACGTACGATTCTCAGCAGGGTCCCTGATCTCTGCTGCGTGTCAGACACTGCGATATCGTAACGATATCGCTAGAACGTCACGAATCGTACCGTCGTAGCGATGAAAATGGCACTGTGTGACAGTACCCTAAGAATCATCATTTTCTTTTAGTACTAGTCAATTAGTAAGGTCATTGAAAGGTCAGTGTATTTTCTGTGACTTTTCAAGAAATGGTTAGAATTGGTTTTTACCAGTTTTATTTGTGCTTTTTTACTGGATCCTCATTGGCGGTTGGTGTTTTTGGTGGTCTTCTATGAAAGATATAGACCCCTGGTTACTGAATTTTTCCCCATTCTGGCGGTGCAAGAAGAAAGAAGAGACTTGCCTTTGGGATGGAGAATCTCCTTCAAGACCTCCGGTCTAGAGCCGGCGGAGAGGATGGAGTGGAATGGCTTAAGAGCTGCTTGGCTATGAAACCTCTGCAGCTTCTGAAGCTATCCCTCCTCCTCCAGTATCGGGTGCTCAGCTCACGCTATCGGGTCAAGATGCTCCGGTGCAGCAGGGTCCCATCGCCGGTGCCAGGTCCAGGAAGCAAAAGACGACCTTCTCCCCATCTGCTTCACCTCCGACATCCAGGCGCGGAATCCGCAAAGCAAGCAGGAAGTCACGACACCCTCCTTCTTTGAAGTCTCGCAGCCCGGCGCAAGACTTCCGCCGCCATCATCAGGAAGCTCCCGTGACGTCATCGGAAGCTGCCGGGAAGGCTGGCGAGGGCTGCGGCCATAAAAGCGCTGCAGTGCCCTCAGCTTCATGCACCCGGGCGGCTTCATCAGCATCCCTACAAGGCTGCAGGTCATTTCCAGCTGACCCGCAGCAATCATTAGATGAAGATGAGGAGATGCCGTCACCAGCAGTCATGCAGCTGCACTCGCCCATCATGGAGTGCTTGAGCGCAGGCTGCTCCGGAGATCAAGGACGTGATGACCGATCCACAAGGGGTGAGACTTTAAATGTTCCCTTGTCTGTCCCACACAATCAATTGAAAGATATTATTAAATCTGTTTTAGCTGAGGCATTAGGTGATGTGATTAGCTCCCCTTTGCCAGCAGCTTCCCATGCCACTTCATGTATGGAAGCCCCTTTAGTTAATTCTACTCCTATTAATCTGTTCAAAGAAGCTCTTACCTGTGAGCTCTCCCCATTGGGCTTCCATTTAACCCCCTCTGTCAAGGAGCCTATATGGAACAACCATTATGTTGATCTTTTTTCCTTACTCCCTCGCAAAGATCAACTGCCTAAATCCGAGAAAAGGATGACAAATCTGAGCCAGATGATTCTAAACGCAGCTCTATCAAATCTTTTAACAATTGGATACAGGCCTTTTCCATTTATGCTGCTGTGCTGGGTGAAAAATCCCCTAGCCTTTGTAGCAGATTATTTCAACATATGGATGTAATCCTAGAGGCTTACCGCAACTTCGGTAGCTCTGCATGGCTCAATTACGATGAAGCCTTTAGACATAAATTATCGGTTCATCCAGAGGTCAATTGGGGAACTAAAGATATTGGCCTTTGGATTAACCTCATGCTTCCACAAAGGCACATTAACAACAGACAATTCACTGGTATCTTTCCTAAAAAGGCGTTTGTTTAGCTTATAATGAATCCTTTTGTAAGTGGAAAAACAATTGCAGGTTCCAGCATGAATGCTCTTTCTGCGGGAACCCACATCCTATGTCAAAATGCTTTAAAAAACATGCAGCTCAGCAGTTATCCCTCAGGGATTCTAGTTCAAAAAGCTCAGACCCCGGTGATTCTGGAAAGAATGGTCTTTTGGCTAAGCAAATACCCAGACCAGGAGACCAGTAAGTTATTATTTGACGGCTTTTCAAATGGTTTTTATATTCCTCAGATTAAAGGGGTTGGTTGTAAGATTGTAAAGAATTTGCCTTCCTTAAGGTACCGTTACACTAAGCAACTTACCAGCGATCGCGACCAGCGACGTGATCGCTGGTAAGTTGCTGTGTGGTCGCTGGGGAGCTGTCACACAGACAGCTCTCTCCAGCGACCAAGCGACTTCGGCATCGCTGAAACTGTCTTCAGCGATGCCGAAGTCCCCATGTAAAAAAAACCCAAAACACTACATACGCACCTTCTGTCGTCCTTCATGTCCCTCGGCCGTAACAGCGGTGCCCAGCGGTGAACCGCTGTTACTGCAGGTTCACCGCTGGGCTCTGCTTTACGGCCGGACGGCGCTGAGACAGTCAGTACGGCAAGCTCCAGGGGACGTGACGGACAACAGACGGTGAGTATGTAGTGGTTTTTTTTAACTTTTACCATGGTATCCATGGTAAATATCGGGTTACTAAGCGCGGCCCTGCGCTTAGTAACCCGATGTTTACCATGGATACCAGTGAAGACATCGCTGGATCGGCGTCACACACGGCGATCCAGCGGTGTCAGCGGGAGAGTTGCGACGAAAGAAAGTTCGTCCACCCTCCCTGCAACCAGCGATATCCCAGCAGGATCCAGATCGCTGCTGCGTGCCAAACATAGCGATATCGCTATGCAGGACGCTGCAACGTCACGGATCGCTGGCGATATCGCCTAGTGTGACGGTACCTTTAGCTGTTCATCCTGAAGTTGCTAGAGATAAAATTTCTACTGAAATCGAACTAGGCAGGGTTGCAGGCCCATTTTTATCTCCTCCATTTAAGAATTTTCGTATCTCCCCGCTGGGTATTGTACCTAAGAAAGATTCTGGTTCCTTTCATTTAATTCACCATCTATCATGCCCACAAGGCCTATCACTGAATGACGAGGTAGACAAGGCACTAAGCTCCATTACCTACTCTTCTTTTGATAGTGTTTTGGATATTCTTAATAAATTCGGTCCAAATGCTTTAATGTCTAAATCAGATATTAAATCTGCATTTAGACTTCTTCCCGTTCATCCAGATGGTTTTAGTTCTTTAGGGTTTTTATTTTGATAATTGCTTCTTTTTCGATAAATGTTTACCAATGGGTTTTTCTTTGTCCTGTTTTTATTTTGAGAATTTTTCTTGTTTTTTGCACTGGGTTCTGAAATCTAGTTGAAAGGATTCGGGTATTCTTCACTATTTAGACAATTTCCTTTTTGTCGGCCCAGCTCGGTCCTCATCCTGCAAAAATACTCTCGACAATTTTGTCCAGCTATGTTCCTATTTTGGTGTCCCAATCGGTCATGAAAAGACGGTTGGTCCATCAAATTCTATCAAATTTTTGGGTATTACCATTGATTCTCAGAAGATGGAATCCAGGCTTTCTGAGGATAAAATCTCTAAATTACGTATTTCTCTGTCTAATTTCTTGTCTAAAGACAAAGTTACACTTAAAGAATTACAATCCTTGCTAGGATTGTTGAACTTTGCATTACGTATTATTTCAATAGGCAGCTCTTTTTCTGGGAGCCTCTATGAGGTTACAAAATATCTCTTATCACCTAATTCTCATATCAGAGTTTGTTCTGAATTAAAGGAAGATGCTAAGATTTGGCTTTCCTTTTTGTCAGAATTTAATGGGAGGTCCCTCTGGCAGTCTTCTTTTGTTACAGCTGACTCAATTCCTTTTCTTTTTTCCGCATATAGTATTTCTGGTCTTAGTATTTTGTTTTTATGACATTGGGTTTCTTTACAATGGCCAGACAGCTTGGTGTCTAATAAGGTAACTTGGAACTCGTTAGTTCTGGAGCTTTTTTCAATTTTCACAGGCATCCATTTGTGGGGCCATATGATGCAAAATTCTAGAATTTTGTTATTTTCCTCAAATTAAGGGGTAGTTTTTTCCATCAACACCTTATCCTCTAAAAATATTTGGGCAGCTAAGATTTTAAGACACTTAGTATTAGCATGCTTAAAATGTAACATATGGCTGAAAGCAAATCTGGGTAAAAGTAAATTTGTATTGGCAGCTGATTCTCTACGCAATCGTCAGTGGTCAATTGTTTATGAACAGGTGCCCAATGCGGACGCAGAAGCAACCTCTTGTCCTCATTCAATTTGGGACATAATCTCAATTTTATTCCTTATTTTATCCAGCACTCTTTATCAAATAGATCATGGGCCGATTATTCGGCTGCATGGAATAAATGGACTAATTTTTGTAATTTACAAGGCTTTGATCCGACAACTTCTAGCCCCATTTCAGCTTTGAAATTTGCGGAATCTTTGGTTAAAAAAGGTTTGTCTAACTCTGCAGTAACAAAATGCTTTGCAGGAGTCTCCTTTTTTTTGAAACTATATGGCAGAACTGCATTGACTGACCTCTTTCCAGTGAAGCAATTTTTAAAGGGCTTTAGGAGGAATAAATTTTTACCCGATTGTAGATGCCCTATTTCTCTTCCTTTGTTAAAGGGCATTTGTTCATCACTTGTTCATGTGTGTTTGAACTCTGATGAAGCGTTGTCATCCAGTTCAGTGTTTTCTGTCTCCTTTTTTGGGGCTTCAGGGCTCATGATTTCCGATGTTAAGCTTTTTGATTCATTCACTCTGTTATTTATAAGAAAATCTAAGACGAATCAGCTGGGTAGGGGGACTGAGCTAAAAATTAAGTCGGTCTCTGACCCAATCATTTGTCCTGTGATTAACTTGTCAAAATGGCTTAAACTAAGGCCTTCAGCACAGGGCTCCTTATTTTTACACATGGATAATACCCCGGTCACTGTCTTTCAATTTAATTTTATATTAAAAAAGTGTTTAAGTTTTCTCGGTAAAGAACATCTTAAAATTACTTCTCATTCCTTCAGAATTGGAGCAGCCACGGAAGCATCCAGGGCTGGTTTATCTGACTCTAAGATCAAACAGATGGGAAGATGGGATTCAAAAAGGTTCAAACTTTCTGTAAGGCATGATTTGTATGATTATTAACTCATGGTTTTCTTTCAGGTCCAACAATTATTTGGATCGTTGGACATTCTTTTGTGTTCTGGGCCCAGAAGAGGGCCAGCCAGCGGTCTTACTCAGAAAATTTGTCTTTTAACCCTTCTAATATTCAGGTTTTTTGGCACAGTATGAAATGGCCTTCTCTGGTTTTTGAATTGAAGAACTGTTTTGCAAAATTTCCTTATCCAGATTTAATCATATTTCATATTGCTGGGAATGATTTGGGAAAGATCAACACTTTGGACTTAATGGCTACTATGCGTTCGGATATTGTTTACCTTAAGCAGTTTTTCCCTCCACTTGCTTTGTTTTTTACGAAATTATTCCCAGGCTTTTAAGGCGTCAAAATCAATTCGGATTAACAAACAGCCACAAGATGGATTTCATCAACCTAGGTATCATTTTATTCAGTATAACGGCGCCAACCTGACAGTGTATGTAGGATACTATGCAAAACCCTGTTGACAGGTTCCCTTTAATAGTTGTCTACAAATATCTGAAGAGATGTCCCAGTGTAGAGGGATCATCATTATTCTAATTTGCACATGAAAACACGAAAAGCAATGGAATGAAACTGAAAGGGAGAAGATACAGATTGGATATTAGAAAAAAACTTTTTGACAGTGAGGGTGATCAATGAGTGGAACAGACATCTGCCTGAGATGGTTTAGTGAATCTGGCATTGAGCAGAGGATTGGACATGATGACCCGTGAGGTCCCTTCCAACTCTAACATTCTATGATTTTATGAAAGTCTCTAATGATTTACTAAAAGCTATATCTAATGGCCGTTACCTTCTAATTCTCCTAGATCTCTCTGCAGCATTTGACACTGTGGTTTACCAGCACCTCATCACTCTCTCTTTGTTCTCTTCCTACCTCTCTAAGTGCTCCTTCAGTGTATCTTTTGCTGGTTCTACTTTCCCTCCTCATTCCCTTATTGGTTGGCTACCTCAGAGTTCAGTCCATAGCCTTCTCCTCTTTTCTCTATACACTGCTCGCATCAACTTTATGCTGATGACACCCAATTATACACATTTTTTCCTGACATCACACATTAATACAAAATGCCAGTGTTTGTCTGTCCACTGTCTCTAACATCTTATTGTCACTATATCTAAAACTTAATCTCCATAACTGAATTTCTTGTGTTTCCTCCCTCTGCTAACAAATCTAAAATTGCTATTTCTGTGGCTGGTTTTACCATAACTCTCAAGCAAGACACTCGCTGTTCTGAGATTACCGAGGATATATTTGATTCAGAACTTAATTCACTCCATATATTTTCTAGATTACTCAATTACTGTGCCAGTCACTGCAGTGGTTGACCATCTGCTAAGTAGAGTACAATATAAGCTTATTACACACTTATCATCTGTAACCCTACCTGTGCTCGTGCTCTCCATTCTGCTAATGATCTAAGACAAAATCCTCTATAGTCTGAAACTAACACTCGTATCTCTAAGATTTCTCTCATGCTGCGCTAGTTCTATGGAATGCACTACCCCAGACAATTTAATTCCCATTATCCACAGTTTTACGAGTGCTGTGAAAAAATTCTGTTCTTTAGACTGACATGTCAAATCACCAAACTAATCTAACAATTCCCTGTTTTTCCTTCCTAACTATACATCAGAATCTGGTCCCTTCTATCACCCCTTTCCTCAACCCCCATACACTCAGTAGCAATTTGTATCTGTACTTGTAAAGATACTTACTGATGACTAGTTCAAAATACTTTACTAGAATACACCTAATGAATATAATGATGGCTGGACCATGCATGACAAACACTCTTTAACTTTTATGCCCCCTCTATTTCCTCATAGATTGTAAGCAATGCCCTCACTTATCTTGTATGAACTATTGAATTATGTATTGCTGTGTAATGTCTTAGGCTACGTTCACATTTGCGTTGTGCGATGCAGCGTCGGCGACGCAACGCACAACGCATGCAAAACGCATGATTTTTGGTGCAGAAAAAACTGCATCATACAGCGTCCTCTGCGCCCTGACAGTTGCGCCAAAATAACGCATGCATCACAAAACGCAAGACAACGCATGTCCATGCGCCCCCCATGTTAAATATAGGGGCGCATGACGCATGCGTCGCCGCGGCTGCGCCAGACACTGCGCCGCACAACGCTAATGTGAACGTAGCCTTATACAGTTCGTCCCATCTGATTTGGGAAGTGCTGCGAAATATGTTAGCGCTATTCTATAAACTGCAATATAAAGAACAAGATACTTTACACATCATTACACTTCATTAAATTTATTCTTTAGAGTAGATCGAGCCTATGATGATCACATAAAACACTGTGTGTACAATACAGACCAAAAGTTTGGACACACCATCTCATTTAAAGAGTTTTCTGTATTTTCATGACTATGAAAATTGTACATTGACACTGAAGGCATCAAAACTATGAATTAACACATGTGGAATTATATAATTAACAGTGTGAAACAACTGAAATTATGTCTTATATTCTAGGTTCTTCAAAGTAGCCACCTTTTGCTTTGATGACTGCTTTGCACACTCTTGGCATTCTCTTGATGAGCTTCAAGAGGTAGTCACCAGGAATGGTTTTCCCTTCACAGGTGTGCCCTGTTAGGTTTAATAAGTGGGATTTCTTGCCTTATAAATGGAGTTGGGACCATCAGTTGTGTTGTGCAGAAGTCTGGTGGATACACAGCTGATAGTCCTACTAAATAGACTGTTAGAATTTGTTTTATGGCAAGAAAAAAGCAGCTAAGTAAAGAAAAATGAGTGGCCATCATTACTTTAAGAAATGAAGGTCAGTCAGTCTGAAAAATTGGGAAAACTTTGAAAGTGTCCCCAAGTGCAGTGGCAAAAACCACCAAGCGCTACAAAGAAACTGGCTCACATGAGGACTGCCCCATGAAAGGAAGACCAAGGGTCACCTCTGCTTCTGTGGATAAGTTTATCCGAGTCACCAGCCTCAGAAATCGCAGGTTAACAGCACCACTAATTAGAGACCAGGTCAAGGCCACAAAGAGTTCTAGCAGCAGACATATCTCTACAACAACTGTTAAGAGGAGACTTTGTGCAGCAGGCCTTCATGGTAAAATAGCTGCTAAGAAACCACTGCTAAGGACAGGCAATAAGCAGAAGAGATTTGTTTGGGCTAAAGAATACAAGGAATGGACATTAGACCAGTGGAAATCTGTGCTTTGGTCTGATGAGTCCAAATTTGAGATCTTTGGTTCCAACCACCGTGTCTTTATGTGACGCAGAAAAGGTGAACGGATGGACTCTACATGCCTGGTTCCCACCGTGAAGCATGGAAGAGGAGGTGTGATGGTGTGGGGGTGCTTTGCTGGTGACACTGTTGGGGATTTATTCAAAATATAAGGCATACTGAACCAGCATGGCTACCACAGCATCTTGAAGCAGCATGCTATTCCATCCGGTTTGCGTTTAGTTGGACCATCATTTATTTTTCAACAGGACAATGACCCCAAAACACCTCCAGGCTGTGTAAGGGCTATTTGACCAAGAAGGAGAGTGATGGTGTGCTACGGCAGATGACCTGGCCTCCACAGTCACCAGACCTGAACCCAATCAAGATGGTTTCGGGTGAGCTGGACCGCAGAGTGAAGGCAAAAGGGCCACCAAGTGCTAAGCATCTCTGGGAACTCCTTCAAGATTGTTGGAAGACCATTGCCAGTGACTATCTCTTGAAGATCATTAAGAGAATGCAAAGAGTGTGCAAAGCAGTCATCAAAGCAAAAGTGTCAGGACTCTGAACATTTTTTATTACCTTTTTGTGCATTACTGCCCTTTTCCAAGATGGCGTCTTTGGTCTCATGTGCACTGTGTCTTCCTGCTATAAAACTCCACCCCAGCCTTCAGTCTGTGCTAGAGTATTCTGCCTTGCATCCAGCTCCTGACCTCTGCTGACTCCCTGGCTATACACCTGCTCCTGTGAACCTTTGGGGTTATCCTGCTACTCTGCTCTGAGTTCCTGCTGCATACACCAGTTCCAGTAATCCTCCTTCATCTGCTGCTCGTGTTTACTTCCATATGCATTTGCTGGACATGTAAGCTGTTGCTGCTCTGCAAGAACCTGAGACTATTACCCAGACCTCCCTGGTTGAGCTAAGATATTATTTGAACTGCCTTATAAGCATATCTATCTGTGTTTTGGACTAAGCAAGGACTTATTCGTGTCAAGTATCCTCAAGAATAATTGTGCTTCATAGACTTTCTGCGTGATTGCATTTTCCTCTGAAGTTTCCTATAGACTGCTGAGCTGCATTTGATATTTGCACCAAGCGTTGTGGACTTGAGTTTCTCTCTGCACCTGTTTGAATCACCGTGTGATAATATAGACTTTACCAGTTATAAAACTGTGTCCTGTAGTTGTCTTGTTCCACGCAAAGAGTCTCCTGAGTTATCCCCTATAATTATTAGAGGATACTCTAGCCTAAAAAAAAAAGGAGACTGCTGGAACAATGACTGCAGAAAGCAGACTAGAGCAGGTGTTTTCCATAATTAGATCACTGCAGAAAGATGTGGAAGGTCTGCAAAAGAAGTTTGGAAGCTTTGAACACAATCAACAAGTGTTTGGACAGACTTTGCAGGACTTAAGCATCCGCATGGCAGCCCAGGAAAACAAACTTGCTGGCATAGAGTCCCAGTATGGATGGGCTTTTCAGGACATAACCACGCAAATAGCTGCACAAGCGACTTTTCCCTCTGGGCAACCGCCACCAGCTAGCCCACCTAAGTTGCCCCCATTCAGATTTAATGTTAATCGCGACAAATATCATGGCTTTGTGAATCAATGTATGCTATATTTTGATGTGCATACTGACCATTTTCCTAATGATAGATCCAAAGTATTGTGTGTAATAATGCTACTGACCTCACAAGCGCTCGCCTGGGCGAATCCGATGATTGAGTCTCGTGACCCATGGTTAAATAACTTGGATGATTTCTTGGCTGCTATGGCATTAATGTTTCATGATCCTAATCGCCGTGCAACCGCTGAATCTGCTTTATTGTCTTTACGCCAGGCAAAACATTCTTTTATTGAGTATGCTACTGAATTCTGGAGATTAGCGGTAGATACCAATTGGGACAGTTATGCACAATTGCCTATTTTTAAAAGGGGTCTGTCTAGTATTGTAAAAGATGAACTAGCTCGCTCTGAGTCACCACAAGAGCTAGAGACATTTATACAGCATTGTGTGCGCATTGACATTCGCCTTACTGAGCGTAGGCAGGAGAAGTTTGCTGCATATAACCGTATTTCTAACTTTTCCCTTCCTTCCAAAGAGCCTGCAGGTAAAACATCTCGGGAGGTGGAGGAGGTGTCCATGCAAATTAATTCCGTTCAGAGGCGCGAGATCAATGAGCGCCGGGAGCATCGCCTCCGTGAAAGTCTATGTTTCTACTGCGGCCAGTCTGACCACTTCTTGATCAATTGTCCTAAGTGTCCTAGACGGCCTAACAAGGTGCTAGCAGCAGTAGGGGAGTATGACGACTGTGATGATGAATCTGACATTTCTGAATGTAGCCTGCCTTTAAACGCTGTATTCCATTCACTTTCTATGACTTCACCCCCAAGGAGCTTAAGGAAAATAACTCTCACTGTTCTCTCCCTATTAAGATCCTGTGTTCAGGACAGTGGATTTCCAGTGCAGCTATGATTGACTCTGGTGCAGGTGGCAATTTCATGGATATCGCATTTGCCAAGGAACATGGTATTGAAATTCAGCAAAGAGCCTCTCCAATTACCATGGAAACAGTGGATGGGTCACCTTTAATCTCTGGGTCTGTGGATCAGGAGACCGTACCCCTTGAAATTTTGTTGGAGCCTAATCATCAGGAGCAACTTTCTTTCTTGCTAATTTCTTCTCCTCATTTTCCTGTGATTTTAGGCATTTCTTGGTTGCGTTCTCAGAACCCAATTATCAACTGGGAGACCAAGGAGATTATCTTTCCAACAAGGAGCAACTTAGCGATAACAGAAGCTGTCCCTGAGTCCACGGCTACGGAACCACACGTACAGGTATTTTCTTTACCTCCAGCATATAAAGAGTTCTCTGACCTCTGTGACAAGAAGAATGCAGATCAGCTTCCTCCACACAGGCATTATGACTGTCCCATTGAGTTGCTTCCTGGGGCAGCTATTCCTTTTGGTAACGTATACCCTTTGGCGGCACCTGAGCTTCAAGAATTAAAGGAGTATATTGATGAAAATCTGGCCAAAGGCTTCATATGTCCTTCTTCCTCACCAGCAGAGGCACCTATCTTTTTTGTAAAGAAGAAGGATGGGACCCTGAGACCCTGTGTTGACTATTGGGAACTCAATAAGGTAACCGTACGAAACCGTTACCCTTTGCCTCTGATTCCCGAATTACTGGAAAGAGTCCGCCATGCTAAGGTGCTCTCTAAACTGGATCTTCGTGGGGCTTATAATTTGGTGTGTATTCGTCCAGGGGATGAGTGGAAGACAGCATTCAGATGCCGGAATGGACACTTTGAATCTCTTGTGATGCCCTTCGGGCTTTGTAACGCCCCTGCAATGTTTCAACACCTTGCTAATGACATTTTCAGAGATTTGTTGGACCAGTTTGTAGTGATCTATTTGGACGATATACTAATCTTTTCTGACTCTCTACAGGAACATGAAGAACATGTCAAAACTGTTTTAAGACGTCTGAAAGAGAACCATCTGTATATTAAGCCGGAGAAATGCGAGTTCCATCGTTCTGAGATACAGTTCTTAGGTTATATCATCTCTCCCCAGGGGCTGAACATGGAATCTGGTAAGATTCAGGCTATCCTTGACTGGCCGGTACCCAAGAACGTTAAGGAGGTCCAACGTTTTATTGGTTTTGCAAATTTCTACAGATGCTTCATTCGAAATGTTTCTGATATTGTCCGTCCCATTACTTCCTTGACAAAGAAGGAAAAGCATTTTAAGTGGTCATCACAGGCTCAAGAAACTTTTGATCGGCTTAAGATCTGTTTCACATCAGCACCGCTGTTGATACACCCAGATCCAACACTTTCTTTCATTGTGGAGGTGGACACTTCTTATAATGCTTTGGGGGCTATTTTCTCCCAAAGAACTGAAGAGAAGGGTCTGCTACATCCTTGTGATTTCTTTTCCCATAGACTAACCTCAGCAGAGAAGAATTACGACATGGGAGACAAGGAATTGCTGGCTATTATTGCGGCTTTCAAAGAATGGAGGCATCATCTGCAAGGAGCTGCACAACAGATCATAGTGCTAACTGACCATCGCAATTTAGAGTTCCTTAGATCCGCTAGATGTCTTTCTCCTCGTCAGGCTCGTTGGAACTTATTTTTAAATCAATTTAACTTTGTTATCTCGTACCGTCCAGGTTCTCCTAATGGGAAGGCTGATGCTTTATCCCGAATCCATGCTGCAGATTCCGTACCTGGAGCCCCGTCCAAGACCATTCTATCTGATGCCAATTTCATCGGAGTTATCCACGATCAGGACTTGTGGAAGGAGTGCAGGGAGGCCTATGACGGTGATGCATTTCTGGCCAACCCACCTGTGGATATTAATCTTGTCTTTAAGGGTGGCATGTGGTTCAGAGATCGATGTATCTACGTCCCTGAGGTCGTCCGTCTGCAGATCCTCAAGTTGGTACATGACTCCAAGTTGGCTGGTCACAGGGGGGTACAGAAGACACAAGATTTCCTGAGCCGATTCTTCTGGTGGCCAACTTGCCTGAAGAATACCAAGGACTATGTTCTCTCTTGCGAGGTATGTGCTCATTACAAGACTCCTCATGTGGCACCTACAGGTCTTCTACAGCCATTACCTGTTCTGTCCCGCCCTTGGGGATCTATATCAATGGACTTTATTGTGGAGCTGCCTACATCGGGGGGCATGAATACAATCATGGTGGTAGTTGATCGCCTGACTAAAGCTGCTCATTTTGTTCCGTGCACTGGCCTCCCCTCAGCTAAAGATACAGTGAACTTGGTTATACAGAATGTCTTTCGGTTGCATGGGGTTCCGGATGAGATCATCTCTGACCGTGGAGTGCAGTTCACTTCAAGATTCTGGAAGGGGTTTTGCTCTGCACTCTATATTAATGTCTGTCTCTCTTCCACTTACCATCCACAGACAAATGGTCAGACTGAGCGTACCAACCAGATGCTGGAACAATATCTAAGATTCTATGTCAGCCATCTCCAGGATGATTGGTTGGAGTTGCTGCCGTTAGCCGAATTTTCATATAACAATTCTCAGAGCGCCTCCACTAAATTTACACCTTTCTTTGCCAATCTGGGTTATCATCTGTGTATCTTACCTAGGTCTCCAATTAATTCTCCGGTTCCGGCAGTGGAGGAAAGGCTGACTGCGATGAGGCAAAATCTGGAGGTTCTGAAGGAATCCCTGACCACAGCTCAAGAACGGTATAAGAGATCGGCTGATAGATTCCGCAAACCTGCACCAATATTTAAGGTAGGAGATTCCGTGTGGTTAGCAACTAAGAATCTGAAGTTAAACGTTCCTTCAAAAAAACTTGGACAGAAATTCATTGGCCCTTTCAAGATCAACGGTATTGTGAGCTCTGTGGCCTGCCGGCTGAAGCTGCCTAGGACTATGAAGGTACACCCAGTTTTTCATGTATCTTTACTAAAGCCTGTATCTCCTAATACCTTCCAGGGACGTGTTGTGTCACCTCCGCAGCCTGTGCTGATTGATGGGCAAGAACAATTTGTGGTGGAGGAAATTGTTGATCCCAGGATTCGCAGTAATCGGCTCCAATATCTGATAAGATAGCAGGGATATCCCCCTGAGGAAGACTCTTGGGAACCTGTGGAAAACATCAATGCCCAACAGAAGATTTTTTCGTTTTCATCAGAGATTCCCTGAGAAACCAGGTCCAGGATCGTCCTAAGGCTGTTTCTAAGGAGGGAGTAATGTCAGGACTCTGAACATTTTTTGTTACCTTTTTGTGCATTACTGCCCTTTTCCAAAATGGCGTCTTTGGTCTCATGTGCACTGTGTCTTCCTGCTATAAAACTCCACCCCAGCCTTCAGTCTGTGCTAGAGTATTCTGCCTTGCATCCAGCTCCTGACCTCTGGTGACTCCCTGGCTACATACCTGCTCCTGTGAACCTGTGGAGTTATCCTGCTACTCTGCTCTGAGTTCCTGCTGCATACACCAGTTCCAGTAATCCTCCATCTGCTGCTCATGTTTAATTCCATCTGCATTTGCTGGACATGTAAGCTGTTGCTGCTCTGCAAGAACCTGAGACTATTACCCAGACCTCCCTGGTTGAGCTAAGATATTATTTGAACTGCCTTATAAGCATATCTATCTGTGTTTTGGACTAAGCAAGGACTTATTCGTGTCAAGTATCCTCAAGAATAATTGTGCTTCATAGACTTTCTGCGTGATTGCATTTTCCTCTGAAGTTTCCTATAGACTGCTGAGCTGCATTTGATATTTGCACCAAGCGTTGTGGACTTGAGTTTCTCTCTGCACCTGTTTGAATCACCGTGTGATAATATAGACTTTACCACTTATAAAACTGTGTCCTGTAGTTGTCTTGTTCCACGCAAAGAGTCTCCTGAGTTATCCCCTATAATTTTTACAAAAAGGTGGCTACTTTGAAGAACCTGGAATATAAGACATAATTTCAGTTGTTTCAAACTTTTTTATTAAGTATATAATT
Source organism: Ranitomeya variabilis (assembly GCF_051348905.1). Lineage (NCBI taxonomy): Eukaryota > Metazoa > Chordata > Amphibia > Anura > Dendrobatidae > Ranitomeya > Ranitomeya variabilis. The sequence continues at coordinate 207,304,539 of NC_135236.1, forward strand.
CCACATGTATTAATTCATAGTTTTGATGCCTTCAGTGTGAATGTACAATTTTCATAGTCATGAAAATACAGAAAAATCTTTAAATGGGAAGGTGTGTCCAAACTTTTGGTCTATACTGTATATCAGAATGAATTTAAGGTTTAATTTAGCTGCTAGTTTTCACTGCCTGCATTGACTTGAGAATGTTCCAATTGGTGCTTGTCTTGGTGATGGAAAAGAGACATCAAAGCATTTTATGCTTTTCTTGCTGGAATGAAACAGAAGAAATTTAATCAAGCCCAAAATGGCATCAGTGACCCATACAATATGTGATGCTATTCTAGTGAAAGCAAAATTGCTGAGCAAATGCAAACTACAATTTACTAAAAAGACTGGAGCAAAACTCAGATTGCTAAAGGTAATTGGACCCTAAAAGTTGTTGTGCAATTTCTCCTGAGTACGCTGATACCCTATATGTCGGGGAAAACTGCTGTTTGAGCGCATGGCATGGCTAGGAAGGGAGGGAGCACGGTTTGACTTTTTCAATGCAAAATTGGCTGGAATTGAGAGCGGACGCCATGTTGAATTTGGAGAGCCCCTGATGTGGCTAAACAGTGGAAATTCCCCACAAGTGACCCCCTTTTGGAAACTAGAACCCCGAATAAACTTATCTAAATGTGTGGTGCTTCAAAGAAGTTTATAACGTAGAGATGTGAAAATTAAAATTTCCATCTTGTTCTACAAAAATGATCTTTTAACCCCAAAGTTTTTATTTTCACAAAAGTAACAAGAGAAATTAGACCCCAACAGTTGTGCAATTTCTCCTCAGTACACTGATACCCCACAAGCGGGTGGAAACTGCTGTTTGGGTGCACAACAGGGCTCGGAAAATAAGGAGCACCACTTGACTTTTTTGAATCAAAATTGACTGGAATTGAGAGCGGATGCTATGTCGCATTTGGAGAGCCCTTGATGTGCCTAAATAAAGGAAACCCCCTCAAATGGCCCTATTTTGGAAGCTAGACCCCCCAAGGAATTTATGTGTAGTGAGCATTTTTAACCTCCAGGTGCTTCAGAGAAATTTATAATTTAGAACTGTGAAAATAAAAAATAATTTTTTTTCAACAAAAATTATCTTTAACCCCCAAATTTTTTATTTTCACAAGGGTAACAGGAGAAATTGGACCCCAGAAGTTGTTTTAATATAGAATTATTTAATGTAGTGACATACGTGAGTTGTGTAGTGTACGTCAGGCTGCATTACATCAGTTATATAGCGTACATAAGGTTGGCATTTATTAGTCCATGGAAAAGTGGTAGATTCTGAAACAGTCTTTTGTACACAGACCAGGTTTGTCAGGGCAGGTGTCACACTGATTCATGGCGTCCTTTCGTATCCCTCTTCTGTAACACACATTGCACCTTTTTTGCGACCTTTATCTCTTTCCAGTTAGAGGGACCTCAGCGGGGAAATGTTGCTCTGATACAACACCATCACTCTCAGTTCCAAAAGTACTGGGGCCCTCTACTTCTTGACTGCAAAATATTTGGGCCATAATCGCTACTTCCAGGAACTGAAGGAAGGTCCCGGTTTGGCCTGCACAACGTGATAGCACAAAAGCATTGTACATTGCCATCTGTATGATGTGAATTGCCAGCTTCTTGTACCACACCGTGGCCTTTTTTCATGGCACTGTACGGCTGGAGGACTTGATCAGAAAGATCAACTTCCCCCATGTTCTTGTTGTACCCCAATACAAAGTCTGGTTTGGTGACCTGTGAAAAGGTACCTCGGACAGCGGTGGGTGGCTGCCATCACCATCACCATGTAAGGTGATGAAGAAAATTACATCCCTCTTGTCCTTGCGCTTGACCACTATCATGTTGTCACTACACTGGGCTCTGCTCTAACCCTTTCTGAGCAGCTGCCTAATTAGCATGCTAGGGAGGTCTCTCTGATTTTTGTGGACAGTACCGCAGGCTACGGTGGCTTGCGCAAAGAGGGACTTGAACAGTGGGATGCTGGTATAAAAGTTATCTACGTTGAGGTCATAACCTTGATCCAGCAGTGGGTTCAACAAATCCCACTCACTCTAAGGACATGGGATTGAATCAAGGTGTCCTACCCTTCATAAACTCTAAACCTTTAGAATATGCTGTAGTAGACAATGATTGCTACAGTATATTTTACTGTACCTAATCTAAATAATTTTTTAATTCGCTTTTAAAAAAAACAAAAAAACAGCAACCTGAGGTTGATAACTGATGTGCGTCAGTGATCAGCGCTCAATGGCTGTAGGACGCACAGATGATACTTTTTTCCACACTGACACTAACTCAAATCAGTAAAAAAAATACTGTAGTAGATGACGATTACTACAGTATATTTTACTGTCCTTAATCTTTTTATATTTTGATTTCTTAATGCAGCCATACCAAATATGTGTTGTGTGTGATTTGAACTTTTATATATTTAATATTTTTTTAAATACATTTTACTTGCTTCAATAATCTGGAAAGGAGATTTGAAGCTGAGATCTTCTGATCACTTGTTCTACACATAGCACTCCTGCCATGTGTAGCAGAAATGCTCATCTGCCATGAACGCCGGCCGGCAGGCGGTGCTCATAGGAGACCGGCAATGACAAATACAGGGGTGTCTTGCAGACCTAGATTGTCATGCCAAACCATCGGCACCCCGCAATCATGTGACAGGGGCACTGTTGGGTGGAATTAGTGACACACTTCCGTCACGGCCATGTTAAATGCCACCGACAGAGACTGACAGTGGCATTTAACATGTTAACAGCCATGGGTGCATCACGTTTTCACCGGTGGCTGTTAGGGGCACATGTCAGCTGAAGAAATCATCTGTCAGGTGCTGGTAAACATGCAGTTTCAGCGCTGGAGCACTCATCTAACAGAGGGAGTCGACCTATGACATACCTCCACGTCATAGGTCGCAAAGGTTAATCATTCCAATTTATTGGATAAACTCTGCAAAGATCTGTTCGGTGTCGATTTCCCACCGCTGCACAGGGGGAATCTCAAACCATGTCCACTGCAGTCTCCCATTCTCCTCCAGCCGCAGTGGAACCTGCTCAGCAGAGACATCGATCCCAGCATCTGGCTCAAGCTGATACTGTGCGCTTGGGTACTGCTACTTTTCCAGGCTCTGCCTTTGTAGCCAGCACTGTTCAGCAGTGAGCAGGCATTTCAGGGACTAAGTCCTGCTTTTCCCACACTGAGCATGCCCACGGGATGACCTCCCATTGGAGGTCGGGGGTCACATGTTCAGGTCCTGTTGCGGCTCCTATTGGACCATCGGGAAGGTCCCGGAGCGCTACTGCTTTAAAAGGCTTGCATGGCCGCTCGGCCATGTGCTAGTGTAAACTTATTAACTTGTGTGTATGTGGATGAATGCCTGTCGATGGATGAAAGGTCTGAATCATTCCCATCACCAGTGTTGTTGCCTGCTCGCGAATGGTAGAGCTACCTAGCGCCCGACAGTGCTATCCTGCACAATTGCACAAGTTGCTAAATCCAGTTAGCAGTGACCCCGAGAGCAGCGCCGTGCGCAGATAGGGCACTTTCCATGGGCCTAGTTAGGGTTGTTAGTGGCATCCGCCAGAGCGGTGCTGCACGCACTCCTGTGCCGTAAATATTTACTTTAGTTGTTTCCCTGGCACCGCAGTAGCGGTGTCAAGTGCAAGAGATCTAGAGGGACTCTTACTCTGAGTCTTGGGGTAGAGTTCTGTGTCGCCTTGCTTGCGCTCTGTGTGCGGTATCACGGCCCTGTGATGCAACAGGGTTCACTTCCTTCATACCGGGTGAAGCTAACCCGTTTGTGTACTCACATTATACCACCATATAGTCCATCATTACCAAGCAGCAGGTGTCTCAGCTGCATGGTGAACCCCGGACTGCGAACGCACCTTATATCATCTTTAATTATTATTTGGTGCATTCCTCCAGTCCTAATATTACACTAGCGCCAGGGTCTGGCTTGTAATGGCGGACGAACAGCGTCTACACCGGTACATCCAGCAGCTGGAGGGTAGGTTGGCGGCTCTTGAGTGTACAACCTCAGCTGTGGATGTTACCGCAGTCGCTGTTCAGGCTGCTAGCGTAGCTGCAGCCAGTTTGTCCACTGCCACCCCTTCTCCCACCTTATCCCGTCTCCCGCTACCTGATAAGTTTACTGGTGACAGTAAGCTGTGTCGGGGATTGGCTGCACATTTTCCCACAGAGCGGGCGAAGGTGGGATTTATTGTATCCCTGTTGTCGGGCAGGGTATTGGAGTGGGCAATGCCGCTGTGGGAGCGTGACGATCATGTGGTGCAGAGTGCTCCAAGGTTTCTGGACTCTCTGAGACAGGTCTTTTTGGGACATCCTGTCACCCATGATTAGGCGCTCCAACTGCTGGCTTTGACACAGGGTCAGTCATTTTTCCGTTCACTTCCGGACTTTGGCATCTGATCTGGAGTGGCCAGATAAAGTCCTTATCCCTGTGTTCTGGAAAGGACTGGCTGACCATGTGAAGGACGCCTTGGCCACTAGGGAGATTCCCACCACACTGAAAGAGCTGATAGCTGTATCCACTTGCATTGACCTCCGTTTTCACGAGCGAGGGTTGGAGCGAGCCCAGTGTAGGCAGACGTTTCTTCTGGCACCTGCCTTCGCCAAGCCTCTGGAGTCCCCTGTTCAGATGTCCGAGCCCTATGAGGCCATGAAGGTTTCTCGAGCGGGTCCTAAGTCTTGGGCAGCTCGAATACCCATGGTCTGTAATGTCTGCCAGCAGTCAGGACATTATACCAAGAAATGTCCACAGCGACGGGAAACGACCGAATCTAGTAACTGTAGGAGGAGGATCACTAGACACAGCGGCGTTTTCCTCCAAATTGTCCTTCAAGTGGAAAATTACCTTTGGCCCTTCCACTTTTACGGTCAAGCTTTGTGTGGATTCCGGGGCGGAGTGAAATTTCTTGTCCTCAGCCTTCGCCCAACGGCACGCAATACCCCTGGTTATGCTAGCCAAACCAGTGACCATAAGAATGGTGAATGGGTTGACACTGCCCTCACAAATTACACACCAGACTATCCCATTTACATTATCCATGTCTCCATCCCATCAGGAGATCATTTCCCTTCTTGTCATTCCTGAGGGAATAGACGAGATTCTCCTAGGGATACGTTGGTTGCGTTACCACTCTCCACATATAGAGTGGTCCTCTGGGAGAATTCTGGGATGGAGTAAATCTTGTGAGGGCAGATGTCTGAGGTTGTGTGTTCAGGTTGCCACAACAGAGGTACCCACAGATATTACCTTTCTCCCCAAACACTATTGGCCTTATGCAGACGTATTCTCCAAGAGAGCTGAGAGACTCTTCCACCTCACCTTCCCTCTGACTGCCCTATTGATCTCTTGCCTGGGTCAGAGCCTCCCCTGGGACGAGTCTATCCCGTCTCTCCCAGAGACGGAGGCAATGTCACTATACATCCAGGAAAATCTGGCAAGAGGATTCATTAGGAAGTCAGTGTCACTTGCGGGGGCGGGGTTCTTCTTTGTGCAGAAGAAGAACAGAGAATTGCGTCCATGTATTGACTACCGGGGTCTTAACGCCATCACCGTTAAGAAGAAGTATCCTCTGCCTTTGATATCTGAGCTCTTCGATAGACTACGAGGGGTGAGGGTATTTACTAAGTTAGATCTGCGGGGTGCTTACAACCTGATTCGCATCCATGAGGGCAGCACGGTGGCGCAGTGGATAGCACAGCAGCCTTGCAGCGCTGGAGTCCTGGGTTCAAGCCCCACTAAGGACAACATCTGCAAAGAGTTTGTATGTTCTCTCCGTGTTTGCGTGGGTTTCCTCTGGGTACTCCGATTCCCTCCCACATTCCAAAGACATACTGATAGGGAATTTAGATTGTGAGCCTCAATGGGGACAGCGACGATAGTGTGTGCAAACTGTAAAGTGCTGCGGAATATGTTAGCGCTATATAAAAATAAAGATTATTATTATTATGAGGGGGACAAATGGAACATGGCTTTTAATACCAGGGATGAGCACTGTGAGTATCTGGTGATGCCCTTTGGGCTCAGTAATGCCCCAGCCGTCTTCCAAGACTTTGTGAATGACATCTTCTGGGATATGCTCTCCACCTTGGTGGTAGTCTATCTGGATGATATTCTCATCTATTCTCCAGATATAGATTCCCACTGGAGAGATGTTTGTAGAGTCTTTGACCTCCTACGGGCAAACTCCCTCTATGCCAAGTTGGAGAAGTGCCTGTTTGAGCAGGAATCTTTGCCTTTCCTGGGCTATATCATCTCAGCCCGGGTATTAGCTATGGATCCTGCCAAGCTACAAGCAGTGATGTACTGGCAGGAACCTCATTCTCTCAAAGCGGTTCAGTGATTTATGGGGTTCAGTAATTATTATCGCCAGTTCATTCCCCACTTCTCCACTTTGGTAGCTCCCTTGGTAGCCCTCACCAAGAAGGGTGCAAATCCCAAATTGTGGTCGGAGGAGGTCTCCACGGCCTTCTTATCTGTTAAGTCCTATTTTGCTAGTGCTCCCATTCTGCATCATCCCGATGTCGTTAAGCCCTTCATTATTGAGGTGGATGCCTCATCCGTCGATGCTGGAGCGGTCCTCTTTCAAAAGGACGCTCAAGGTCGGAAACATCCTTGCTTCTTCTACTCCAAGACCTTCACTCCGGCGGAGATGAATTATTCCATCGGGGACAGGGAGTTGCTGGCAATGAAGTTGGCCTTTTCAGAGTGGAGACTCCTCCTGGAGGGAGCTCAATTTCCCTTCCAAGTTTACACTGACCACAAGAATTTAGTGTATTTGCAAACAGCCCAGCAGCTAAATTCTCACCAGGGTAGATGGTCCCTGTTCTTCTCCCAGCTCCACTTCACCTTCTATTTCCTATCCGGGGAGAAGAATATTCACGCCGACGCTCTCTGCCGCTCAGTGGTGTCATCAGAGGAGGAGCCTCGGCAAATTGTCCCCTGCGAGAGTCTGAGAACTGTGGCTCCGGTGTCGCTAGAGTCTGTGCCCCCGGGGCAAGACTTTCATGCCATCTAATTTGTGACCGGAGGTTCTCTCTTGGGCTCACTCGTCCAAGGTAGGTGGACATCTCGGGATCAAGAGGACATCAGAGCTTCTGGCGAGGACGTACTGGTGGCTGCATATGGCCCGTGACGTCGAAGACTATATTCGGGCGTGCGTCTCCTGCGCCAAGAATAGGTCTTCTCGACAACGGCCTGCTGGGGTACTTTACCCCCTACCGGTGGCTGATAGGCCCTGGGAGATGGTCGGGATGGACTTTGTGGTTGGCTTACCCAAGTCCTGTAGCTGCACCGTTATTTGGGTAGTTATCAATCATTTCTATAAAATGGTGCATTTGGTGCCTCTCCCACGGTTACCTTCTGCACGGGCCTTGGCCGCGTTGTTTGTCAAACATGTCTTCTGCTTACATGGTATGCCTGATAAGATTGTCAGTGACTGGGGTCCCCAGTTTGTGTCTCGGTTCTGGAGAGAGCTTTGTCGCCTACTTAGTATTGAGCTGAATTTCTCTTCAGCTTACCATCCCGAGACGAATTGGTTGGTAGAGAGGGCCAACCAGACCCTGGTCACAAACCTGCAACATTTTGTCTCTGCCAGGCAGGATGACTGGGCATCCCTGCTACCATGGGCGGAGTTTGCCTTGAACAACGCCGAAGCCGACTCCACCGGGCAGACCCCATTCCTCCTTAATTACGGCCAGCATCCGCGGGTTCCTGTGCCCATGCCCGTGTCTTCTGCCGACTCTAGGGTGGCAGACTGGGCTGTGGAAGCAAGGGACATCTGGGACCACACACAGGATGACATCTGGGCCTCCAAGGAGAGAATGAGGGTCTCTGCAGATGCACATCGGTGCCCCGCTCCAACCTTTGCTCCTGGCGACTTAGTGTGGCTCTCCGCCCGCAATATCAGGCTGTGAGTTGAGTCCACTAAGTTTGCTCCTCACTGCTTAGGTCCCTTCAAGGTTCTGGAACAGGTTAATCTTATGGTCTACCGTCTGGCTCTTCCTCCATGCCTGGGTATCACCGACACCTTTCATGTGTCCCTCTTAAAGCCCGTTTACATGTCGCGGTTTTCTGAGTCATCTGCCAGGACATTGGGTTCGTCCACGGACGAGTACAAGGTGAATTCCATCTTGGGGTGCAAGGTGGTACGTGGCAAAAAAGTACTATCTGGTGGACTGGAAGGGTCATGGCCCAGAGGACAGAACCTGGGAACCATATATATATGGGGAGTGACCTAATAAATAGGAGCAGAAGCTCCCCCTGGTAGTCTGGAGTGTGAAATGTGTTGCATGTTTGTGATACGTGGATGCAGTTATACTTCTTTGCTTCCAAAAGTAGTATCACTCTCCCCGAGAGGAAAGCAATACCACTGCGACGACCAGGACCCTGGGGCACCGCACACCCCCCCCCCCTCCGGGAAACTTATGCAAAACATAGGATCCTCCTGGAACTGAGGACTCCTTTTAGAAATAACCCTGGTAAGGTTCAATAAACTTTAGCAGCAAAAGGCAAACAGTTAACTATTTACAGTCAGTGTTCAAGTTTGTTCTGTTCTATTATAGCAGTAGGCAGGGCACCAGCCAGTATCCAACACTTCCTGGCCTGGGAAGGTGGGTATCCGGACGGATCTTCTCCTGGTTCCCAGTAACCATCATGGGTTTGTCTCTCATGTCTGGTCACGTCATTAGCTGCTATCAATGTTTGTGTAGCTTGAGTACGGATGTCAGCTATTGCATTTGCTACAGCAGTTGACTCAGTGGTGGTGATTATGCACACAGTAGTAGTAGTGTTGGTTTGAGGGGTTGCTGGCTCTGTAACTGGAGGAATAATGGTGGTATCAGCTTTGACACTTGGTGGCGCTGTGGTGGATGTGTGTTTCTTAACATTTCGAGCACACCAGCCCTTTTCATCCTTGTGTCGGGTGTAAGTCACATGATCCCCTCGGCATAGATCCCGTTCTGGATGTCCCTCCCGGAGATGAGATTCCACGTCACAGCAGGTGACATAGACTTTTGTCGGCATCCCGGATTCCTGAATGAAACCCCAACCCCTTTTAGGGTAAAAGGCCACCACTACACATCGTCTCTCTGGAGGATTGTCCTGTGTTGTATGTTGAGTTTCATGCTCCTTTCTATCGTTCCATTGTAATATCAGGCATCGTCTATTTTCCTCCCAGGTGAGGGCTCCGATATAGGATCCTCCCTTTTGGGCCTCTCCAGGGGACCCGCTCAACCTGGCTTCCGGAACGTCCCATCGGAAAATCACTCCCTCAGAGCTCAAGTCCAGCGGTATGCCCTCGGTCGCCAGGAGCTAAATTAGTGTCTCGTCAGCGGTGCTGGGAGTTCCTAGAGCAGGAGCAAAGGTGGGGGTCCGGTCATAGTCTAGGAGAGGAACTGTCACTGGAGCAGGATCGGTCACCGGGGCAGGGTCGTTTTCTGTACCTGCGTCTGATGTGGTTCCACCGATGCCGGTCTGCTCTGCTGATGAGGACTCCAAAGTTAGCTGCTGCCCAAACTGCGACTCTTCCGGTCAGCTCTGCGTCCAGGAGCTGGTGGCTCAGCTCCTCCACCTGCAGTTCCCAGAAGTACGGATCCTCCTGTAGCGACGAGTCCGTGTTCGCCTCCGGTCGCCTGGGATGGTCCTGGGTCACTTCGTCATCATTCAGGTACCCGCTGGTCGCCATCCCTGCTCCTCGGCCTGAGGCTGCACATGCACCCTGCTCCTCCATTTTCTGGGGGCGGGACTCCCTCTTCCCGCCGTTGCACATCAGGAGGCGGACTTCCCTGGCTGATGGGCACATCCTCATCACATAGCAGCAGTCGGAGGGGGCGTTCATTGCTTTTGGCACCGCTTTGGTAGTCTCCTCCCATGATGGCATGCCCTTCTTCTCCGGCGCTCCTCGTCGCGCTGTAATGGTGGCGGTTTTGGGGGGAATTTTTGGCGGTATATCACAGTCCATTAGTCACACAGTCTTTTAGCACAAATCACGGTTAGGCACAGTTCTGGCACAGTCTTTAGGCACACATGACCCGATTTACGGGGTTTAGTAGATCCTGTTCGTGATGCCAAAGTTGGAGCGCCCCCATGGGGCCGTGGGGTACTCGGTACCAGGTCCTGCTATTCACAGGGGGATGTCACGGTGGCTGACCCGATCCATGGCCCTGGGACGTCCGTGTAAAATGGAAAGGTCTTTAAAGGGATAAAGTTTGTGTTCGTGACACCACCTGTGGTATTCGGTCAGGTTGACTGACGCTGCTTTAAGGGGTCCGCTGGGGTGATGTTATGGCAGCTAGATGGTATACCTTCCCACAGGTGAAGTATGTCCCCAGGGCTTCCCGGTGTGTAGATGGTGGATGGTGAGAGGTACAGAGAAGAACGAGGACACAAGGTTGCAATCTCTTTACCTTTACTGAAGACTTCAGCATCCACAGTCCAGGGCACCAGATCACAGGGCAGGCAGAGTCTGGCCGGTTTGGAGGCAAGTCCAGAGTCCCCTTGTCCAGGTGGAAATCAGTAGCCTTCCTTTGCGCTGCAGTGGTGTAGTCCCTTACTGCCTATGGCTTCACATAAGGGTCTCACAGATGTAATGTCTTTCTCTCTGTCCCCCATATAGGATAGGACAAACACATATGACTGGTGGCTTGAGGCTGTTAATAGGGACTCTAGCATGCCCCGGCCTCCATGGGTTGCCACAGTGCCTCCTGGGTGTAGGGCGGACAGGTAACTTGCAATTAGCTGTCCTGCCGGTCTCTGGAGCAAAGCATAAAGGTCCTTACTCCCTCGGTGTTCCGGCTACTGTGATTCTGCTCCTCAGAAGGAGGCAGCCTGTGTAGGGCTGGTCCCCCTCTGGTACCCTCTCCTTTGCTACGACTTCCTTCATACTCGCTGCAATACAGTTCTGCCTTCTGAATGTCTCTTTCTGGGAGGTGCAGCTCTGAGGGCATGCACTGCTCCTTTAAACTTCCATCCTCCTCAGACTCTGGTCTGGAACGTTCCACAGACTACCAGTTTTATATATATACAGTGGGGCAAAAAAGTATTTAGTCATTCAGCAATAGTGCAAGTTCCACCACTTAACAAGATGAGAGGCGTCTGAAATTTACATCATAGGTAGACCTCAACTATGGGAGACAAACTGAGAAAAAAAATCCAGAAAATCACATTGTCTGTTTTTTTTATCATTTTATTTGCATATTGAGGTGGAAAATAAGTATTTGGTCAGAAACAAACAATCAAGATTTCTGGCTCTCACAGACCTGTAACTTCTTCTTTAAGAGTCTCCTCTTTCCTCCACTCATTACCTGTAGTAATGGCACCTGTTTAAACTTGTTATCAGTATAAAAAGACACCTGTGCACACCCTCAAACAGTCTGACTCCAAACTCCACTATGGTGAAGACCAAAGAGCTGTCAAAGGACACCAGAAACAAAATTGTAGCCCTGCACCAAGCTGGGAAGACTGAATCTGCAATAGCCAACCAGCTTGGAGTGAAGAAATCAACAGTGGGAGCAATAATTAGAAAATGGAAGACATTCCAGACCACTGATAATCTCCCTCGATCTGGGGCTCCAAGCAAAATCCCACCCCGTGGGGTCAGAATGATCACAAGAACGGTGAGCAAAAATCCCAGAACCACGCGGGGGGACCTAGTGAATGAACTGCAGAGAGCTGGGACCAATGTAACAAGGTCTACCATAAGTAACACACTACGCCACCATGGACTCAGATCCTGCAGTGCCAGACGTGTCCCACTGCTTAAGCCAGTACATGTCCAGGCCCATCTGAAGTTTGCTAGAGAGCATTTGGATGATCCAGAGGAGTTTTGGGAGAATGTCCTATGGTCTGATGAAACCAAACTGGAACTGTTTGGTAGAAACACAATTTGTTGTGTTTGGAGGAAAAAGAATACTGAGTTGCATCCATCAAACACCATACCTACTGTAAAGCATGGTGGTGGAAACATCATGCTTTGGGGCTGTTTCTCTGCAAAGGGGCCAGGACGACTGATCCGGGTGCATGAAAGAATGAATGGGGCCATGTATCGTGAGATTTTGAGTGCAAACCTCCTTCCATCAGCAAGGGCATTGAAGATGAAACGTGGCTGGGTCTTTCAACATGACAATGATCCAAAGCACACCGCCAGGGCAACGAAGGAGTGGCTTCGTAAGAAGCATTTCAAGGTCCTGGAGTGGCCTAGCCAGTCTCCAGATCTCAACCCTATAGAAAACGTTTGGAGGGAGTTGAAAGTCCGTGTTGCCAAGCGAAAAGCCAAAAACATCACTGCTCTAGAGGAGATCTGCATGGAGGAATGGGCCAACATACCAACAACAGTGTGTGGCAACCTTGTGAAGACTTACAGAAAACGTTTGACCTCTGTCATTGCCAACAAAGGATATATTACAAAGTATTGAGATGAAATTTTGTTTCTGACCAAATACTTATTTTCCACCATAATATGCAAATAAAATGATAAAAAACAGACAATGTGATTTTCTGGATTTTTTTGTCTCAGTTTGTCTCCCATAGTTGAGGTCTACCTATGATGTAAATTACAGACGCCTCTCATCTTTTTAAGTGGTGGAACTTGCACTATTGCTGAATGACTAAATACTTTTTTGCCCCACTGTATATATATATATATATATATATATATATATATATATAGGGAGTGACCTAATAAATAGGAGCAGTAGCTCCCCCTGGTGGTCTGGAGTGTGAATTGTGTTGCATGTTTGTGATACCTGGATGCAGTTATCCTTCTTTGCCTCCAAACGTAGCATCACTCTCCCCGAGAGGAAAGCAAAACCACTGTGATGACCAGGACAGACTACCAGCTACGTATATATATATGGGGAGCGACCTAATAAATAGGAGCAGAAGCTCCCCCTGGTGGTCTGGAGTGTGAAATGTGTTGCATGTTTGTGATACCTGGATGCAGTTATCCTTCTTTGCCTCCAAACGTAGCATCACTCTCCCCGAGAGGAAAGCAATACCACTGCGACGTCCAGGACCCTGGGGTGCTGCACTAGCTCAAACTACAATGCAGTCCACAGCAGGTTCATGGCATAGGCAGCAGTCTGCAACTAACCTGTTGGACGTCAGGGTCTCTACTCACCCACTGTAACTACAGATCACCTCAAAGCTCACTTTAACTCACTCATTGTAAAACAAGAGGGGATTTTAGGGAGAGAAATGGGAAGCGCAGACTTCTGAGTGTAGTAGTTAGTTTCCAAAGGTGTGTACTCAGTGTGAATCCACTCACCTTTTTGGTGTCTTGATATACTGTGTATAGATCCAATCCATGGATCACTCCATTCCTCTTTCCACTCAGTTTGCTGCAAAGATCTGGGAACTGATGAGCGCACTGAACAGTGCTTTCATAGGCGATAACTCTTTGTGAATGTTTTTCCCAGCAATATGTGTTCCTGAAGGATGATGAAGTCGAAACCGGTTGTATTTTAGTTTGAAATAAAAATCATCCTTGAATCAGAATATCGAGTTCCATCATCATCCTTCAGGAGTGCATATTGCTGGGAAAAACATTCACAAAGAGTTTAACTCACTCATTGCATTACTTACTCTCAGAATCTGTCATCTATTCATCTGTTCAAAGTCATATTTCATTTTTATGCTTTGTTATTATAAAAATGAATTGAAATAGTCATAGACCAACAACAATAGCTTTCATTTGAAGAACATTTAAGATGTCAAATTATGGTTGTCACAAAACCACATTTCATTATTCTATCTTACTTTAAGAGTAACAAAAGTGAATGAGAAACTGGTATTTTGACATGATCTAATTAGAATTCATAAATGGTAAAGGTAAATATTATTTTATGAAAATGCTATTTTAGGTTATTACTCATGACTAGTGTTGAGCGATACCGTCCGATACTTGAAAGTATCGGTATCGGAAAGTATCGGCCGATACCGGCAAAGTATCGGATCCAATCCGATACCGATACCCGATACCAATACAAGTCAATGGGACTCAGGTATCGGACGGTATTCCTGATGGTTCCCAGGGTCTGAAGGAGAGGAAACTCTCCTTCAGGCCCTGGGAACCATATTAATGTGTAAAAGAAAGAATTAAAATAAAAAATATCGCTATACTCACCTGTCCGACGCAGCCGGGACCTCAGCGAGGGAACCGGCAGCGTTGTTTGTTTAAAATTCGCGCTTTTACTTGGTTACGTGAGGTCCCGGCTTGTGATTGGTCAGGGCGGCCATGTTGCCGGGACGCGGACCAATCACAGCAAGCCGTGACGAAATTACGTCACGGCTTGCTGTGATTGGTCCGCGTCCCGGCAACATGGCCGCCATTAACCAATCACAAGCCGTGACGTCACGGGAGGCTGGACACGCGCGCTTTTCAAAATACGCGCGTGTCCAGCCTCCCGTGACGTCACGGCTTGTGATTGGTTAATGGCGGCCATGTTGCCGGGACGTCACTGGAGGCTGGACACGCGCGCTTTTCAAAATACGCGCATGTCCAGCCTCCCGTGACGTCACGGCTTGTGATTGGTTAATGGCGGCCATGTTGCCGGGACGTCACTGGAGGCTGGACACGCGCGCTTTTCAAAATACGCGCATGTCCAGCCTCCCGTGACGTCACGGCTTGTGATTGGTTAATGGCGGCCATGTTGCCGGGACGTCACTGGAGGCTGGACACGCGCGCTTTTCAAAATACGCGCATGTCCAGCCTCCCGTGACGTCACGGCTTGTGATTGGTTAATGGCGGCCATGTTGCCGGGACGTTACTGGAGGCTGGACACGCGCGCTTTTCAAAATACGCGCATGTCCAGCCTCCCGTGACGTCACGGCTTGTGATTGGTTAATGGCGGCCATGTTGCCGGGACGCGGACCAATCACAGCAAGCCGTGACGTAATTTCGTCACGGCTTGCTGTGATTGGTCCGCGTCCCGGCAACATGGCCGCCCTGACCAATCACAAGCCGGGACTTCACGTAACCAAGTAAAAGCGCGAAATTTAAACAAACAACGCTGCCGGTTCCCTCGCTGAGGTCCCGGCTGCGTCGGACAGGTGAGTATAGCGATATTTTTTATTTTAATTCTCTTTTTTACACATTAATACATTAATGTTGTTGCGATACCCGATACCCGATACCACAAAAGTATCGGATCTCGGTATCGGAAATTCCGATACAGCAAGTATCGGCCGATACCCGATACTTGCAGTATCGGAATGCTCAACACTACTCATGACTTTACTGATTAGCGTTGTATAACCCCTCCATGACCTTAGACATTTCCATACTTCGTGGCAGGGAAGGGGTTCTCAACCTTGGAAGTATGGATATGTCCTGCCGAAAATGCGGCACTGTGACCAGTGGCATGGTGAATGCATTAAGGTGCCTGCTAATTCTGCATCTATGATCGCTGTGTTTGGCTGTTCATTTATGAACAGCTAATCACAGCGATTTCAGTGTTTCAGGTAATTAAATTGCCTGAAACACTGAGATCCAGCTATAATCGGTGCTATACCACAACGATCATGGGCTGGTGCTAGCTAACATTACCAGCCCCAGTGTTGACTGGAGTGATTGGACGATGACATCCAATACCAACAATCAGTGAGCAGAGATGCGGTCTGACCTCACAATGACTGCCCTGCACTTCCTCATGCTAGCTTGGAGATGTTGCAGAGCGGTCACTGTGTCATTCTGCTACAGATCTGCTGGGCCTTGTGATGCCACAGACTTTTTGAAGCCTGTGTCATTACTACTGCTGCTACTGTTGCTGAAAGAAGATGTTTCTGATCTGTGATCTGGTTCTCATCTGTTCCTGTCCCGTTTTTTTCTAATCCACCCTCAATCCACCTCTCCCCCTCTCCCTAACCCTCCCCCTTCTGCAGCCAAGCGCTGATCAGCACTTGACCACCAATCAGTAGTTTATCACTCATTATTTGGCATTTTTTTGTGTGCGTCCTGCAGCCGCCGAGTACTGATCAGTGACGTACATTTCTGATCAGCGTTTGTGCTCACTTTTGGAGAGGACTTTTTTCCCTCTTTTAGCACCACATCTGTGCATGTGCCCTGCAGCCACTGAGCTGCTGATCAGTGCCGCACCTCTCTGATCGGCATCCAGTTGTAGTTTTTTTTGTGAAAAAATAATCAAATAAAGAAAATAATTTAGATTAGTTGATAGGGCTAGATTAGGGACAGTAAACATATACTGTAGTAATCAGTATCTAGTACAGTATTTTTAGTCAATATAATCTAGGTTAGTGAAAGTGAAGTATTAAAAAAATAATAATTTTGATTAGTTGATAGGACTAGATTAGGGACAGTAAAAATATACTGTAGTAAACAGCTTCTACTATAGTATTTGTTACTAAATATAGTCAGGGTTATTGTCAGACAGTAAAGTGTTAAAAAGGAATACAAATAATAAATTAGATTAGCTGATAGGGCTAGATTAGGGACAGTAAAAATATACTGTAGTAATTGGCGTCAACTGCAGTATTTGTTACTGAACATAATCAGGATTACCGTAGTGTCAGATAGTTACAGGAGCTAAGTAATTTCTGTTTTACTGACGTCTGTTTGGTAAGTTTGTTTTTGAGTTTACCACATTTTTATAGTTTTATTTTTTTTATTTTTATCTTTTTCTTTCTAGATTCTTTTTTTTTAATTGTAATAAATAAAAAGGTTTACACGAAACATTCACACACAGCTAAATAAAATGTGGTTATTTTACAGACATACACCACACACGTGAAAAAATATGACGCTCATCCCAATCATGGTATTCAGCTAAGAAGATATATGCCTTCCTTGCCTTTGAAAATGTTAATGAAGGAGAGGATGCCACCTTCCTTTACTTTTCCTCCTCCTCTTACCCACGTGATACTGAACCGCCACTCAGACGCCTCAGGACAGCAAATGAGCCAGTACCCACTGTTAGTGACCCCTGTAGACCTCACCTCCCAAAGATTATGAGCCACAGATTCCTGATTTTGTGGTAGAATCAGAAATTCAATTTAACACTACTGGCCTCACAGAAATCTACTTTTTCAGAGTCTTTTTTCACTGAGGATTTTGTAAACGTCATGATGGCTGAGACAAATTTGTACGCCCAACAATTTTTGGCCCAAAACCCCACTTTATCATTTTCTAACTGGACTCCCTTAGATGCTGTAGAAATGATGAAGTTTTTGTGCCTTGTTCTTTACATAGGGATAGTGAAAAAGCCTAACCTTCTGCAATATTAGAGTGTTTATGTTTTATATAGCACTCCAGTGTTCCTCATGGTTGTGACTCGTAAACGCTCTGAGACCTTCCACAAAATTTTGCATTGCAACAATAATGCACATTGTCCTCCCTGAGATGACCCCAACTTTGACCGACTTTTCAAAGTTTGGCCAGTCATTGATCACTTTAGCAACAGGTTTACTGAGGTGTACATTCCCCAAAGGGATATCTGCATGGATGAGTCCCTAAGGGTATGTGCCAACGATCAGGAACTGCTGTGGATTTGATGCATCGTATTAATGTAGTGTCAAACCTGCAGCGGACAGCTGTGAGAGCATAGTGGATGGGATTTCAAGAAATCCCATGTCCACTATGCATCCACAGAAACCGGCGGATCACCCACGGAGACTAACATGCTTTGCGTCTTTCCAAACTGCAGCATGTCGATTTCTAGCATCTCGCCAAAAGAAATTACATCAATAGAACGACATTGAATGTTTTAAATCCACATGGTTCAGTGAACACATGTGGATTTACCTGCATTCAATAGAAGGCAGCGCTTTGGAAGCAGTGAACATGCTCTGCATCCAAAGCGCTGCTAGTACCGGATTGTGGGCACCCAGCCTAATGCATTTCAAGAGGAGGCTCAAATTCCGACAATATCTACCCAGTAAGAGGCATAGGTAAAGAATTTAACTCTACAAGTTGTTCGATAGTACACACATAGATGCAGGGTTTATGAAGTGAAGGACACCTGTATTCAACCCCCTGAATGCCCCCCTGTCCTGGGAGTGAGTGGGAACATTGTGTGAGATTTGGTGCACACACTGCTGGATTAAGGCGCATACCACTCTTCAAGTCCCTCTCTGCCATAGCTACCACAGCCTATGGTACTGGGTGAAAAAAATCAGAGAGGACTCCATATGATGCTAATTGGGCAGCTGCTCAGAAAGGGTGAGAGCAGAGCCCAGTGTAGTGAGAACATACTGGTGGTCAAGTACAAACACAAGAGGGATGTCTTTTTCTTGACCACCATACATGGTAATGGTAGCACCCCATCGTTGAATGGGATACCTCTTCACAGGTCCCCAAACCAATCTTTTTCCTGGGGTACAATAAAAATATGGGTGGAGTTGATATTTCTGATCAAGTCCTCCAGCCCTAGAGTGCAATGCGGAAAACTAATGTGTGGTACAAGAAGCTGGCCGTGCACATTGTACAGATGGCCATGTATAACTCTTTCATGCTACAGTGGCATGTAAAAGTTTGGACTACCCGGAGCAAAATTACTATTATTGTGAACAGTTAAGCAAGTTGAAGATTAAATGTTTTCTAAAAGGCCTAGCGTTAAAGATATCACATTTCCTTAGCATTTTAGGCACAGAGAAAATAAATTTGCATTTTTTTTTTTCATTTTAAAAATCAACAAAAAAAAGAAAATAAGCTGATGCAAACGTTTGAGCACCCTTGGAGGTTTGTGTGCTCAGATAACGTTATCCAAGGTTTCAGACCTTAATTAGCCAGTTAGGGTTATGGCTTGTTCACTATCATTATTAACCCCTTAGTGACAGAGCCAATTTGGTACTTAATGACTGAGCCAAATTTTACAATTCTGACCACTGTCACTTTAAGAGGTTATAACTCTGGAACGCTTTATCGGATCCCGCTGATTCTGAGATTGTTTTTTCATGACATATTGTACTTCAAGTTAGTGGTAACATTTCTTCGATATTACTTGCGATTAATTATGAAAAAAACGGAAATATAGCGAAAATTTTTAAAATTTTGCAATTTTCAAACTTTGTATTTTTATGCCCTTAAATCAGAGAGATATGTCACGAAAAATAGTTAATAAATAACATTTCCCATATGTCTACTTTACATCAGCACAATTTTGGAAACAAAATTTTTTTTTGTTAGGGAGTTATAAGGGTTAAAATATGACCAGCAATTTCTCATTTTTACAACACCATGTTTTTTTTAGGGACCACATCACCTTTGAAGTCATTTTGAGGGGTCTATATGATAGAAAATAACCAAGTGTGACACCATTCTAAAAATTGCACCCCTCAAGCTGCTCAAAACCACATTCAAGAAATCTATTAACCCTTTACGTGCTTCACAGGAACTGAAACAATGTGGAAGAAAAAAATGAACATTTAACTTTTTTTTGCAAACATTTTACTTCAGAACCATTTTTTTTAATTTTCACAAGTGTAAAAACAGAAATTTAACCACAAATTTTGTTGTGCAATTTCTCCTGAGTACGCTGATACTCCATATGTGGAGGTAAACCACTGTTTGGATGCACGGCAGAGCTTGGAAGTGAAGGAGCACCGTTTGACTTTTTCAATGCAGAATTGGCTGGAATTGAGATCGGACGCCATGTCGCGTTTGGAGAGCCCCTGATGTGCCTAAACAGTGGAAACCCCCCACAAGTGACACCATTTTGGAAACTAGACCCCTTAAGGAACTTATCTAGATGTGTGGTGAGCACTTTGAACCCCCAAGTGCTTCACAGAAGTTTATAACGTAGAGCCGTGAAAATAAAAAATCGCATTTGTTTACACAAAAATGATCTTTTCGCCCGCAAATTCTTATTTTCACAAGGGTAACAGGAGAAGTTAGACCACAAAAGTTGTTGTGCAATTTCTCCTGAGTACGTCGATACCCCATATGTGGAGGTAAACCACTGTTTGGGTGCACCGCAGAGCTTGGAAGTGAAGGAGCACCGTTTGGCTTTTTCCATGCAGAATTGGTTGGAATTGAGATCGGATGCCATGTCGCATTTGGAGAGCCCCTGATGTGCCTAAACAGTGAAAACCCCCCACAAGTGACACCATTTTGGAAACTAGACCCCTTAAGAAACTTATCTAGATGTGTGGTAAGCACTTTGAACCCCCAAGTGCTTCACAGAAGTTTATAACGTAGAGCCGTGAAAATAAAAAATCACATTTTTTCTACAAAAATGATCTTTTTGCCCCAAAATTTTTATTTTCACAAGGGTAACAGGAGAAATTAGACCACAAACGTTGTTGTGCAATTTCTCCTGAGTACGTCGATACCCCATATGTGGGGGTAAACCACTGTTTGGGCGCACCGCAGAGCTTGGAAGAGGAGTGTAGTTTTACTTTTTCAATGTACAATTGGCTGGAATTGAGATCGGACGCCATGTCACGTTTGGAGAGCTCCTGATGTGCCTAAACAGTGGAAACCCCCCACAAGTGACACCATTTTGGAAACTAGACCCCTTAAGGAACTTATGTAGATGTGTGGTGAGCACTTTAAACCCCCAGGTGCTTCACAGAAGTTTATAACGTAGAGCCGTGAAAATAAAAAAATCGCATTTTTTCTACAAAAATGATCTTTTTGCCTCCAAATTTTTATTTTACCAAGGGTAACAGGAGAAAATGGACCCCAGAAGTTGTTGTACAATTTGTCCTGAGTACGCCGACACCCCATATATGGGGGTAAACCACTGTTTGGGCGCATGGCTGAGCTCGGAAGCAAAGGAGCGCCATTTGACTTTTCAATGCAAAATTGACTGGAATTGAGATCGGACGCCATGTCGCGTTTGGAGAGCCCCTGATGTGCCTAAACAGTAGAAACCCCCCACAAGTGACCCCATTTTGGAAAATAGACCCCCCATGGAACTTATCTAGATGTGTGGTGAGAACTTTGAATGCCCAAGTGCTTCACAGAAGGTTATAATGCAGAGTCGTGAAAATAAAAAATATTTTTTTTTCCACAAAAAAGATTTTTTAGCCCCCAAGTTTTTATTTTCACAAGGGTAACAAGAAAAATTGGACCCCAAACGTTGTTGTCCGATTTGTCCTGAGTATGCTGGTACCCCATATGTGGGGGTAAACCACTGTTTGGGCGCATGGCTGAGCTCGGAAGGGAAGGAGCGCCGTTTTAGAATGCAGACTTTGATAGAATTGTCTGTGGGCGTTATGTTGCGTTTGCAGACCCCTAATGTACCTAAACAGTAGAAACCCCCCACAAGTGACCACATTTTGGAAAATAGACCCCCCAAGGAACTTATCTAGATATGTGGTGAGAACTTTAAATGCCCAAGTGCTTCACAGAAGTTTATAATGCAGAGTAGTGAAAATAAAAAATATATTTTTTTCCCACAAAAAAGATTTTTTAGCCCCCAAATTTTTATTTTCACAAGGGTAACAAGAGAAATTGGACACCAAAAGTTGTTGTCCAATTTGTCCTGAGTATGCTGGTACCCCATATGTGGGGGTAAACCACTGTTTGGGCACACGGCAGAGCTTGGAAGGGAAGGAGCGCCATTTTGGAATGCAGGCTTTGGTAGAATGGTCTGCGGGCGTTATGTTGCGTTTGCAGAGCCACTGATGTACCTAAACAGTAGAAACCCCCCACAAGTGACCCCATTTTGGAAACTAAACCCCCCAAGGAACTTATCTAGATATGTGGTGAGAACTTTGAATGCCCAAGTGCTTCACAGAAGTTTATAATGCAGAGTAGTGAAAATAAAAAATATTTTTTTTTCCACAAAAAAGATTTTTTAGCCCCCAAGTTTTTATTTTCACAAGGGTAACAAGAGAAATTGGATGCCAATATTTGTTCTCCAATTTGTCCTGAGTACGCTGGTACCCCGTATGTGGGGGTAAACCCTAATCAAAACCCTAAATCCAACACACCCCTAATCCTAATCTCAACCCTAACCTCAAACCTAACCCTAATCCCAATACACCCCTAACCCTAATCCCAACCCTAACCCTAATCCCAACCCTAATCCCAAACGTAACCCTAATCCCAAACGTAACCCTAATACCAACCCTAATCCAAACCCTAACCCTAATCCCAACTCTAACCCTAACTTTAGCCCCAACCCTAACCCTAACTTTAGCCCCAACCCTAACTTTAGCCCCAACCCTAACCCTAATTTTAGCCCCAACCCTAGCCCTAACCCTAACTTTAGCCCTTACCCTAAATTTAGCCCCAACCCTAACCCTAAATTTAACCCTAACCCTAGCTGTTATGGTTCTCAATGGCAAGAGAACATAGCCCAGCATACATAGGAACTAGCTCTTGGAAGGATGGAAACTTAAACTGACCATGAACTAAACCTGCCGCACAACTAACAGTAGCCGGGTAGCGTAGCCTGCGTTTTATCCCTAGACGCCCAGCGCCGGCCGGAGGACTAACTAATCCTGGCAGAGGAAAATATAGTCCTGGCTCACCTCTAGAGAAATTTCCCCGAAAGGCAGACAGAGGCCCCCACATATATTGGCGGTGATTTAAGATGAAAATGACAAACGTAGTATGAAAATAGGTTTAGCAAAATCGAGGTCCGCTTACTAGATAGCAGGAAGACAGAAAGGGTACTTTCATGGTCAGCTGAAAACCCTATCAATACACCATCCTGAAATTACTTTAAGACTCTAGTATTAACTCATAACATCAGAGTGGCAATTTCAGATCACAAGAGCTTTCCAGACACAGAAACGAAACTGCAGCTGTGAACTGGAACAAAATGCAAAAAACAAACAAGGACAAAAGTCCGACTAAGCTGGAAGTTGTCTGGTAGCAGGAACATGCACAGAAAGGCTTCTGATTACAATGTTGACCGGCATGGAAGTGACAGAGGAGCAAGGTTAAATAGCGACTCCCACATCCTGATGGGAACAGGTGAACAGAGGGGATGATGCACACAAGTTCAATTCCACCAGTGGCCACCGGGGGAGCCCAAAATCCAATTTCACAACAGTACCCCCCCCTCAAGGAGGGGGCACCGAACCCTCACCAGAACCACCAGGGCGATCAGGATGAGCCCTATGAAAGGCACGGACCAGATCGGAGGCATGAACATCAGAGGCAGTCACCCAAGAATTATCCTCCTGACCGTATCCCTTCCATTTGACCAGATACTGGAGTTTCCGTCTGGAAACACGGGAATCCAAGATTTTTTCCACAACGTACTCCAACTCGCCCTCTACCAACACCGGAGCAGGAGGCTCAACGGAAGGCACAACCGGTACCTCATACCTGCGCAACAATGACCGATGAAAAACATTATGAATAGAAAAAGATGCAGGGAGGTCCAAACGGAAGGACACAGGGTTAAGAATCTCCAATATCTTGTACGGGCCGATGAACCGAGGCTTAAACTTAGGAGAAGAAACCCTCATAGGGACAAAACGAGAAGACAACCACACCAAGTCCCCGACACAAAGCCGAGGACCAACCCGACGCCGGCGGTTGGCAAAAAGCTGAGTCTTCTCCTGGGACAACTTCAAATTGTCCACCACCTGCCCCCAAATCTGATGCAACCTCTCCACCACAGCATCCACTCCAGGACAATCCGAAGATTCCACCTGACCGGAGGAAAATCGAGGATGAAACCCCGAATTACAGAAAAAAGGAGACACCAAGGTGGCAGAGCTGGCCCGATTATTGAGGGCAAACTCCGCTAAAGGCAAAAAAGCAACCCAATCATCCTGATCTGCAGACACAAAACACCTCAAATATGTCTCCAAAGTCTGATTCGTCCGCTCGGTCTGGCCATTAGTCTGAGGATGGAAAGCAGACGAGAAAGACAAATCTATGCCCATCCTAGCACAGAATGCCCGCCAAAATCTAGACACGAATTGGGTTCCTCTGTCAGAAACGATATTCTCCGGAATACCATGCAAACGAACCACATTTTGAAAAAACAGAGGAACCAACTCGGAAGAAGAAGGCAACTTAGGCAGGGGAACCAAATGGACCATCTTAGAGAAACGGTCACACACCACCCAGATGACAGACATCTTCTGAGAAACAGGAAGATCCGAAATAAAATCCATCGAGATGTGCGTCCAAGGCCTCTTCGGGATAGGCAAGGGCAACAACAATCCACTAGCCCGAGAACAACAAGGCTTGGCCCGAGCACAAACGTCACAAGACTGCACAAAGCCTCGTACATCTCGTGACAGGGAAGGCCACCAGAAGGACCTTGCCACCAAATCCCTGGTACCAAAGATTCCAGGATGACCTGCCAACGCAGAAGAATGAACCTCAGAAATGACTTTACTGGTCCAATCATCAGGAACAAACAGTCTACCAGGTGGGCAACGATCAGGTCTATCCGCCTGAAAATCCTGCAAGGCCCGCCGCAGGTCTGGAGAAACGGCAGACAATATCACTCCATCCTTAAGGATACCTGTAGGTTCAGAATTACCAGGGGAGTCAGGCTCAAAACTCCTAGAAAGGGCATCCGCCTTAACATTCTTAGAACCCGGTAGGTATGACACCACAAAATTAAACCGAGAGAAAAACAACGACCAGCGCGCCTGTCTAGGATTCAGGCGTCTGGCGGACTCAAGATAAATTAAATTTTTGTGGTCGGTCAATACCACCACCTGATGTCTAGCCCCCTCAAGCCAATGACGCCACTCCTCAAAAGCCCACTTCATGGCCAAAAGCTCCCGATTCCCAATATCATAATTCCGCTCGGCGGGCGAAAATTTACGAGAAAAAAAAGCACAAGGTTTCATCACGGAGCAGTCGGAACTTCTTTGCGACAAAACCGCCCCAGCTCCGATTTCAGAAGCGTCGACCTCAACCTGAAAAGGAAGAGCAACATCAGGCTGACGCAACACAGGGGCGGAAGAAAAGCGGCACTTAAGCTCCCGAAAGGCCTCCACAGCAGCAGGGGACCAATCAGCAACATCAGCACCCTTCTTAGTCAAATCAGTCAATGGTTTAACAACATCAGAAAAACCAGCAATAAATCGACGATAAAAGGTAGCAAAGCCCAAAAATTTCTGAAGACTCTTAAGAGAAGAGGGTTACGTCCAATCACAAATAGCCCGAACCTTGACAGGATCCATCTCAATGGAAGAGGGGGAAAAAATGTATCCCAAGAAGGAAATCTTTTGAACCCCAAAAACGCACTTAGAACCCTTCACACACAAGGAATTAGACCGCAAAACCTGAAAAACCCTCCTGACCTGCTGGACATGAGAGTCCCAGTCATCCGAAAAAATCAGAATATCATCCAGATACACGATCATAAATTTATCCAAATAATCACGGAAAATGTCATGCATAAAGGACTGAAAGACTGAAGGGGCATTTGAAAGGCCAAAAGGCATCACCAAATACTCAAAGTGGCCCTCGGGCGTATTAAATGCGGTTATTCACTCATCCCCCTGCTTAATTCGCACCAAATTATACGCCCCACGGAGATCTATCTTAGAGAACCACTTGGCCCCCTTTATGCGAGCAAACAAATCAGTCAGCAGTGGCAACGGATATTGATATTTAACCGTGATTTTATTCAAAAGCCGATAATCAATACACGGCCTCAAAGAGCCATCTTTCTTAGACACAAAGAAAAAACCGGCTCCTAAGGGAGATGACGAAGGACGAATATGTCCCTTTTCCAAGGACTCCTTTATATATTCTCGCATAGCAGCATGTTCAGGCACAGACAGATTAAATAAACGACCCTTAGGGTATTTACTACCCGGAATCAAATCTATGGCACAATCGCACTCCCGGTGCGGAGGTAATGAACCAAGCTTAGGTTCTTCAAAAACGTCACGATAGTCAGACAAGAATTCAGGAATCTCAGAGGGAATAGATGACGAAATGGAAACCAAAGGTACGTCCCCATGCATCCCCTTACATCCCCAGCTTAACACAGACATAGCGTTCCAGTCGAGGACTGGGTTATGAGATTGCAGCCATGGCAATCCAAGCACCAACACATCATGTAGATTATACAGCACAAGAAAGCGAATAATCTCCTGATGATCCGGATTAATTTGCATAGTTACCTGTGTCCAGTATTGTGGTTTATTACTAGCCAATGGGGTGGAGTCAATCCCCTTCAGAGGTATAGGAGTTTCAAGAGGCTCTAAATCATACCCACAGCGTTTGGCAAAGGACCAATCCATAAGACTCAAAGCGGCGCCAGAGTCGACATAGGCATCCGCAGTAATAGATGATAAAGAACAAATCAGGGTCACAGATAGAATAAACTTAGACTGAAAAGTGCCAATTGAAACTGACTTATCAAGCTTCTTAGTACGCTTAGAGCATGCTGATATAACATGAGTTGAATCACCACAATAAAAGCACAACCCATTTTTTCGTCTAAAATTCTGCCGTTCGCTTCTGGACAGAATTCTATCACATTGCATATTCTCTGGCGTCTTCTCAGTAGACACCGCCAAATGGTGCACAGGTTTGCGCTCCCGCAGACGTCTATCGATCTGGATAGCCATTGTCATGGACTCATTCAGACCCGCAGGCACAGGGAACCCCACCATAACATCCTTAACGGCATCAGAGAGACCCTCTCTGAAATTCGCCGCCAGGGAGCACTCATTCCACTGAGTAAGCACAGACCATTTACGGAATTTTTGGCAGTATATTTCAACTTCATCTTGCCCCTGAGATAGGGACATCAAGGCTTTTTCCGCCTGAAGCTCTAAATGAGGTTCCTCATAAAGCAACCCCAAGGCCAGAAAAAACGCATCCACATTGAGCAACGCAGGATCCCCTGGAGCCAATGCAAAAGCCCAATCTTGAGGGTCGCCCCGGAGCAAGGAAATCACAATCCTGACCTGCTGAGCAGGATCTCCAGCAGAGCGAGATTTCAGGGACAAAAACAACTTGCAATTATTTTTGAAATTTTGAAAGCAAGATCTATTCCCCGAGAAAAATTCAGGCAAAGGAATTCTAGGTTCAGATATAGGAACATGAACAACAAAATCTTGTAAATTTTGAACTTTCGTGGTGAGATTATTCAAACCTGCAGCTAAACTCTGAATATCCATTTTAAACAGGTGAACACAGAGCCATTCCAGGATTAGAAGGAGAGAGAGAGAGGAAGGCTGCAATATAGGCAGACTTGCAAGTGATTCAATTGAAAGCACACTCAGAACTGAAGGAAAAAAAAAAAAAATTTTTTCAGCAGACTTCTTTTTTCTCTCCTTTCTCTGCCAATTAATTTAACCCTTTGGGGTCCGGTCAAACTGTTATGGTTCTCAATGGCAAGAGAACATAGCCCAGCATACATAGGAACTAGCTCTTGGAAGGATGGAAACTTAAACTGACCATGAACTAAACCTGCCGCACAACTAACAGTAGCCGGGTAGCGTAGCCTGCGTTTTATCCCTAGACGCCCAGCGCCGGCCGGAGGACTAACTAATCCTGGCAGAGGAAAATATAGTCCTGGCTCACCTCTAGAGAAATTTCCCCGAAAGGCAGACAGAGGCCCCCACATATATTGGCGGTGATTTAAGATGAAAATGACAAACGTAGTATGAAAATAGGTTTAGCAAAATCGAGGTCCGCTTACTAGATAGCAGGAAGACAGAAAGGGTACTTTCATGGTCAGCTGAAAACCCTATCAATACACCATCCTGAAATTACTTTAAGACTCTAGTATTAACTCATAACATCAGAGTGGCAATTTCAGATCACAAGAGCTTTCCAGACACAGAAACGAAACTGCAGCTGTGAACTGGAACAAAATGCAAAAAACAAACAAGGACAAAAGTCCGACTAAGCTGGAAGTTGTCTGGTAGCAGGAACATGCACAGAAAGGCTTCTGATTACAATGTTGACCGGCATGGAAGTGACAGAGGAGCAAGGTTAAATAGCGACTCCCACATCCTGATGGGAACAGGTGAACAGAGGGGATGATGCACACAAGTTCAATTCCACCAGTGGCCACCGGGGGAGCCCAAAATCCAATTTCACAACACCTAGCCCTAACTTTAGCCCCAACTCTAGCCCTAAGGCTACATTCACACTTGCGTTGTGTGGCATCCGTCACAATCCGTCATTTTGGACAAAAAACGGATCCTGCAAATGTGCCCACAGGATGCCTTTTTTGCCCATAGACTTGTATTGCCGACAGATGGCCACACATTGCGTCCATCATGCACTGGATCCGTTGTGTTTTGGCGGACCGTCGTCACAAAAAAGTTCAATGTAACCTTTTTTTTGTACGTCGCATCCGCCATTTCCGCGCATGCGTGGCCGTAACTCTGCCCCCTCTTTCCCAGGACATAGACTGGGCAGCGGATGCGTTGAAAAACTGCATCCGCTGCCCACGTTGTGCACAATTTTCACAACGTGCATCAGTACGTCGGGCAGACGCATTGCGACCACCCCGTACCGACGCAGGTGTGAAAGAAGCCTAAGGCTACTTTCACACTAGCGTCGTACTCAGCCCGTCGCAGTGTGTCGGGCCGACGTACCGACGCTAGCGTTGTAAGCGCCACACAATGGGTGCAGCGGATGCTGTTTTTCAACGCATCCGCTGCCCCATTGTGAGGTGCGGGGAGATGGGGGCAGAGTTCCGGCCGTGCATGCGCGGTCGGAAATGGCGGACACGTCGCACAAAAAAAGTTACATGTAGAGTTTTTTTTTGTGCCGACGGTCCGCCAAAGCACGACGCATCCGAGCACGACGCATCCATCGCACGACGGATGCGATGTGTGGCAATCCGTCGCAATGCATCGCTAATGCAAGTCAATGGAGAAAAAAACGCATCCTGCAACCACTTTTGCAGGATGCGTTTTTTCTCCAAAACGATGCATTGCGACGGAAGCCAAAAAACACTAGTGTGAAAGTAGCCTAACCCTAGCCCTAACCCTAACCCTAGCCCTAACCCTAAATTTAGCCCCAACCCTAACTCTAAATTTATCCCCAACCCTAGCCCTAACCCTAACCCTAGCCCTAACCCTAACCCTAATTTTAGCCCCAACCCGTCTCTCCTGCCGGCCGGCAGATGGCAGCAGATGGCGGGCGCACTGCGCATGCGCTCGCCATTTTCTTTCCCGAGGAAGAAGCCGGCGGGCAGGAGGAGACGCAGGAGGACCCAGGGACACTGGTAAGTATGATAGGGTCCCCGAATCCCCCTATTTCTCTGTCCTCTGATGTGCGATCACATCAGAGGACAGAGAATTACAGATCGCTTTTTTTTGCGGTCGCCGGTAAACAGTTAATTACCGGCGATCGCAAAACAGGGGTCGGTAAAAACTGACCCCGATCATGTTCTTTGGGGTCTTGGCTACCCCCGGCAACCGAGACCCCAGAGAAAATCCGACTCTGGGGGGCGCTATTCTCTTTTTCCACAGCGCCGTTAATTAACGGCGCTGTGGTTTAAGTACCCTTAGCGGCCGCCATTAAAAGGCGTATCGGCGGTCGTTAAGGGGTTAAGAAAGGCCAGGTGATGCAAATTTCCCATGTTTATAAATATCCAGCCTCCTCTAACCTTGTGCCAAAAAACAGCAGCCATGGGTTCTCCTTTTAGCACCCCATCACTCTCCCTCTTGGTCAAATAGCCTGGAGGTGTGTTTTGGGTCATTGTCCTGTTGAAAAATAAATGATGGTCCAACTAAACGCAAACCAGATGGAATAGCATGCCGCTGCAAGATGCTGTGGTAGCCATGCTGGTTCAGTATGCCTTCAATTTTGAATAAATCCCCAACAGTGTCACCAGCAAAGCACCCCCACACCATCACACCTCCTCCTCCATGCTTCATGGTGGGAACTAGGCATGTAGGGTACATCTGTTCACCTTTTCTGCGTCACACAAAGACACGGTGGTTGGAACCAAAGATCTCAAATTTTGACTCATCAGACCAAAGCACAGATTTCCACTGGTCTAATGTCCATTCCTTGTGTTCTTTAGCCCAAACAAGTTTCTTCTGCTTGTTGCCTGTGCTTAGCAGTGGTTTCCTAGCAGCTATTTTACCATGAAGGCCTGCTGCACAAAGTCTCCTCTTAACAGTTGTTGTAGAGATATGTCTGCTGCTAGAACTCTTTGTGGCATTGACCTGGTCTCTAATCTGAGCTGCTGTTAACCTGCGATTTCTGAGGCTGGTGACATGGATAAACTTATCCTCAGAAGCAGAGGTGACTCTTGGTCTTCCTTTCCTGGGGCGGTCCTCATGTGAGCTAGATTCCTTGTAGCGCTTGATGGTTTTTGCCACTGCACTTGGGGACACTTTCAAAGTTTGCCCAATTTTTCGGACTGACTGACCTTCATTTCTTAAAGTAATGATGGCCACTCATTTTTTGTTTACTTAGCTGCTTTTTTCTTTCCATAATACAAATTCTAATAGTCTATTCAGTAGGACATTCAGCTGTGTATCCACCAGACTTCTGTACAACACATCTGATGGTCCCAACCCCATTTATAATGCAAAAAATCCCACTTATTAAACCTGATAGGGCACACCTGTGAAGTGAAAATCATTCCCGGTGACTACCTCTTGAAGCTCATCAAGAGAATGCCAAGAGTGTGCAAAGAAGTTGGAGCGCCTCCATGGGGCCGTGGGTTAGTCGGTACCGGGTCCTGCAGTTCACAGGGGGATGTCACGATGGCTGACCCGTGGCCCTGGGACATCCGTGTAAATGGGAAAGGTCTTTAAAGGGATAAAGTTTGTGTTCGTGATGCCACCTGTGGTACTCGGTCAGGGTGACCGATGCTGCTTTAAGGTGTCCGCTAATATTATGGCAGCTAGATGGTATACCTTCCCACAGGTGATGTATGTCCCCAGGGATTCCCGGTGTGTAGATGGTGGATGGTGAGAGGCACAGAGAAGAACGAGAACACAAGGTTGCAGTCTCATTACCTTTACTGAAGACTTCAGCATCCACAGTCCAGGGCACCAGATCACAGGGCAGGCAGAGTCCAGCCAGTTTGGAGGCAAGTCCAGAATCCCCTTGTCCAGGTGGAAATCAGTAGCCTTCCCTTGCGCTGCAGTGTTGTAGTTCCTTACTGCCTAAGGCTACTTTCACACTAGCGTCGGGCTCGGCCCGTCGCTGTGCGTCGGGCCGACGTTCCCGACGCTAGCGTTGTCTCCGCCGCACAACGGGGGCAGCGGATGCATTTTTCCAGTGCATCCGCTGCCCCATTGTGAGGTGCGGGGAAGTGCGGGGAGGTGGGGGCGGAGTTCCGGCCGTGCATGCGCGGTCGGAAAAAGCGGATTGTCGTGAGCAAAAAACGTTACATGTAGCGTTTTTTGCTCCCGACGGTCCGCCACTGCACGACGCATCCGTCGCACGACGGGTGCGACATGTGGCAATCCGTCACAATGCGTCGCTTCATGTTAATCAATGGTGAAAAAACGCATCCTGCAAACACTTTTGCAGGATGCGTTTTTTCGGCAAAACGACGCATTGTGACGGAATGCAGTTAACGCTAATGTGAAAGTAGCCTAAGGCTTCGCATAAGGTCCTTACTGGTGTAATATCTTTCTCTCTGTCCCCCATATAGGATAGGACAAACCCGTATGACTGGTGGCTTGAGGCGGTTTATAGGGTCTCTAGCATGCCCCAGCCTCTAAGGGGTGCCACCGTGCCTCCTGGGTGTAGGGGCGGACAGGTAACTTGCAATTAGCTGTCCTGGCGGTCTCTGGAGCAAAGCATAAAGGTCCTTACTCCCTCGGTGTTCCGGCTACCGGGCTTCTGCGCCTCAGAAGGAGGCAGCCTGTGTAGGGCTGGTCCCCTTCTGGTATCCTCTCCTTTGCTACGACTTCCTTCAGGCTCGCTGCAATACAGTTCTGCCTTTGATGTCTCTTCCTAGGAGCTGCAGCTCTGAGGGAATGCACAGCTCTGTGTCCTTTCTCCTTCGTTCACTGACAGGATCCCATCCCTGTCAGGGACCAACTAACTGAGCTGAGCTCAGCCAGCAACTAACTAACTTTCCTTACAGGCGACCAGTTTTACCTATGTGGGAAGTGACCTAATAAATATGAGCAGAGGCTCCCCCTGGTGTCTGGAGTGTGAAATGTGTTGCATGTTTGTGATACGTGGATGCAGTTATCCTTCTTTGCCTCCAAAACGTAGCATTACTCTCCCAGAGAGGAAAGCAATACCACTGCGACGACCAGGACCCTGGGGCGCTGCACAGTCCTCAAAGCAAAAGGTGGCTACTTTGAAGAACCTAGAATATAAGACATAATTTCAGTTGCTTCACACTTTTTTGTTAAGAATATAATTCCACATGTGTTAATTCATAGTTTTGATGCCTTCAGTGTGAATGTATAATTTTCATAGTCATGAAAATACAGAAAAATCTTTAAATGAGAAGGTGTGTCCAAACTTTTGGTCTGCACTGTACATTTTTTTTTTGTTGCCTAAAATACAAAGGAAACGTGCCTTTAAATAAATTTTGATCAAGGGTGTGGCACATTCCTTCATTTCCAGGAGGTAGTGATCAAGGCCCTAATATTTGGAAGTCAGGAAGGAACGGGCCCCAGTACTTCTGGAACTGAAGGTGCCCGTATCATACTAGGGCAACATTTCCCAGTTGAGATCCCTCAGAACTCTAAGAAAGAAAGGTAGCAAAAAAGATGCAATGAGTGTTACAGAAGAGGATAAGAAAGGACGCCACTTATCAATGCGACACCTAACCCGACAAACCTGTGTATAAGATAAACGTTTCAAACTTTACCACTCATCCATGGACTACTAAATTATTTTCTGATTTACACAACTTACGTATGCCAACCTGATGCACTCTACACAACTCACATATGTCAACCTGATGCATTCTACACTACTCACATTTGTCAATGTACTGAATTCCCATATACCAACTTGATGCACTCCAAACAACTTACATGTGCCACCACATTATAACATTCAAATATCAGGAAAACAGTAGATTAATTCCAATATAGGGTCACTTGTAGGGGTTTCCACTATTTAGGCACATCAGGGGCCCTCCAAATGCGACATAACCCTTGCAGACCATTCCATCAAAGTCTGTGTTCCAAAACATCATTCCTTCCTTTCCAAGTCCTGCTGTGCGCCCAAACAGTAGTTTTTCCTTACGTATGGGGTATTGATGTACTCAAGAAAAATTGCACAACAACATTTGGGGACTATTTTCTCATGGGATCCTAGTGAAAATGAAAAAATTGGGGGCTGAAACATTTTTGTGGGAAAAAAATCAATCTTTTTTCATTTTCACAGTTCAATGTTGTAAAATTATATGAAGTTCAAGGTGCTTTCCACACATATAAATTCCTTGAGGGATCAAGATTAATTTCCAAAATGGGTCACTCAGTAACCTCATTGCTCTTGAGACATGACAGGGAGTGACCTATGGTTACAGTACAGAATCAAAGTTCCCGGCTGCCGCGATACCCAGCGATGAAATCAGTAATCATGCCACTCATCAGAGTCACGAAGTCTTATAGAGGTCAGCGTGACTCGGCGACTCTGATGAGCTGTGTTCCGGGCAGTGGAGCTGCTGAGACCAGAGCAGAGCTAGGATCAGCGGGGGACCGAAGAGAAGAGCTGAGTGTTATGTTTTTTATATCAGTGAGTGAGTACTGGTGGCCATAATCATGTATGACTGTGGGGATGGATTATATTCTATGTGGTGCCTACATTATATTCTATGGGGGGCTGTATTATATTATATAAGGGGGCTGCATTATACTCTATGAGGGGACTACATTATATTCTACAGGGGGCTGCATTTTACCCTATGAGGGGGCTGCATTATATTCTATGAGGGTGCTATATTATATAGTATGAGGGGGCTACATTATATTCTATGAAAGGACTATATTATATTCTATGTGGGGCAGCATTATACCCTATGAGGGGGCTGCATTATACCCTATGAGGGGGCTGCATTATATCCTATGAGGGTGCTATATTATATAGTATGAGGGGGCTACTGTTGTGAATTAGACTTTTTGGCTCCCTCTGGTGGTTACTAGTGATATGACTCTGGGATTTTCTTCCCTCAGTTTGCACCCACCTGGGTCGTTAGTCCAGGGGTGTTGCTATATAAACCTCATGGATCCTTAGTCCAGTGCATGGCATCGTTGTAATCAGATCCTTTTTGTTTGCTCCTATCTGCTGGTCCTGGTTCGTGCAAAATTAAGCTAAGTCTTGCTTCTTTGTTTTTTCAGTTATTTGCTTGCTCTCATTTTTGTCCAGCTTGTACTAAATGTGATTCCTGACCTTGCTGGAAGCTCTAGGGGGCTGGTGTTCTCCCCTCGGCCCGTTAGACGGTTCGGGGCTTCTTGAATTTCCAGCGTGGATATTTTTGATAGGGTTTTTTCTGACCATATAAGTTATCTTACTATATTCTGCTATTAGCTAGTGGGCCTCTCTTTGCTAAATACCTAGCTCATTCTTACGTTTGTCTTTTCCTCTTACCTCACCGTTATTATTTGTTGGGGGCTTGTATCCAACTTTTGGGGTCTTTATCTCTGGAGGCAAGAAAGGTCTTTCTTTTCCCTTCTAGGGTTAGTTAGTTCTCCGGCTGGCGCGAGACGTCTAGAATCAACGTAGGCACGTTCCCCGGCTGCTGTTAGTTGTGGTGCTAGGATTAGATATATGGTCAGCCCAGTTACCACTGCCCTATGAGCTGGTTTTTGTGTTTGCAGACTTGGTAACTATTTCTGAGACCCTCTGCCATTGGGGTCATAACAGGCTACATTACATTCTATGAGAGGACTATATTATATTCTATGTGGGGCTGCATTATACTCTATGAGGAGGCTGCATTTTGCTCTTTTGGGTGGCTGTATTAAGCTCTATGGGGTGGCTGCATTATGCTCTATGGGGTGGCTGCATTATACTCTATTGGACCTTGGGCAGTGCATTATACTGCAGGGTGGGCCATTTATATGGATACACCTAAATAAAATGGGAATGGTTGGTCATATCAACTTCCTGTTTGTGGCACATTAGTATATGCGAGGGGGAAAACTTTTCAAGATGGGTGGTGACCATGGCGGCCATTTTGAAATCAGCCATTTTGGATCCAATTTTATTTTCTCCAATGGGAAGAGGGTCATGTGACACATCAAACTTATTGAGAATTTCACAAAAAAAACAATTGTGTGCTCGGTTTTAACATAACTTTATTCTTTCATGAGTTATTTACAAGTTTATGACCACTTATAAAATGTGTTCAAAGTGCTGCCAATTGTGTTGGATTGTCAATGCAACCCTGTTCTCCCACTTTTGACACACTGATAGCAACACCGCAGAAGAAATACTAGCACAGGCTTCCAGTATCCGTTGTTTCAGATGCTGCACATCTAGTATCTTCACAGGATAGACAATTGCCTTCAGATGACCCCAAAGATAAAAGTTTAAGGGGGTCAGATCGGGAGACCTTGGTGGCCATTCAACTGGCCCATGACGACCATCATGATAATGTGTTGCCCTCTTTATCCACTGAAGATGGCGTGTTCCCTGAGTTTTCCCAGCAAGATGGTGCACCGCCACATTATGGGTGTCAGGTCTGAGCATTCCTACATGAACAGTTTCCTGGAAACTGGATTGGTCGTCGTGGGCTCAGATCAGTCAAGATGGGACGTAGAGTGTACATTAATGAGAAAAAAATGAACTTTTTTGAATTTACCAAATGGCTGCAATGAAACAGAGTGAAAAATGTAAAGGGGTCTGAATACTTTCCGTACCCACTGTGTGTATAGGTCTATATTGATAGTCAACTGCACGCTGATTGATCTATAGAATTATTAATGTTTCCACACAGAAAAACAATGCTACTAAATGGCATACAGTGGATATAATTAGTCTATATGACCCTATTAAAATGCAAGGCTTTTGTCACGTAAAAATCATGCCAAGAAGAATAATTTCAGAAATGTTTTCACCTCTTAATGCCACCCATAATCTGTACAATTCAAGTGAAATCTTTTCTTTTGGAAAAGAAAAAGAAAGAATTAAAAGAATATGGTTGCATAAATATGCACACCCTTAAATTAAAACTGTTTTGGCATACCATCTGAATTTATGACAACATTCAGTTTTTTGGGGTAGAAGTTTATCAGCATGGCAGATATAGAATTGACAAGCTTTACCCACTCTTCCTTACAGTAGGGCTCCAAATGTGTCAGATTGCAAGGGCATCTCCTGTGCACAGTGCCCTCTTTTACGTAAATCCACATGTTTTTAATTGGATTCATGTCTGATCTCTGGCTGGGTCATTCCAAAACTTTGATCGTCTACTGGCGAAGATATGCTTTTGTTGATTTGGATGAATGCTTAGGTTCATTATCGTGC
Source organism: Ranitomeya variabilis (assembly GCF_051348905.1). Classification (NCBI taxonomy): domain Eukaryota; kingdom Metazoa; phylum Chordata; class Amphibia; order Anura; family Dendrobatidae; genus Ranitomeya; species Ranitomeya variabilis. The sequence continues at coordinate 207,340,862 of NC_135236.1, forward strand.
TGAAAGGTGAAATTCCTCTTTATCTTCAGCTTTTTAGCAGAGGCCTGAAGGTTGCATTGCAAAACTGATTTATATTTGGAACTGTTCATAATTCCTTCAACCTTGGCTAAAGCCCCAGTTTCAGCTGCAAAAAAACAGCTCCAAGTCATAATCCTTCCTCTACCATGCTTCACTGTGGGTATAGTGTTTGTTTGGTAATGCGCAGTGTTGGCTTTACATCCAAATAGTTAAGAATTATGACCAAAAGTTCAACGATGGTCTCATTAGTATTCACAAATGCTTTTGCCACACTTGATGCATATTTTGGCAAAACATAGCCAGGCTTGAATGTTTTTCTTTTTAAGTAAATGCTTCTGTCCTACCACCTTACCACACAGGCCAGACATATGAACAGTTCAGGAGACTGTTGTCACATGCAGCACACAACCAGTATTTGCAAGATATTCATTTAATGTTGCTGTAGGCCTATTGGCAGCCTCCCTGACCAAATTGCTTTAATTTTTGAGGTTCATCCAGTTCTAGGTAATATCACTGTTATGCCAAATTTAAGCCACTTTTTAAACAATGGTCTTCACAGTGCTCCATGATATATCCAATACCTTGGATTTTTTTTTGTTTCCTTCTCCTGAATATTAACTTTCAATAATGAGATACATTTTCTGTGTTGTAAGCTGTTTATGAACCATGACTTTTGCTGTAAACTGCAACTAAAACATTGTTAGGAAATCCTACTAGAATAGCTAAACTTTATATGGAGTTAACCAGAATCACTGTAAATGATGGCAGCTGTGTACTGACCACTATTTAACATGAATTTAAATGGTGATTGGCTAATTCTGGACACAATCACATCTCCAATTATAATAGCTTGTTAATACTAATGGAACCACATCATTTTGGTCTTGTTATTTTTATTTTCCACCTCAAAATGATTTCATTTTGTTTCTCGATGGATTTGTAAAAATAATGCGTAACATTAAAGGGAATCTGTCAGCAGGTTTTTTTCTACCTCATCTGGAAGCAGCCTGATGTAGTCAAAGAGAATCTCTATCCAACAATGAATCCAACTTAGAATAATGGGTGCAGCCATTCTCAGACAACCAACGTTTTTAGATGTAGCAATGAAGCAGAGCTGAAAAGCTAACCATGCTCACACCATGCTCTGTATATACAATGTCCATAGACAGTGAGATGCCTATTACAGGAGTGGTGTGTTGGACTAGGGCTCACAGACCAGCTAGTCACAGCAATGAGAAACTCTTGGTGCTAAAACAATCACTGTGAGCAAACAAAACCTCAGAGTGTGATAAGAGCGGCATAGCTGAAATCTGTGTTTTAACCCCTACCTCGTGCTGTCTTCAGGTTACATAGCAAAAACCCTCTGATAGATTCCCTTTAAGATGAAAAAAGCTCTGAAATGATTCTTCTTGGTATGATTTTTTACATGACTAAAACCTGGCCTTTTAATAGGGCTATAAAGACTTTCTATATTCACAGTATATTCAAAATCTATGATACATAAGTCATGTAGTAGTTCTGAAAGCATGGGAAATAGGTTTATACATCAATTCTGAAGGACCAATGCATGGTTCTTAATGAGGACCACACCACCTTCACCACAGTTTACATGCTACCCTGGCTATATAATGATGAAGTGGCTGAAGCTCTGAATAAAATGGTTTTTTTTTTCCTATTTCTCATCTCCTTTTCAGAGATATTGAGCTTGTGAAGTATATTTGGTAATTTCCACTTAAATCAAGAAAGCGTTAGCAGAAATTTATCTTTGGGGGCATTTACTTTTTCTCCTGTATGACATGGAGCAATCAAAAGCTGGGGTGTCATGCAGGGGAGAAAAAGAAAACATTTCCCGAGAATGTTAGAATCAGCTATCTATGTGTGATTTGGTATGACAAATGTTATGATCCTCAGTGGCTTAGGATCACAAATCTAACCAGCTAAGTAAGAGATAATAGGACAAGCTCTGGGGATGTGGTAACTGGACTGACCGCAAACCTGATCCTAACCGCACACACTATAGGTAGCCGTGGAACGTTTCCTGAAATCCTAGACGTCTCTTCACGGCCTGAGAAACTGACTACCCCTAAAGAGAAAGTAAGACCTCACTTGCCTCAGAGAAATAACCCCAAAGATATAGGAAGCCCCCACAAATAATAACGGTGAGTTAAGAGGAAAAGACAAACGCAGAGATGAAACAGGTTAAGCAAATGAGGCCCGCTAACACTAGATAGCAGAAAATAGCAAGGCATCTGTGCGGTCAGTAAAAAACCCTATACAAAAATATCCACGCAGAGAATGCGAGAACCCCCACACCAACTAACGATGTGGGGGGAGCAACTCAGCACCCCAGAGCTACCAGCAAGCAGAGATATCACATATTAGCAAGCTGGAAAAAACTCATAATATTCTAGGAAACATATTGAACACAGAAGAGCAAGAATAAGCAAACAGAACTTAGCTTCTCTTGGAGAGACTGGTAACAGATGTAGACAGGAGGAATCAGAATAGCACTGAATACAACGACAACAGGCAAGGAATGAAGGACCAGGTGAATTAAATAGGAAACCTGACTAGCAGATGACGAGACAGCTGATCCCATCCAGAAACCTGCAGAATAACAAAAAGAGCCACCAGGGGGAGCCCAAAGAGAGAACTCACACAGTACCACTCATGACCACAGGAGGGAGCCCGGAAACAGAGTTCACAACAGACAAATGACTAATGTCTAACCAGATCATCCAAATCTAACCGCCAGCAATTATTGTGCAGGGCATCTATCCCAGGCATCAGGAAATAAATCTGCATGTGTCTTACCATATCAAAGCCAGTTCTGACATTCTCTGGGGGCTGCATGACACCTCCTGCTTTTGATTGGCCAATTTCATGCAAGGGAAAAAGTAAAATGCCCAGTATCATGCATCTCTGCTAATGCCTCCTTGGTTTTCATGGTAAATAGCATATAGAACTTTATAAACTAACATCTCCGCAAAGGAGATGAAAAATAAAAAAAATGAAAATATGTTTTATTCATTTCATCAGCCACATTATTATGATTTGGCTAATTTAGCACATAAATTATGAGCTGATGAGAAGAATTTAGCTGTAATGATGTCTCACATACACAGCTCAGCACATAGAGGCGGATTCCTGTGTGGTTTTATTTTCCTTTTTTACACACAAAGACCAAAACCAGTACAATGGAGAACATTTTAGAGCAGTACTGAGATGTCTAGATGTAAATCAAACTTTGGAGAGAGATTAAAACTTGCTAGAGATCTCAGCACAATCTTTCTGTGTCTCCCTCTGTCTGTCTTCTCACTCTGCTCCTCCTGTCTCCTTCCCTCCCTTCTGCACAGAGTTTAATGGGCTGTGTCACAGAGCACCTCAATGTGCTGGTGGACCATCTTGTTTCAGCTAGATAGATTTGAGTTGTGTTTTTTCTCAGAGTGGATGACAATTGTGGGAGGCAGGGAGAGGGGAAGAAGAGTCTGATAAGTGGGGAGGAAGCAGATTTCTCTAATAAGATATATTCCGGTTTCTTAGAATTGCCTGTCATATTGATTTCTGCAACGATTGTTAAAAGTACAATTCGATTTTAACCAGACAGCCAAACAATTGGTCAGCTACAACTACAGCCAATCAGCAGTTGGTAGTGTGCTGCAGTTCTCGCACATCCTTTTGACGTCCAGCGGAAGTGTCAGAGAAGCAGTCGATTAGCGACTGCTGCTTGGTTGTAGTGCTCACATGGCAAAACAGTGTCATGCAAGCCCTGGGAGACCCTACATAGCTGGAATGGCGCCATTGCAGGAGGTGAGTGTCTATCATTTTTATTTTACACTGGGGTATATAATCTTTAAGAAGGGGTTGTCTGAGTAGCGGACGACCCTTTTATGGCACTTGTACACATTGCTTATGTAGCATTACAATGTTACATAAAAACAGGGAGATTCGCTGTGTCAGCAATGGAGCAGAACGTATTAGTTGTTTTTATTCCACTCTGATAAAAGTAGTATTTAAGAAGGTGATGTCTGGGTTTGCCTGAGTAGTAGACAACCCCTATTGTAACTGTAATACTGATTTTTTTTTTTACTGTTGATTTGTATGCACATAGTGCATACTCCAAAGACCGACAATCTCCATATAAGTAACAACATAAAAGGCTGATTAGTCATAGTTTCTACGTATCAAAGCTATCATCTAAGCTATGTCTGCAAGTTGCTGCAATACTGATGAATCTCTGATGAATCATACTTCTCTTCATGTCCCAATGACACACCTTTTAGGTAAGATATGAGAAAAGATTGAATGATATATCTATGATCCAGGTGATATAGCCTAGATGTGAGTAATTTCACTTCTAGAATAAAATCTGTATTTAGTTGTTAGAGGGGTGCTCCAGTAGGATTGACAGGATAGGTGATAACTATTCGATCAGTGGGAGTCCCTCCACTGATACCTCCATCGATCACCAGAACAGAGAACTTGATGGCAGAACTTTGGACGCAGCGAACTTGTGCTGCGTCCAAAGCGCTGCCAGTTCTGGATCGTCAACACATATCCTCAAACTCCAATCTAAGTTGTAGTGAAATGTGAGATTTTCAGAGGGAGATTCAGGAGTTACTAGTCATGGTGTATCGCGCTATCCTACTCTCAGAGGTGGTCGTGCCGTCACACTATGCATGGATGATGTTTTACAGGAATCAGCTCCCACTGATAAAGTATTTGTACATCACATAGTTGAAAGGAGAAAATACATTTTCATTCTTTTTGTCAAAAATACGTTTTTTAAATTCAAGGGTTATTTCCTTCTCATAGTTATGGTGTTACTTCTGTAACTCACAGGGAATTAAATGAGCTTTACAGAAACAGTTTTATCTCAGCTGCTCTTGTGTGTTTCCATCCCAAATGGTTGGTGCTGGATGGAGTTATTCCGGCTTGTGCCACGAAAGGTTTTGATGGAAATAACCAGTTATATTTAGTTATTTCTTTTACTCGCTTATATAGCACCATTAATTCCACAGCGCTTTAAATAAATCATCACTGTGCCCATTGGGGCTCACGATCTAAATTTCTTATCAGTATGTCTTTGGAATGGGGGAAGACATACTGATAGACACTGATAGACATACTGATAGACACCCACACAAACACGGAGAGAAAAAACATACTCCTTACAGATGTTCTCCTTGGTGGGGTTTGAACCAATATGTCATTCAAAACTGAGTGATTTCTAGTAAAGTCAACTTTATGAAATCTTCATGACTTACATATCTCTAATCTGTGTTGAAAACATGTACATTTATACTATTTCCAGTGTAGCAAAAAAAAAAAGCATAAATATGAAAAAGCCATTGAGTAAAATGTTCTAAATACAGTATGGGCTGTAGGCGGTAAACCGGCTATTTTAGAATTGAGCTTAAAAGGAATTGTGGTTTTTGACAGCACTCAGCAGCATGTCTATTTTCACACAGAGTTCATGTAATCGTGCAGATCTTGCTCTAATTTCACTGCCAATCCATAAACACAGTCTTCAAAAGGGAGCTTTTTTTTCTTGAGCTCTATGTGAAGGGTCCACAATAAAGCTGCAAGAAGAGAACACTTCAGACCATTGACTCGTACCATAGGTCAATTTTTCCATGGAAAATACCTGCAGCATGTGGATGAGAATTTTAAATTCAGATACACAATTCTTTCAATACGTGTGGGTGAACCCAGCGATTAAAAAAATAAATCGCATGCAACCTAATTGAATGATTAGGTGCACCGTTAGCTTTATTCCTGTGTAATTTGACAGTTGCAGGGGAGTAGCTGGAGGATGCTAGAAAGGCATGTGCCCTAGGTGCAGGGATAGGGGGTCAATAAGCCACCATGCCTTGATCAAGGTATTGTTACAAAGCTGAATCTTTGCTCCAGAGGAGAGAAAAGCCAAGCTACGACTTCAGGCAGTTGTATCTTTGCACAGAGTACCTTTACATGAAGTAAGATGATGTACAGTTTTATGAATAAGTAGATAAAGCCCCACATACATTTCAGATATCTGTCTTCGATATTTCAGTTGATCATTTGGCCAACAATTATCTCCTCCATCTCCCCCATACACTGGAGCACTCACTCTGCTGAGGGCTAGGGCATTCTCAATGAGAGAGCCTCTACCAGAAATCTCTGGTGGCAGCTTATGGCTTACAAGTGCTTCTCACAAAATTACAATTTCATCAAAAAGGTTATTTATTTCAGTTCTTCAATACAGAAACTGAAACTCATATATTATATAGAGACATTACAAACAGAGTGATCCATTTCAAGTGTTTATTTCTGTTAAAGTTGTTGATTACGGCTTACAGCAAATGAAAGCCCGAAAGTCGTTATCTCAGTAAATTGGAATAATTAACAAAAAAAACCTGCAAAGACTTCCTAAACATTTAAAAAGGTTAATTTGCCTGTTTCATTAGGCTCCACAATCATGAGGAAGACTGCTGACTTGACAGATGTCCAGAAGGCAGTCATTGACACATTCCACAAGGAGGGTAAGCCACAAAAGGTCATTGCTAAAGACACTGGCTGTTCACAGAATGCTGTATCCAAGTATATTCATGGAAAGTTGAGTGGAAAGAAAAAATTTGGTAGAAAAAGGAGCACTAGCAACCGGGATAACCGCAACCTAGAAAGGATTGTGAAGAAAAGGCCATTCAAAAATTTGGGGGAGATTCACAAGGAGTGGACTGCTGCTGGAGTCATTGCTTCAAGAGCCAACACACACAGACGTATCCAGGACATGGATGCGACAAGTGTCGCATTCCTTGTGTCAAGCCACTCATGGCCAATAGACAACGCCAGAAGCGTCTTACCTGGGCAAAGGAGAAAAAGAACTGGACTGTTGCTCAATGGTCAAAGGTGTTCTTTTCAGATTAAAGTAAATTTTGAATTTCATTTGGAAATCAAGGTCCCAGAGTCTGGAGTAAGAGTGGAGAGGCCGCAATCCAAGCTGCTGGAGGTCTAGTGTGAAGTTTCCACAATCAGTGATGGTTTGGGAACCATATCATGTGCTGGTGTATGTCCACTGTGTTCTATCAAGACCAAAGTCAGCACAGCCATCTTCCAGGAAATTTTAGAGCACTTCATGCTTCCCTCTGCCGACAAGCTTTTTGGGAGATGGAAATTTCATTCTCCAGCAGGATGAGGCACCTGTCCACACTACCAGAAAGAAGTACCAATACCTGGTTTACAAACAACAGTATCACTGTGATTGATTGGCCCTCAAACTCGCCTGACCTTAACCACTTAGGGATTCTATGAGGTATTGTCAAGAGGAAGATGAGACACCAGACCCCAGAGGCGTATCTAGGGGAAGGGGGGCGCAGTCGGCCGACTAATGCCTGGAAGTCAGCTGTTCTCTGTGCCTACTGTCAAGCTGACAGCTGGCACAGAGAAGCTGCAGCGCGCCGGCTCCCAGGGATCAATTGTACTCGCATCTTACAGACACGAGTACAATTGAAGCTCTGACTGCTGGGTCAGAGCGACGCCAGCAGCGTGATCAGATCATGTGATCACACTGTTGACGTTATTCTCCAGCGCTGCAGGGCAGAGACGCAGATCGGTGGTAAGTGCTCCACTGGACCTGAAGACACCGAAGGTGCGGGGGGGGGGACATTTAATGTGTGTGGGGATGGGGGGATTTATTGTGGGCGGGAGATTTAATATGAGTGGGGATAGGGGGGTTTATTGTGGGATGGGTGATTTAATGTGAGTAGGGATGGGGGGATTTATTGTGAGGGGGAGATTTAATGTCAGTGGGGATGGGGGATTTATTGATTTACTGTGGGGGGATTTAATGTGAGTGTGGATGGGGGATTTAATGTGAGTGAGGATGGGGGATTTATTATGGGATGGGGGATTTAATGTGAGTGGGGATGGGGGGATTTATTGTGGGGGGAGATTTAATGTGAGTGGGGATGGGGAATTTATGGTGGGATGGGGGATTTAATGTGCGTGGGGATGGGGGGATTTATGGTGGGATGGGGATTTAATGTGAGTGTGGATGGGGGGATTTATTGTGGGGGAAGATTTATTGTGAGTGGAGATGGGGGTATTTATTGTGTGGGGGAGGATTTGAGTGGGGATGAGGACTTATTGTGTGGGGGGAGAATTTGAGTGGGGGTGGTGTTATGAGCTGGTGGTTTAGGAGCAACATGGGACGTGCTCTGGAGGAGGTGGTACCTGTACTGACCGCAGTTCCTGAGCTTAACACAACACTAGAAGTAGCCGTGGGATGTTCCTGTCACTCCCTAGACACCTCATCACAGCCGGAGGACTAACTACCCCTAAAGATAGAAACAGGAAAGCTATCTTGCCTCAGAGAAAATCCCCAAAGGATAGGACAGCCCCCCACAAATATTGACTGTGAGTGGAGAGGGAAATGACATACGCAGAATGAAACCAGGATGTAGCAAAGGAGGCCAGTCTAACTAGATAAATAGAACAGGAAAGAATACTGTGCGGTCAGTATAAAAAACTAGAAAAATCCACCACAGAGTTTACAAAAATCTCCACACCTGACTAAAGGTGTGGAGGGTAAATCTGCTTCCCAGAGCTTCCAGCTTAACTGAATAAATCCATACTGACAAGCTGGACTAGAAAAAACATAGAAAGTGCAGAAAGATTAAGTCCACAACAAGTGGACTGCAAAAGAACAAAGCAAGGACTTATCTTTGCTGAACTGGTCAGAATATCAGGGAAATCCAAGCAGAGATGTGAATCCAACCAGGAACCATTGACAACTGGCACAGGCTGAAGGATAGAACCAGGCTAAATAGCCGAGCCAGAAAGACAATCAGTGGAAGCAGCTGCTGACTACTAAATCCAAGGAGCAGCAGTACCACTTAAAACCACCGGAGGGAGCCCAAGAGCAGAACTCGCAAAAATACCACTTACAACCACTGGAGGGAGCCCAAGAGCGGAATTCACAACAGTACCCCCCCCTTGAGGAGGGGTCACCGAACCCTCACCAGAGCCCCCAGGCCGATCAGGACAAGCCAAGTGAAAAGCACGAACCAAATCGGCGGCATGGACATCGGAGGCAACAACCCAAGAACTATCCTCCTGGCCATAACCCTTCCACTTGACAAGATACTGAAGCCTCCGCCTCGAAAAACGAGAATCCAAAATTTTCTCCACCACATGTTCCAACTCCCCATCAACCAACACCGGGGCAGGAGGATCAACAGAGGGAACAACGGGCACCACATATCTCCGCAACAAAGATCTATGGAAAACATTATGGATGGCAAAAGAGGCTGGAAGGGCCAAACGAAAAGATACCGGATTGATAATCTCAGAAATCTTATAAGGACCAATAAACCGAGGCTTGAACTTTGGGGAAGAAACCTTCATAGGAACATGACGAGAAGATAACCAGACTAAATCCCCCACCCGAAGCCGGGGACCAACACACCGACGGCGGTTAGCAAAACGTTGAGCCTTTTCCTGAGACAACGTCAAATTGTCTACCACATGAGTCCAAATCTGCTGTAACCTGTCCATTACAGAATCCACACCAGGACAATCAGACGGCTCAACTTGCCCCGAAGAAAAACGAGGATGAAAACCAAAATTACAAAAGAAAGGCGAAACCAAAGTAGCCGAACTAGCCCGATTATTAAGGGCAAACTCTGCCAACGGCAAGAAAGCCACCCAATCATCCTGGTCAGCAGACACAAAGCATCTCAAATAGGTTTCCAAGGTCTGATTAGTTCGCTCAGTTTGGCCATTTGTCTGAGGATGAAATGCCGAAGAAAATGACAAATCAATGCCCATCCTAGCACAAAAGGCCCGCCAAAACCTAGAAACAAACTGGGAACCTCTGTCAGACACAATATTCTCCGGAATGCCATGCAAACGAACCACATGCTGAAAAAACAATGGAACCAAGTCAGAGGAGGAAGGCAATTTAGGCAAAGGTACCAAATGGACCATTTTAGAGAACCGGTCACAAACCACCCAGATAACAGACATCTTCTGGGAAACAGGAAGATCCGAAATAAAATCCATGGAAATATGCGTCCAGGGCCTCTCAGGGACCGGCAAAGGCAAAAGCAACCCACTAGCGCGGGAACAGCAAGGCTTGGCCCGGGCACAAGTCCCACAGGACTGCACAAAAGAAAGTACATCCCGCGACAAGGAAGGCCACCAAAAGGACCTAGCAACCAAATCTCTGGTACCAAATATCCCAGGATGACCAGCCAACACCGAACAATGAACCTCAGAAATTACCTTACTTGTCCATCTATCAGGAACAAACAGCTTCCCCACAGGACAGCGGTCAGGTTTATCAGCCTGAAATTCCTGAAGCACCCGCCGTAAATCAGGGGAGATGGCAGAAAGAATCACCCCTTCCTTAAGAATGCCAACCGGCTCAAGGACTCCAGGAGAATCAGGCAAAAAACTCCTAGAGAGGGCATCAGCCTTAACATTCTTAGATCCCGGAAGATATGAGACCACAAAATCAAAATGGGAGAAAAACAGGGACCATCGAGCCTGTCTAGGGTTCAGCCGCTTGGCCGACTCGAGGTAAATCAGATTCTTATGATCGGTCAAGACCACAACGCGGTGCTTGGCTCCCTCAAGCCAATGTCGCCACTCCTCAAATGCCCACTTCATGGCTAACAACTCCCGATTGCCGACATCATAATTGTGCTCTGCAGGGAAAACTTTCTGGAAAAAAAGGCACACGGTTTCATCAAAGAACCATCAGAACTCCTCTGAGACAAAACGGCCCCTGCCCCAATCTCAGAAGCGTCAACCTCAACCTGAAAAGGAAGAGAAACATCCGGCTGACGCAACACAGGGGCAGAAGTAAATCGGCGTTTAAGCTCCTGAAAGGCCTCAACAGCCGCAGAGGACCAATTCGTCACATCAGCGCCTTTCTTCGTCAAATCGGTCAGGGGCTTAACCATACAGGAAAAGTTGGCAATGAAACGGCGATAAAAATTAGCAAAGCCCAAAAATTTCTGAAGACTCTTCACAGATGTGGGTTGAATCCAGTCATGAATGGCTTGGACCTTAACAGGATCCATTTCTATAGACGAGGGAGAAAAAATAAAACCCAAAAAAGAGACCTTCTGAACTCCAAATAGGCACTTAGACCCCTTCACAAATAAAGCATTATCACGAAGGATCTGGAATGCCATCCTGACCTGCTTCACATGAGACTCCCAATCATCGGAAAAAATCAAAATATCATCCAAATACACAATCATGAATTTATCAAGATAATTGCGGAAAATATCATGCATGAAGGACTGAAATACAGAAGGAGCATTAGAGAGCTCGAAAGGCATCACAAGGTATTCAAAATGGCCTTCGGGCGTATTAAATGCAGTTTTCCATTCGTCACCCTGTTTAATACGAACAAGATTATATGCCCCTCGAAGGTCAATCTTAGTAAACCAACTAGCCCCCTTGATCTGAGCAAACAAATCAGAAAGCAAAGGTAAAGGGTATTGGAATTTGACCGTGATTTTATTAAGAAGGCGATAATCAATACAGGGTCTCAAGGAGCCATCCTTCTTGGCAACAAAAAAGAATCCCGCTCCCAATGGTGATGAAGACGGCCGAATATGCCCCTTCTCCAAAGACTCCTTAACATAACTCCGCATAGCGGCATGCTCTGGCACAGACAGATTGAAAAGTCAGCCCTTAGGGAACTTACAGCCAGGAATCAAGTTAATAGCACAATCACAGTCCCTATGTGGAGGAAGGGAACTGGACTTGGGCTCATCAAATACATCCTGGAAATCCGACAAAAACTCAGGAACTTCCGAAGAGGGGGAAGAGGAGATTGACATCAAAGGAACGTCACTATGTACCCCTTGACAACCCCAACTAGTCACAGACATAGATTTCCAATCCAGCACAGGATTATGTCCCTGTAACCATGGAAAACCCAGTACAACAACATCATGCAAATTATGCAACACCAGAAAACGGCAATCTTCCTGATGTGCTGGAGCCATGCACATGGTCAGCTGAGTCCAATACTGAGGTTTATCCTTGGCCAATGGCATAGCATCAATGCCCCTCAAAGGAATAGGGCTCTGCAAAGGCTGCAAGGAAAAACCACAGCGCCTGGTGAATTCCAAGTCCATCAAGTTCAGGGCAGCGCCTGAATCCACAAATGCCATGACAGAAAAGGACGATAATGAGCAAATCAAGGTCACAGATAAGAGAAATTTAGGCTGTACAGTACTGATGGTAACAGACCTAGCGACCCTCTTAGTACGCTTAGGGCAATCAGAAATAACATGAGCTGAATCACCACAGTAAAAACACAGCCTATTCTGGCATCTGAATCCCTGCCGTTCTGCTCTAGTCAAAATCCTATCACATTGCATAGGCTCAGGACTCTGCTCGGAGGACACTGCCATATGGTGCACAACTTTGCGCTCGCGCAGGCGCCGATCAATCTGAATGGCTAGAGACATAGATTCACTCAAACCAGCAGGCGTGGGGAACCCCACCATAACATCTTTAAGGGCTTCAGAAAGACCCTTTCTGAAAATTGCTGCCAGAGCCTCCTCATTCCATTTAGTGAGCACAGACCATTTTCTAAATTTCTGGCAGTATACTTCTGCCGCTTCCTGACCCTGACACAGGGCCAACAAGGTCTTTTCTGCATGATCCACAGAATTAGGTTCGTCATACAATAATCCGAGCGCTTGAAAAAATGCGTCTACATTAAGCAATGCCGGATCCCCTGATTCAAGGGAGAATGCCCAGTCCTGAGGGTCACCACGCAGCAGAGAGATGACAATTTTAACCTGCTGAATGGAATCACCAGAGGAACGGGGTTTCAAGGCAAAAAACAATTTGCAGTTATTTTTAAAGTTCAAAAACTTGGATCTGTCCCCAAAAAACAAATCAGGGGTTGGAATTCTAGGCTCTAAAGCCGGAGTCTGGACAACATAATCTTGGATACTCTGTACTCTTGCAGCAAGTTGATCCACACGAGAAAACAAACCCTGAACATCCATGCCAGCACCAAAATCCTGAACCACCCAGAGATTAAGAGGAAAAAAAAGACAAAACAGACTGCAGAAAAAAAAATGGCTCAGAACTTCCTTTTCCTTCTTTTGAGATGCATTTCATTCATTTTTGGCCAGTTGTACTGTTATGAGCTGGTGGTTTAGGAGCAACATGGGACGTGCTCTGGAGGAGGTGGTACCTGTACTGACCGCAGTTTCTGAGCTTAACACAACACTAGAAGTAGCCGTGGGATGTTCCTGTCACTCCCTAGACACCTCGTCACAGCCGGAGGACTAACTACCCCTAAAGATAGAAACAGGAAAGCTATCTTGCCTCAGAGAAAATCCCCAAAGGATAGGACAGCCCCCACAAATATTGACTGTGAGTGGAGAGGGAAATGACATACGCAGAATGAAACCAGGATGTAGCAAAGGAGGCCAGTCTAACTAGATAAATAGAACAGGAAAGAATACTGTGCGGTCAGTTTAAAAAACTAGAAAAATCCACCACAGAGTTTACAAAAATCTCCACACCTGACTAAAGGTGTGGAGGGTAAATCTGCTTCCCAGAGCTTCCAGCTTAACTGAATAAATCCATACTGACAAGCTGGACTAGAAAAAACATAGAAAGTGCAGAAAGATTAAGTCCACAACAAGTGGACTGCAAAAGAACAAAGCAAGGACTTATCTTTGCTGAACTGGTCAGAATATCAAATCCAAGCAGAGATGTGAATCCAACCAGGAACCATTGACAACTGGCACAGGCTGAAGGATAGAACCAGGCTAAATAGTCGAGCCAGAAAGACAATCAGTGGAAGCAGCTGCTGACTACTAAATCCAAGGAGCAGCAGTACCACTTAAAACCACCGGAGGGAGCCCAAGAGCAGAACTCGCAAAAATGCCACTTACAACCACCGGAGGGAGCCCAAGAGCGGAATTCACAACAGGGTGGGGGATTTATTGAGTGGGGGAGATTTGGAGTGGGGATGAGGGATTTATTGTGTGGGGGAGAACTGGAATGGGGATGAGGGATTTATTCTGTGTGGGGAGAATTGGAGTGGGGATGGGGGGATTTATTGTGTGTGGGGAGAATTTGAGTGGGGATGGGGGGATTTATTGTGTGTGGGGAGAATTGGAGTGGGGATGGGGGGATTTATTGTGTGTGGGGAGAATTTGAGTGGGGATGGGGGATTTATTGTGTGGCTTGAGAATTTGAGTGGGGATTTGGGATTTATTGTGTGTGGGGAGAATTTGAGTAGGGATGGGGGGATTTATATTGTGGTTTGAGAATTTGAGTGGAGATGGGATATTTATTGTGTGTGGGGGAGAATTTGAATGGGGATAGGAGATTTATTGTATGGGGGGAGAATTGGAGTGGGGATGGGTGTGTTTATTGTGTGTGGGGGAGATTTAGAGTGAGGATGGGGATTTAATGTGTGTGGGAGATTTGGAGTGGAGATGGGGTTATTTATTGTGTGTGGGGAGATTTGTAGTGGGGATGGGGGGGATTTAATGTGTAGGGGAGATTTGAGGACACAAAATTAAGAACAAAGGGGGAGATAGGGGGCATGTATAAGGAAACAGTATGGGAAATGGAGGGCATGCATGAGGAAACAATGCAAGTCTATGGGGGCAAGAAAAACTCGCACACCACACGGACCATCAGTGTAACATCCGTATGGCATCGGTATGCAATGCGATTTTAACATGAGCTTTTACATAGAGATCACTGCTGTATGTAAAAGCTCATGTTAAAATCGTATTGCATATGGGAGTCACACTGTTACTAGATGCGAGGAAATCACATCCTCGCATTGCAAACGGATTACATATGGATCACTGTTCAGGGAACATTTGTGTGATTCTTGGCCGTCAAAATCGGACTGATTTTTTTATATGGCAAGTGTGACTCCAGCCTAAGTATGCAAATCGCATATGTGCTTGGAGGGAGGGGGGGCACCAAACTGAATTCTTGCCCCGAGTGCCAGAAACCCTAGATACACCTCTGCCGGACCCAACAATGCAGACAAGCTGAAGGCTGCTAACAAAGCAGCCTGGGCTTCCATAACACCTCAGCAGTGCCACAGGCTGATCGCCTCCATGCCATACCGTATTGACGCAGTAATTGATGCAAAAGGAGCCCTGACCAAGTATTAAGTGCATTTACTGAACATACATTTCAGTAGGCCAACATTTTGGATATTAAAATCATTTTTCAAGCTGGTGTTATAAAGTATTCTAATTTACTGAGATAATGACTTTAGGGTTTACATTGGCTGTAAGCCATAATCATCGACATTAACAGAAATAAACACTTGAAATAGATCACTCTGTTTGCAATATCTCTATATAATATATGAGTTTCACTTTTTGTATTGAAGAACTGAAATAAATTAACTTTTTGATAATATTCTAATTTTGTGAGAAGCACCTGTAGATAACAAAAGGATCGGCAATCTGAAATCTGGATATTAGAAACTTTTTGTATTGAAGAACTGAAATAAATTAACTTTTTGATAATATTCTAATTTTGTGAGAAGCACCTGTAGATAACAAAAGGATCGGCAATCTGAAATCTGGATATTAGAAACTTTTGCCCCCCGGACATTATCAATGAAGGGACATGTATGAGGCCCCCATACAAACACATTAGACTGTGAGCCAAACCATCAATATTGGCGAATATGGCTGATGTTAGTCTAATGTGAGCCAAACCATCAATACTGGCGAATATGGCTGATGTTAGTCTAATGTGCATGGAGGCTATAAAAGTTAAATATAAAGATGATTGGATGGCTGAAGCTGGGGTCCGCTGTATTCGCCCGCATCAGCTGACAAACACTTTATTCATTATTCAGTTACAGTCTACACAATTTAAAGCAGTGCTGAATGTGGCTGCGGCATATAATGGACCTGGCACAGATGTCCTTTGCCCTTTAGGCTTACACAAATAGAAGTCAGAGCATATAGAAGTCTGTAGTTAAGTACTTTATAACCGTATTTAAGCTTCCTGATCCAGGAGTACAATGTTGCCATTGTCAGGGGGGATTGAATTGGCTGCTGAGCTGGGCTTATTTTACATCAAAGGACAACACAGAAACAATAGTGGCTGGATATTCACCTTTCTACAGTATATGTGTGTGCGTGTGTATACTGTATATGTATGAAAGGAAACATCATCTGATGAATGACAAGTGTATGACACAGCCGTATAAAGGTATTTATAATCAGCTTACTCCATGCTGAATATATATATATATATATATATATTCTGCTACTGTATATCTAATCTGTATAGCCCTTATGCAGCCATGTCATACACCTGCCATTCATCAGATGACATTTTCCGGTTTTCTGGAAGAACGAGACTGTATCTGCATTGCAGCTTTCTGTGCATAAAAGGAGGGCACATACCATGGCCGGCCATAATTCCTCCATAGTAGCACTGCACAATGAAGCTTGATGATTGAAAAATGCTCATTAAGTTGCAGGCAGTAAGTGATTTTCATCTGTTACATTCCATCTGATAAACAGCGGCACATGTAATTATGTATCATGTAGCAAAATCTCCAGCAGGACCATTTAATCCCAATAAGAAAAACTCTACTCTTGCATGAAATATTCTGATCAATCAATTTAACAAGTCCCTATAACTCTATTGATCTATTGATGCTACTTAAAGCGATTTACTATTTAAAGAAACCCTCTGTCCCTAAGTGCAGCTTGTTTTATAAAAGCAAAATGCCCCTTACTTCTTCTTGCCAGGTCCAGTGTGGAGTCTCCGCCAGTGCTCCCGCTGTCAGTTATTGTCTGCATCCCCCCCGATACCAAGTTGACAGTATTGTAGCCAATCAGTGAGCGCAGCAACTCTGAGCGGTACTTAAACAGAGAAAAAAGAAAAAGAAGGATCAAGCAGTCCAAAATGATGAAAAAAAATGAACACTTTATTAACATTTAATGGTAAGAACAGATTTGGAAGGGTGAGAAAAGGAAGGTATGTGCAGTACAAAGTGCAGGATGCAGAGTGTAAGCTGGAAGTCAAACAATTAAATTTATTCTATTTGGCAAACAGCCATCATGTTGTAATACAAATAGTATAGACCAAATGGCCCAAGTAAATATCACAGTAATATACAGGTAGAGTGTGCATAGGATTCACTTGGGCATTCAACATTCAAAATGGTACATAGAACATAGACAGTCACGATATGCTCCCAAGGTCAGTAAACGCTGCGGGTTGGACGCTCTGTATATCCGCAATGTCCAACCCACAGTGGCCAGATGTTACAGCATTTCCAAAAATCCCATGTCCAGTATACGTCCAGAGACGCCCGCAGCTCACCTGCGGAGACAGACATGCGGCGCGTCTTTCCAGACTGCAGCATGTCTATTTATCTTGCGGAGACGCTCCGCCTCCGCAAGATAAATATCACCAGTCCAAAGTATTGGGCGCGGTGATTCTGGACAGTTCAATTAACACATACGGAATCACCTGCGTTCAAAAGTCGGCAGCGCATTGGATGGAGCGGACATGTGCTGCGTCCAAAGCGCTGCCGATTACTGATCGTGGGGACGTAGTCTTACAGTCCTTAGAAGCATACCTGGTAAAGATACCATATGAAAGAGGGCACAGCAGCACATGCGTTCGCCCCGCACCTCCCTTTTCTCCCCCTTCCAAATCTTTACTTACAATGAAATATTAATAAAGTGTTCATTTTTTTATCATTTTGGACTGCTTGATCATTCTTTTTCTTTTTTTCTCTGTTTATATTCAATTTATGATCTGTCCACTTTATAGTCCTATATATAAGTATCATAATTAATAAATTATATTTTAATATATTT
Source organism: Ranitomeya variabilis (assembly GCF_051348905.1). Taxonomy (NCBI): domain Eukaryota; kingdom Metazoa; phylum Chordata; class Amphibia; order Anura; family Dendrobatidae; genus Ranitomeya; species Ranitomeya variabilis. Next base: position 207,358,741 of record NC_135236.1, read on the forward strand.
AAATGATTGATAATGGTACCGCTATCTCTGTTGAGCTATTTTTATATCTGAGCGATACTTGTAGAGCTGCTGAACAGAGGCAGTGCCTCTGTCTATCTATTATCTATCTAAAAAAGAAACTGGAACAGCACAGATGAAAAAATTACTTCAGCTGCCAGGCCTCCCATGCTTGGAATCCCTTCCTTGCAATGTGATATAAAATTGAAATAAAGAGGCAGCACTCCAATGCTTGTATAAAGTGAAAAAAAGGACTTTTAATAGCCCTGGTGGTGTGACTCACCTTTTTTTCACTTTATACAAGCATTAGAGTGCTGCCTCTTTATTTCAATTTTATCTATCTATCTATCTATCTATCTATCTATCTAACTCATATCTACTATATAATTGTCTAAGGGTCACTTCCGTCTGTCTGTCCTTCTGTTTGTCTGTCTGTCGCGGTTATTCGTTCGCTGATTGGTTTCGCCAGCTGCCTGTCATGGCTGCCACGACCAATCAGCGACGTGCACAGTCCGGAAGAAAATGGCCGCTCCTTACTCCCCGCACTCACTGCCCGGCGCCCGCATACACCCCTCCACTCACTGCTCACACAGGGTTTATGCTGGCGGTAACGGGCCGCGTTATGCCGTGGGTAACGTACTCCGTCACCTCTGCTATTAACCCTGTGTGACCAAGTTTTTACTATTGATGCTGCCTATGCAGCGCCAATAGTAAAAACATCTAATGTTAAAAATAATAAAAAAAATAAAAAATGATTATATACTCACCTACGCCGCCTTTCCCACTCCTCGCGATGCAACCGGCATGTTCCTTTGGCACGGATGGTCTGGCAGAAGGACCTGCCATGACGTCACGGTCATGTGACCGCGACGTCATCACAAGTCCTACGCGCCTGCGCGGAAAGGACCTGCCGTGACGTCACGGTTATATGACCGCGACGTCATCACAGGCCCTGCGCGAGCAGGACCTGCCATGATGTCACGGCCATGTGACCGCGACGTCATCACAGGCCCTGCGCGCCTGCGCGAGCAGGCTGGGACCGGAAGCTGCCACCTATACCTCGCACAGGTGACAGAACTACAAGTATGGTGAGTATGTTAGAACTACAAGGGGCCCTCGGATCGGAAGGTGAGTATGTTTATTTTTTATTTTTTAACCTGTGACATACGTGGCTGGGCAATATACTATGTGGCTGGGCAATATACTAGTTGGCTCTGTGCTGTATACTACATCGCTGTGCAATATACTGCGTGGCTCTGTGCAATATACTACATCACTGGGCAATATACTACGTGGCTCTGTGCTGTATACTACGTCACTGGGCAATATACTACGTCACTGGACAATATACTATATGGCTGGGCAATATACTACATGGCTGGGCAATATACTACGTGGCTTTGTGCTGAATACTACGTCACTGGGCAATATACTGCGTCACTGGGCAATATACTACGTCACTGGGCAATATACTACATAGCTGGGCAATATACTACATGGTTGGGCAATATACTACGTGGCTCTGTGCTGAATACTACGTCACTGGGCAATATACTGCGTCACTGGGCAATATACTACATGGCTGGGCTATATACTACATGGCTGGGCTATATACTACGTCGCTGGGCAATATACTACATGGCTCTGTGCTGAATACTACATCACTGGGCAATATACTACATAGCTGGGCAATATACTACGTAGCTGGGCTATATACTACATGGCTGGGCTATATACTACATGGCTGGGCTATATACTACTTGGCTGGGCAATATGCTACGTGGCTGGGCAATATACTACGTTGCTCTGTGCTGTATACTACGTCACTGGGCAATATACTACATCGCTGGGCAATATACTACGTCACTGGACAATATACTATGTGGGCTGTGCTATATACTACGTGGACATGCATATTCTAGAATACCCGATGCGTTAGAATCGGGCCACCATCTAGTCTATCTATATCTATCTATCTATCTATCTCATATCTATCTATCTATCTATCTATCTATCTATCATCTATCTATCCAACTCATATCTATCTCTATCTATCTATCTATCTATCTATCTATCTATCTATCTATCTATCTATCTATCTATCTATCATCTATCTATCCAACTCATATCTATCTATATATCTATCTATCTATCTCATATCTATGTATCTCATATCTATCTATTAATCTATCTATCTATCTATCTATCTATCTATCTCATATCTATCTATCTATCTATCTATCTCATATCTATCTATCTATCTATCTATCTATCTATCTCATATCTATCTATCTATCTATCTATCTATCTATCTATCTATCTATTAATCTATCTATCTATCTATCTCTTTATCTCTCTATCTATCATTTATCTTTCCATCTGTCACTAAGTACTGAATCCCACAATACAAAGATTGTTCCAGCCAAGACCAATCTTGTGTGGTAACATTAATATTCAGACACATGCCTCCTACACTGTCACTGTGGGAAAATCAGAGTAAATATGTATTGGCTAAATATTTTCCTTTTTGGCTAGGTGCCCCACATTCTGCTTGTTAGTCATGAGATCAACTGTCACAAGTCAGGGAAACCTTACAATGAACTTAACATTGTCACTTTTTTCTTAAAGGGAAAATTGAGCAAGAAGTTACAGCAACACTGTTTGCAGACCTATTTTTAAATTGAAGATCTTATGGCATTGTAGTGTTCAAGCAGCCTGCAAAGGTGTCAATGAAATGACCAAGGTGTGACCTGTAAGATCATGGGTGCAGTGTCATCTGTAAGATCATGTTATGCTAAACTTTTTGTTTAACCCCCTTTATTTCACAGGGTAGTGAAGCCTAAGATTTATATGTGCGTATAATCGCTCACCTGTGCTGTTAGTGCACAAGATCCTGATCCACAGTAGTATAAGATACAATTAAAAATATGGATCCCGCTATGGATCCAGCACGTAATCAAAGTATATTTTTTTAAATGTCCATTTCATACATATTCTGTTCAATAGAACTGAAAGGCCCAGGAGAAGTGTTACTGGTTGACGCATTTCAAACCTACCTGGCTCTGACTCATAACCCAAAAATAAAATGTTTAATAATGATTTTAAAGGGAACCTGCCATTACAATTATATTGCCCAAACCATGAACAACATGAATCAGAGCCTGGCTGCCTGATTTCAGCCAAGTATGTATTTATTTAAAATGCTATGGCATTTTGGAGAAACCATATCTTGAAAAACTAGTGCTGGACTGTTAAGAACCAGCTGGAAAGGTACTAAAAGGAAGAAATCACCAAAGTAGCTAGCCTTGGTGATTTGAAACCGTGTAAGACGGCTCCAGCACTGATAGTGATGAGAGGGTTTTTAATGGGTCCAGATTTTGGGTCACGGCTTTAGGATTGGCTGGAACAGAGGACCCTTCCCACGAGGGCTCACAATTTACAAGGGATGGGTGAGGATACTATAGTTGAGGGCAGAGCTGGTTGTGTAGCAGTTTGGTGGATCGGTGGTTACTGAAAGTAGTAGGCTTGTCGGAAGAGGTAGGTCTTCAGGTTCCTTTTGAAGGTTTCCACAGTAGGAGAGAGTTTGATATGTTGGGGTAGAGAGTTCCAGAGGAGGGGGATGCGCGGGAGAAATCTTGTATGCAATTGTGAGAAGAGATAAGAGGGGAGTCGAGAAGGATATCTTGTGAGGATCAGAGGTTGTCTGCTGGTAGGTACCGTGAGACGAGGTCACAGATGTATGGAGGAGACAGGTTGTGGATGGCTTTGTATGCCATGGTTAGGGTTTTGAATTGGAGTCTCTGGGTAATGGGGAGCCAGTGAAGGGATTGACAGAAAGGAGAGGCCGGGGAATAGCGGGGGGGATAGGTTGATTAGTCGGGTAGCAGAGTTTAAGATAGATTGGAGGGGCGCGAGAGTGTTAGAGGGGAGGCCACACAGCAGGAGGTTGCAGTAGTCAAGACGGGAAATGATGAGGGTGTGCACTATAGTTTTTGCAGACTCTAGGTTGAGGAATGTACGGATCCAGGAGATGTTTTTGAGTTGAAGTCGGCAGGAGGTGGAAAGGGCCTGGATATGTGGTTTGAAGGAGAGATCAGAGTCAAGGATTACACCGAGGCAGCGAGCTTGTGGGAATGGGGAAAGTGAGCAGTCATTTACTTTAATGGATAGGTTTGTTGGGAGAGTTGAGTGAGATGGGGAAAGATGATGAATTCTGTTTGAACAGTTTGAAATGGACATGTTGTTCCAGTAGTTTTGAGGCAAAGGGGAGAAGTGATATTAAGCGATAGCTAGATACAGAGTGTCATGGCGCCGCTCTGCGCCGCCGCTCCTGCTGCCCTGCCTGGTGCTCTGCCCGTCGCTCCCTTCTCCGCTCGCAGGCATACATGCCTGCTTCGGCGCGCTCCCCCTGCAGGCGCGCGTTCTTCCTTCTCCTCTTCATGACTCACCGCAGCTTCTGGGATTCCGCCGGCTGCGCGTGCGCACCTCGCACTCCAGCTCCCTCTGTGCACGCGCACTTCCCCTTTTGATATACTGGTGCGCCGCTTCTCCTCTCTTTGACCCTGGAGGACCCTGACCCGGAAGTCCTTCTGTGTCTCATCTATTTAAGGTAACTCTTCCTCTGCCTCCTTGCCTGATTGTCATTTGTCCTCATTTGACCCAGGTCCATTCATACCTTGCTCTGTCCTGTGCGTCCATCATACCCTGCCTGTCCTGTTTCCGCCATACCCTGCCTGTCTTGTGTTTCCACCATACCCTGCCTGTCCTGTGTTTCCGCCATATCCAGTCCGTCTTGGGCATCTGCCATAACCAGTCTGTCCTGGGCATCCGCCATATCCTGCCTATTCTTAGTCTCCGTCATTGCCAGTCTGTCCTGTGTCTCCGTCATAGCCAGTTCTGTGTCTTTTCCGCTCCTACTTCCTGTCCCCGGGTATCAGCTTCTGCGGCAATAGTCTCCCTCGGGCCTGCCCCTAACGCTCCCTGTATTGGGGGTGGTCCACCAGGCCAGCTCACCCTTGGAACGTTCATTATCGTGGTTCTGCGGGTTCACTTTAGGAGTTCCAAAAGAGCTGACACAGAGGATGGGTCAAGAGAGGACTTTTTGAGGATAGGTGTGATTGAGGCATATTTGAAGAATTAGGGGAAAACACCAGTTGTTATTGATAGGTTGAAGAGATGGGTTAGAGTTGGGATGAAGACTGTGTTGAGGTTTGGGATGGCGTGGGATGGGATCTGGTCAAGTGCACAGGTGGTGAGATGTGATCTTGAGAGTAGGGTGGAAAATTGGTCTTCTATAATGGTGGAGAAGCTGGTTTTGGAGGAGGAGGGCTGAGTAGTTAGGAATAGGGGTTGTGAGGGTTGTAGGCCAAAGCTTTCTCTGATGTTATCAATCTTCTGTTTGAAGAATGAAGCAAAGTCTTCAGCTGAGATGAGTGGAAAGGGAGGAGGTGCTGGGGGACAGAGGAGAGAATTGAAAGTGTTGAATAGTTGTTTAGGGTTATGAAACGGGGAGGATATGAGAGATGAGAAGTAGGTTTGTTTTGCTGCAGCGACTGTGGTCTTGAAATTAGTGAGGGACTGTTTGAATGTGGTGAAGTCCTCGTTGGAGTGTGATCTTTTCCATCTCCACTCAGCAATCCTGGAAGCCTGCCTCAGTTCTTTGGTCAGGCTGGTGTGCCAGGGTTGTCTGTTGATTTTGGGAGCTTTGGTATGTGCGAGAGGGGCGATCGATTCAAGGGCTGCAGCTATTGTGGTGTTATACAAAGCGGCAGCCGCATCCACATTGTGTATGGAACTTATGTCTATAAGAAGGAGAAGAGATTCAGAGAGTGAGTGTAGATCGAAGTGTTTGAGATTTCTGGAGGGTGTGCAAGTTTGTGAGGAGACTGTGGACCTGGAGAGGAGAGGGAAGAGAATTTAAGCAGGTTGTGGTCAGAAAGAGGTAGAGGTGAGTTAGAGAGGTTAGATAGGGAACAGAGGCGGGTAAAGATGAGGTCCAGTGTGTGGCCATCTTTGTGAGTGGCTGCAGAAGACCATTGAGCGAGGCTGAAGGAGGAAGTGAGAGATAGAAGTTTAGTGGCAGCTGAGAGGGAAGTGTCAATGGGGATGTTGAAGTCACCCATGATGATAGTGGGGATGTCAGCGGACAGGAAATTAAGTAGCCAGGTGGTGAAGTGGTCAAAGAAGGTGGTGGCTAGCCCTGGAGGGCGGTAAATGACAGCCAGTTGGAGGTTCTTGGGGGAGTAGATGCGCACAGAGTGCACCTCAAAGGAAGGGAGGGTAACAGAGGGTGGCAGTGGGATGTGGGTGAAGAAGTAGTTATCTGACAGGAGAAAACCAACTCCTCCGCCATGCTTGCTGCTGGGGCAGGGTGTGTGTGAAAGGTGGAATCCACCATATGAAAGTGCAGCTGGAGAGGCTGTGTCAGAGGGAGTGAGCCAGGTAGGAAGGAAAGTTTGTGATTATCGAAACGTTCATGGATGTAGGAAAGTTTGTTGCAGACAGAACAAGCTTTCCATAGAGCTCCTGTTAGTGGGACTGGGGAAGTAGGGGCCGGGTGAATGGGTATAAGGTTAGAGAGGTTACGGAAATTTGTGATAGAGCGTGGATGGGAGTTAGAAATGACTGTGGGGATGTGGTGAGGAGGGCCAGGATTTCGAGAGATATCACCAGCAGTGAGGAGGAGCAGAGAAAGTGTTAGCAGGTGGGAGCAGGAGAGGGCATGAGGGGGCTGTCTGTGTCTGGAGACAGAGGATTCTATGTTGAGGAACAATTCTGAGGAGGAGGTGAGATAGATGGGGAGGATGAAGGGAGAGATAAATAGTTCCTTACTAGGTGTAGGGATTAGGGGGTAGTAGAAAGTGAAGGATTGTAGGGGTCAGAGTGAAGACAAACAGAAACATTGTTTACAGTGACTGTTTCCAGTTACCTTCAGTTCCCTTGAGAAAGCAAGGCTGACAGCGGTGAAACGTGCGTCGGGGTGCATTCAGTGAGCATTCATGCACACGGTGAGAGATTTTCTTTTCCTTTCCCTACCCTCTCCCCTCTATGCCCACCATGTCGGGTACATCTAACTGATATAATGCCTTAGAGAACTGGTGGACATGTATGGGAATTTCCGAGGTTGCAATTTGAGAACATTACTTACGAAAGGGCCTTGATTTATTTAAAAGAGGGATTCATACTTTTTTTTTCTTGTGGATATTCAGGGAAGGGATTATTTTCATCTATTGTCCTCACCCATTACCTATATAATGGTCATGATACAAAGTAAGCGGTGTGCTGAGTGCTTTAATCTTTCTGGTGTTTTTTCTATAACACATCTATTTATACTCTCTGTGTGTTTTTAAGCATTTTTTTGTATTGTGATTAAATAAAGCTTTTCTACCAGTTTTTTATGCTATACAATATACTGTATGTGCAACAAAGTGCATTCAGGTGTGAAGCACAGAGAAGTGTATATTGTCTATGTATTGTCTAGAAAAAAGACGACTGAGCGGCGATCTAATAACCATGTATAAGTATATAAGGGGACAATACAAATATATCTCTCTCTGTTTATACTAAGGAATGTGACTGTCACAAGGGGGCATTCTCTGCCTCTGGAGGAGAGATGGTTTTTCCACCAACATAGAAGAGGATTCTTTACTGTTAGGTCAATGAGAATCTGGAATTCCTTGCCTGAGGAGGTGGTGATGGCGAACTCAGTCAAGGGGTTCAAGAGAGAGCTGGATGTGTTCCTGGAGCGTAACAATATTGTATCTCACAGTTATTAGGTTCTTTAGAAGGACATAGATCTGGGGATTTATTCTGATGTAATATAGGCTGAACTGGATGGACAAATATCTTTTTTCGGCCTTCCTAACTCTGTTGCTATGTTACTATGTATGGAGGCCAAAATGAGGAACCTACATTATTAGTTTATGGTGGCAAGTGGACGGACATAATTACTGTAGGGGTCAATTAGGGAACATTACTGATGTAATAAAATTTACATTTTAGAATACTGTTTTCCATGGGGGGGGACAAAAGGGAGGTCCTGTTACTGTGCAGGTTGGCACCATGTCGTCTTTTTTCTTCATCTGGTGTAGTGTATATGTCGGGGAATAAGTGTAGCATACATAGCTGGAATAACACAGCCGGTGTCTGATACATGCTGCTTTTGGTTTGGGGAGCATGAATCTCTTGTTGGGTTCCCTTTAAAAATACATATCAAGAAAATGGTGTAATATACATTGTTAAAATCCCCAAGACCCTTTGCAATGGGTAGATCATCAATGTCATATGTCATATGTCTAGACAACTTCTCATTTATAAGAGGAACCTGACAAGAGATTCCTGCTATCCACATCACTGGCTTCATGAATCAGGCACTGGCTGCATTATTGCAGTCATGTATGTATAGGGAGACACCTGTCAGTCTAGGTGAGCAGATTTGGGGACAGCCTGCCATGGACCGGCCTTGGACTAGTCAGCAAGACACAGACACGTTAATGATTTGGACCTATGCCTTTTTTCAGACAATATGAATGAAAACACCAAAACTTTTTCTCCACTCATGGTTAGTGGTTGGGTGAAGCCATTTATTGTCAAAATACTGTTTTTTCTCTTTTTAAATCATAATGACAACCCAAAACCTCTAAATTACCCTGATCAAAAGTTTGCATAATCCATTTCTTAATATTGTGTATTGCCCCCTCTAACATCAATGACAGCTTGAAGTCTTTTGTGGTAGTTGTGGATGAGGTTCTTTATTTTCTCAGATGGTAAAACTGCCCACTCTTCTGTAAATTCCTGGACTGTCTAGCATGAACTGCGCGCTTGAGATCTCCCCAGAGTGGCTCAATAATATTGAGGTTGGGAGACTGAGATGGCCACTCCTGATCCCTCACTTTGTTCTGCTGTAGCCAATGACAGGTCATCTTGGCCTTGTGTCTTGGATCGTTGTCATGTTGAAACCTCCAAATAAGTCCCATGCACAGCTTCCAGGTGATGAGTGCAAATTTGTATCCAGTATTTGCTGATAACATAACCACCGATCCGACCAAACCGCTGCATGACCAGCTCTATCCTCACCTACTGTATTCTCACCCATCCCTTGTAGATTGTGAGCCCTCGTGGGCAGGGTCCTCTCTCCTCCTGTACCAGTTATGACTTGTATTGTTTAAGATTATTGTACTTGTTTTTATTGTGTATACCCCTCCTCACATGTAAAGGGCCATGGAATAAATGGCGCTATAACAATAAATAATAATAATAATAACATGCTGCATTCATCTTTCCTTCAACATTGACCAAGTTTCCTGTGCCTTTGTAGCTCACACATCCCCAAAACGTCAGCGATCCACCTCCGTACTTTACAGTAGGAATGATGGTCCTTTCATCATAGGCCTTGTTGACCTCTCTCCAAATGTTGAAATGTCCACATGCTTGATAAAGACCCACTTGGGTTGAAACGTCGCATTTATGGCACAATAAAGAAGAATTTTTTCACTGTCACCTCGACTGGATGCTGTCCTTCACTTGAACTTATGGTATGTGCTCTTCCACTCGGGTCCGGTGGATATAGGACGGGCATCCTCTGCCTTTGCTCCTGTTATTTTTTTGTCAGATGTGCTGTCTGCCTTCCATTTGTTTTTTGGACTCTCTCCAAATGTAACGTTTATGGTTGTGGGTTGTGGCCAAAAAGTTCAGTTTTGGTCTCATCGCTCCACATTACCTTGTTCCAGAAGTTTTGAGGCTTGTCTCTATGCTGTTTTGCGTATTGTAGGTGAGATACTTTGTGGCATTTGCACAGTAAGGCTTTTCTTTTGGCGACTCGACCATGCAGCCTATTTTTCTTCAAGTGCCTCCTTATTGTGTATCTTGAAACAGCCACATTGCTAGTTTTAAGTGAGTCCTGTATTTCAGCTGATGTTCTTTGTGGGTTTTTCTTTGCATCCCGAACAATTTTCCCGGGAGTTGTGGATTAAATTTTTGTTGGTCTACCTGACCGTGATTTTGTTTCTACAGAGCCCCCGATTTTCCATTTGTTACTCAGTTTGATTGACTGGCATTATCAATTCCTTGGATATCTTTTTGTATCTGTTTCCCGTTTTATACAGTACTACTACCTTTTTCCCGTGGATCTGTTAACAATTCTTTTGCTTTCCCCATGACTCGGAATCCTGAAACGTGAGTGGCTGGATGAAAGATGCCAGAGTCTGTCTGGATTCCAGAAACTCACTCAGCTTTTATACACACACACTGATTACAAGCAAACAGGTCACAGGTGAGGATGTTACCTTTAGTAGCCATTCAAACCCATTTGTGTCAACTTCTGTGCATGTTATCAGGCCAAAATCACCAGGGTATGTGAACTTTTGATCATGGTCATTTGGATGTTTTGGGTTGTCATTATAATTTCAAAAGAGAAAAAACAGTAGTTTGACAATAAATGGCTTCACCCAACCACTAACCATGAGTGGAGATAAAGTTTTGGTGATATTATTCATATTCTCTGGAAAAAGGCCAAAAAGCAAAAATGCTGCCGGGGTATGGAAACTTTTGAGCACAACTGTACTTTGGAATTTACATAAAAATGGTGCAACTTTTGGTGTTTTCACATCAGGTCCACCCAGCTTTGCCAAAATGGACCGAGCCTAGCCAAGGCTAATTCATGAAAAATTTCTCCAATGTTATTTCACTTCCTGACTGGAGTAGCATTTTTGTTACCCCTCATTAAAGGGAACCTATCATATTCCACAGCACTATGAACCAACAGATATGGGGTTAATCTGGAGGTTTATAGCATTCTAAACCCATGCAGCCACCGCACTTAAAGTGTGGCTAATGGGAGGAAATGATCTTTATTCTTCTCGGCAGCCTCCAGCTTTCAGTCAGAGGCGCAGCTTCAGTCACCGCTCAGTACATAGTGAGTGATGTCTGTAGCCGCTCCCCAGCACTAACTGACAGCCGACTCTGCACTGATATGCTGCAGGGACAACTATCGGTCAGTGCCAGGGTATGCTTACAGCCACTGCTCACTGTATAAAGTTCCTTTTAAGACATGTACAATGCCAGTCTTAATGAATTGCCCCCTTAGATCCTGGTCAGCTTTTTTATAGTATGTTTTCTCTGAAAAGCCATAGCATTTCAGAGTAAGACTATGTTCACATGCAGCGTTTTTTCAGTAGCCAAAACCTGTTATATTGGCAGTAAAAATGCTGTGTTTAAAAAAGTGTCATTGCGACATTTGCCGCTTTTTTCATTGCTTTCTATGGGTGAAAAAAATGCTGAAAGAAGTGACAGATTTAAAAAACGTTGCCGTTGTGAAATTCAGACAGGAAAAAAAACACAAATGCTTGCAGGAGTTGCATGTGTTTCACTGGTGCTTTAAAAAGCAGCTTTGGGCTCTGTTCATATGCAGAATATTTGCTGCTTTTTCTTCTGCAAATAAAAAGTTGCATTTTACAGCACAAGTAAAAACTCTGAGATTTCAGAAATCTCCTGCACACCCTTTTATTTTCTCCTGACTGCATTTCAGAACTGCTGCATTTTTTAAATCTTCAGCATGTCACTTCTTTCAGCATTTGTACACCCATAAAAAGCAATGAAAAAGTGAAAAAAAGCTGTAGATATCGAAACGTTGTTTTTCGCTGCGTTACTGTAAGACAAAATGCACATGTAATCTGCACCCAAAAATGCTGTAAAAAAAACAAATAGCAAAAACTCCAAAAATTGGAAGTTTTGGAAGCAGTGTTTTTACTATAAAGGTATATACTGATAACACACACATGTACTATACAATGCCTACAAGTAGTATTCAACCCCCTGCAGATTTAGCAGGTTTAATAAGATGCAAATAAGTTAGAGCCTTCAAACTTCAAACAAGAGCAGGATTTATTAACAGATGCATAAATCTTACAAACCAAAAAGTTTTGTTGCTCAGTTAAATTTTTATAAATTTTAAACATAAAAGTGTGGGTCAATTATTATTCAACCCCTAGGTTTAATATTTTGTGGAATAACCTTTGTTTGCAATTACAGCTAATAATCGTCTTTTATAAGACCTGATCAGGCCGGCACAGGTCTCTGGAGTTATCTTGGCCCACTCCTCCATGCAGATCTTCTCCAAGTTATCTAGGTTCTTTGGGTGTCTCATGTGGACTTTAATCTTGAGCTCCTTCCACAAGTTTTCAATTGGGTTAAGGTCAGGAGACTGACTAGGCCACTGCAACACCTTGATTTTTTGCCTCTTGAACCAGGCCTTGGTTTTCTTGGCTGTGTGCTTTAGGTCGTCGTCTTGTTGGAAGATGAAATGATGACCCATCTTAAGATCCTTGATGGAGGAGTGGAGGTTCTTGGCCAAAATCTCCAGGTAGGCCGTGCTATCCATCTTCCCATGGACGCGGACCAGATGGCCAGGCCCATTGGCTGAGAAACAGCCCCACAGCATGATGCTGCCACCACCATGCTTGACTGTAGGGATGGTATTCTTGGGGTCGTATGCAGTGCCATCCAGTCTCCAAACGTCACGTGTGTGGTTGGCACCAAAGATCTCGATCTTGGTCTCATCAGACCAGAGAACCTTGAACCAGTCAGTCTCAGAGTCCTCCAAGTGATCATGAGCAAACTGTAGACGAGCCTTGACATGACGCTTTGAAAGTAAAGGTACCTTACGGGCTCGTCTGGAACGGAGACCATTGCGGTGGAGTATGTTACTTATGGTATTGACTGAAACCAATGTCCCCACTGCCATGAGATCTTCCCGGAGCTCCTTCCTTGTTGTCCTTGGGTTAGCCTTGACTCTTCGGACAAGCCTGGCCTCGGCTGTTGTGAATTCCGCTCTTGGGCTCCCTCCGGTGGTTGTAAGTGGCACTTTTGTGAGTTCTGCTCTTGGGCTCCCTCCGGTGGTTTTGAGTGGTATGGCTGCTTCTTGGATTTAGCATCAGCAGCTGGTTCCACTGATCGTCTTTCTGGCTCGGCTATTTTAGTCTGGCCTTATCCCTCAATCAATGCCAGTTGTCAATTGTTCCTGCTTGGAGTCACGGCTCTTTTGGATTTCCCTGACACTCTGACCAGTTCAGCAAAGATAAGTCCTTGCTTGTCCTTTTGCAGTCCACTTGTAGTGGACTTTATTGTTCAGCACATTCTATGTTTTTCCCATTTGTCCAGCTTATCAGTATGGATCTATTCAGCTAAGCTGGAAGCTCTGGGCAGCAGATTTTGCCCTCCACACCCTTAGTCAGGTGTGGAGATTTTTGCATTCTCTGCGGGGGACTTTTTCTAGTTTTTATTACTGACCGCACAGTGTTCTGTCCTGTACTATCTATCTAGTTAGCAGTGGCCTCCTTTGCTACATCTTGTTTCATTCTACGTATGTCATTTCCCTCTCCACTCACAGTCATTATTTGTGGGGGGCTGTCCTATCCTTTGGGGATTTTCTCTGAGGCAAGATAGCTTTCCTGTTTCTACCTTTAGGGGTAGTTAGCTCTTAGGCTGTGACGAGGTGTCTAGGGAGAGACAGGAACATCCCACGGCTACTTCTAGTGTTGTGTTAAGATCAGGAACTGCGGTTAGTATAGTTACCACCTGCTCAGAGCTAGTCGCATGTCGCTCCTAAATCACCAGTCCATAACACTCGGCACGGGAGGAAACTTTCAAAGGCTGTCCAGGCCGTGGAAGGCTAACAGTAGTTCCAGAAGCCTTCCACTTCCGGATGATGCTCCCAACAGTGGAGACAGGTAGGCCCAACTCCTTGGAAAGGGTTTTGTACCCCTTGCCAGCCTTGTGACCCTCCACGATCTTGTCTCTGATGGCCTTGGAATGCTCCTTTGTCTTTCCCATGTTGACCATGTTTGAGTGCTGTTCACAAGTTTGGGGAGGGTCTTAAATAGTCAGAAAAGGCTGGAAAAAGAGATAATTAATCAAAACATGTGAAGCTCATTGTTCTTTGTGCCTGAACTACTTCTTAATACTTTAGGGGAACCAAACAGAATTCTGGTGGGTTGAGGGGTTGAATAATAAATGACCCTCTGAAAAGACTTTTCACAATTTTTTAAAAAAATAAACAAAGAAATAACATTCTTTTTTGCTGCAGTGCATTTCACACTTCCAGGCTGATCTACAGTCCAAATGTCACAATGCCAAGTTAATTCCAAATGTGTAAACCTGCTAAATCTGCAGGGGGTTGAATACTACTTGTAGGCACTGTATATGTGTATGGTTTACCCTTATTATTTCACTTGGAATTTCATTTACTTCTATATAATGAATGCACTGGTTCAGCAGACAATATCTGTTTTGTGTCATCCAGACAGTAGTGACAGGAGGTCGCCCTGTCAGATGACAAGCAGTGATTTAGTGACTGTGGTCAGAGCCGATGCTGATCGCTGCTGTATGTGACTGTGAATCCTGATCCTGCAGCGATTAGCACGGAGCTCCGGGGCCACAGTGAGTAAATCACTGCTCTCTGACCTGTTATTGCTGCTCTGAGACATAAAACAATTTCTGGCTGGGCCTCACCTCCTCTTGGGAGTGCGGAGTCAGTGAGAAGCTGCAGGAGCCTAATAGATGGTGGAGCTCAGGCCAGTGTGTGCTGACCTCTATCTGCAGAGGCAGAAAACAGGAGCAGAGAGTGGGAAGCTGTCCTGGTGGGAGGAGGAGCTAAGCAGACAGGGACGTGTGCACGTATGGACCCTGGAGGGAGACAAAGGGCAGAGCACTTTGATCCAGGCTTTGGCCTGAATTAAAGTGCCTCGCGATGCACCTGCCAGTATGCCACTGGATGGGAGCCCTTGAGGGAGTGGGGGCCCTAGGCATTTGCCTAGCTTGCCTGCCCATAATGCTGGCCCTGATTAGAGAATGTCAGAGTCCAGTTCTCCTTTCTAAGAAGGTTCGCTGCATGTCATCTCTGTGCCCGAAGAATATTAATCTGGTATTACACACATGGACACTGACATCTCCGGAATAAGTTTTTCCAGTACCGAAAATGTCAGGGCGTGTGAAACCGGCCTAAAAGTGGCCACTAGTGATGAGCGAATATACTCGCTGCTCGGGTGTAAGGGTATGTTTCCACGTTCAGGAAACGCTGTGTGTTTGACGCTGTGTAGAGCCGCAGCATCAAACACTCAGCATCCAGATGTTACAGCATAGTGGAGGGGATTTCCTGAAATCCCGTCTCCATTATGCGGTAAAACACACAGGCAGCAGACCCGCGTAAACGGACATGAGGCGCATTTTTCCAGAATGCAGCATGTCTGTTTACAATACGAAAACGCTCCGTCGCCGCGCCATAAATTTACCATAGGCTATCATTAGATGCGGTAAAACCCCATCTAATGATTAGTCACATGCATAGTAACTGCGTAAAAACAGTTTACTACACATGTCTGCCGGCTCACCTGTCCCGCCGCCGGAAGTCCCTCGTCCCCTGCAGTTCTCGCGATAACTTATCTTATAGCGAGAACTTTTGTGCACGTGACCGGGAGTTATCTTCGGTCACTAGTCTGGTTCTCACAAACAGCTGATTGTGAGAACGCTGCAGTGTAGGTGATCGCTGGAGAGTTATCTCCGGCGATCATCTGCAGGCTCTGCTACATCTGGATGTCAGGCATCCAGATGTAGCAGACCTGGACTCGTCTAGACTGTGTGCAGATACAACACACATCATACAACATACACCATGCAACAGGCAACAAGCAACATACAACATGTACCATGCGACATACAACTTGCGACATGCAACATACAACTTGCACCATGTGACATGCAGCATACAACATGCACCATGCGACATACAAAATGCACCATGCGACATAGAACATGCGACATACAACATGCACCATATGACATGTGACATACAACATGCACCATGCAACATACACCATGCAACATACAATATGCAACATGCGACATACAACTTGCACCATGGGTCATGCAACATGCACCATACAACATTCACCATACGACATGCGACATACAACATGCACCATGCGACATACAACATGCAACATACAACATGCACCATGCGACATACAACATGCACCATGCGACATACACCATGCACCATGCGACATACAACTTGCACCATGCGACATACAACATGAACCATGCGACATACAACAAGCACCATGTGACATGCGACATACAACATGCACCATGCGACATACACCATGTGACATACATCATGCACCATATGACCTACAACATGCACCATGCAACATACAACTTGCACCATGTGACATGCAACATGCGTCATACAACATGCACCATACAATATGCGACATACAACATGCACCATGCGACATACAACATGCACCATGCGACATACAACATGCACCATGCGACATACAACTTGCACCATGGAACATGCGACATACAACAAGCACCATGTGACATACAACATGCGACATACAACATGCACCATGCGACATACAACATGCGACATACAACATGCACCATACGACTTGCACCATGCGACATACAATATGCGACATGCGACATAAAACATGCGACATACAACTTGCACCATGAGACATGCAACATACAACATGCACCAAGCGACATACAACATGCACCATGTGACATACAACATGTGACATGCACCATATAACATGCGACATACACCATACAACATACAATATGCAACATGCGACATACAACATGTGACATGCGGCATACAACATGCGACATACAACATGCACCATGCTATATACAACTTGCACCATGCGACATGCAACATACACCATGCACCATGCGACATACAACTTGTACCATGCGACATACACCATGCGACATGCAATATGTGACATACAACATGTGACATGCCACATACAAAATGCACCATGCGACATACAACATGCACCATGCGACATACAACATGCACCATGCGACATACGCCATGCAACTTGCAACAAGCAACATGCGACATACAAAATGCACCATGCGACATACAACTTGCACCATGTGACATGCAACATGCGTCATACAACATGCACCATACAATATGCGACATACAACATGCACCATGCGACATACAACATGCACCATGCGACACACAACATGCACCATGCGACATACAACTTGCACCATGGAACATGCGACATACAACAAGCACCATGTGACATACAACATGCGACATACAACATGCACCATGCGACATACAACATGCGACATACAACATGCACCATACGACTTGCACCATGCGACATACAATATGCGACATGCGACATAAAACATGCGACATACAACTTGCACCATGAGACATGCAACATACAACATGCACCAAGCGACATACAACATGCACCATGTGACATACAACATGTGACATGCACCATATAACATGCGACATACACCATACAACATACAATATGCAACATGCGACATACAACATGTGACATGCGGCATACAACATGCGACATACAACATGCACCATGCTATATACAACTTGCACCATGCGACATGCAAAATACAACATGCACCATGCAACATGCGACATACAACTTGCACCATGCAACATGCAACATACACCATGCACCATGCGACATACAACTTGTACCATGCGACATGCAATATGTGACATACAACATGTGACATGCCACATACAAAATGCACCATGCGACATACAACATGCACCATGCGACATACAACATGCACCATGCGACATACGCCATGCAACTTGCAACAAGCAACATGCGACATACAAAATGCACCATGCGACATACAACTTGCACCATGTGACATACAACTTGCACCATGCGACATACAAAATGCACCATGCGACATACAACATGCACCATGCGACATTCAGCATGCGATATACAACATGCACCATACGACATGCGACATACATGCACCATGCGACACACAACATGTGACATGCAACACACAACATGTGACATGCAACATGCACCATACGACATGCACCATGCGACATACAATATGCAACATGCTACATAAAACATGCGACATGCAACATACAACATGCAACATGTGACATGAAACATACAACATGCACCATGCGACATGCAACATACAACATGCCCCATGTGACATACAACATGCACCATGCAACATACAAAATGCACCATGCGACATGCACCATGAGACATACAAAACATGCACCATGCGACATACAACATGCACCATGTGACATGTGACATACAACATGCACCATGCAATATACAACTTGCACCATGCGACATACAACATGCACCATGCGACATACAACATGCAACATACAACATGCACCTTACGACATGCGAAATTCAACATGCGCCGTGCGACATACACCATGCGACATACAATATGCAACATGCAACATACAACATGGGACATACAACTTGGACCATGCAACATATAACATGCACCATGTGACATACAACATGCACCATGTGACATACAACATGTGACATGCAAAATACAACATGCACCATGCGACATGCACCATGTGACATACAACATGCACCATGCGACATGTGACATACAACATGCACCATGCGACATGTGACATACAACATGCACCATGCAACATACAACATGCACCATGCGACATGCAGCATGCACCATGTGACATACACCATGCACCATGCGACATACAATATGCAACATGCAACATACAACATGCGACATACAACTTGGACCATGCAACATATAACATGCACCATGTGACATACAACATGTACCATGCGACATACAACTTGCGACATGCAACATACAACTTGCACCATGTGACATGCAGCATACAAAATGCACCATGCGACATACAAAATGCACCATGCGACATAGAACATGCGACATACAACATGCACCATATGACAAGTGACATACAACATGCACCATGCAACATACACCATGCAACATACAATATGCAACATGCAACATACAACTTGCACCATGGGTCATGCAACATGCACCATACAACATTCACCATACGACATGTGACATACAACATGCACAATGCGACATACAACATGCGACATACAACATGCACCATGCGACATACAACATGCACCATGCGACATACACCATGCACCATGCGACATACAACTTGCACCATGCGACATACAACATGAACCATGCGACATACAACTTGTACCATGCGACATACACCATGCGACATGCAATATGTGACATACAACATGTGACATGCCACATACAAAATGCACCATGCGACATACAACATGCACCATGCGACATACGCCATGCAACTTGCAACAAGCAACATGCGACATACAAAATGCACCATGCGACATACAACTTGCACCATGTGACATACAACTTGCACCATGCGACATACAAAATGCACCATGCGACATACAACATGCACCATGCGACATTCAGCATGCGATATACAACATGCACCATACGACATGCGACATACATGCACCATGCGACACACAACATGTGACATGCAACACACAACATGTGACATGCAACATGCACCATACGACATGCGACATACACCATGCGACATACAATATGCAACATGCTACATAGAACATGCGACATGCAGCATGCAACATGCGACATGCAACATACAACTTGCACCATGCGACATGCAACATACAACATGCCCCATGTGACATACAACATGCACCATGCAACATACAAAATGCACCATGCGACATGCACCATGAGACATACAAAACATGCACCATGCGACATACAACATGCACCATGCGACATACAACATGCACCATACGACATGCTACATACAACATGGACCATGCAACATGCGACATACAACATGCGACATACAACATGCACCATGCGACATACAATATGCGACATACAACATGCGACATACAACATGCACCATGTGTCATGCGACATACAAATTGCGACATGCAACATACAACATGCACCATGTGACATGCAAAATGTGACTTACAACATGCACCATGCGACATACAACATCCACCATACGACAAGCAACATGCACCATGCGACATACAACATGCACCATACGACATACAATATGTGACATACAACATGCGACATGCCACATATAACATGCACCATGTGACATACAACATGCACCATGCGACATGTGACATACAACATGCACCATGCAATATACAACTTGCACCATGCGACATACAACATGCACCATGCGACATACAACATGCGACATACAACATGCAACATACAACATGCACCTTACGACATGCGACATGCAACATGCGCCGTGCGACATACACCATGCGACATACAATATGCAACATGCAACCTACAACATGGGACATACAACTTGGACCATGCAACATATAACATGCACCATGCAACATATAACATGCACCATGTGACATACAACATGCACCATGTGACATACAACATATGACATGCAACATACAACATGCACCATGCGACATGCACCATGTGACATACAACATGCACCATGCGACATGTGACATACAACATGCACCATGCGACATGTGACATACAACATGCACCATGCAACATGCACCATGCGACATGCAGCATGCACCATGTGACATACACCATGCACCATGCGACATACAATATGCAACATGCAACATACAACATGCGACATACAACTTGGACCATGCAACATATAACATGCACCATGTGACATACAACATGTACCATGCGACATACAACTTGCGACATGCAACATACAACTTGCACCATGTGACATGCAGCATACAAAATGCACCATGCGACATACAAAATGCACCATGCGACATAGAACATGCGACATACAACATGCACCATATGACAAGTGACATACAACATGCACCATGCAACATACACCATGCAACATACAATATGCAACATGCGACATACAACTTGCACCATGGGTCATGCAACATGCACCATACAACATTCACCATATGACATGCGACATACAACATGCACCATGCGACATACAACATGCGACATACAACATGCACCATGCAACATACACCATGCACCATGCGACATACAACTTGCACCATGCGACATACAACATGAACCATGCGACATACAACAAGCACCATGTGACATGCGACATACAACATGCACCATGCGACATACACCATGTGACATACATCATGCACCATACGACATACAACATGCACCATGCGACATACAACTTGCACCATGTGACATGCAACATGCGTCATACAACATGCACCATACAATATGCGACATACAACATGCACCATGCGACATACAACATGCACCATGCGACATACAACATGCACCATGCGACATACAACTTGCACCATGGAACATGCGACATACAACAAGCACCATGTGACATACAACATGCGACATACAACATGCACCATGCGACATACAACATGCGACATACAACATGCACCATACGACTTGCACCATGCGACATACAATATGCGACATGCGACATAAAACATGCGACATACAACTTGCACCATGAGACATGCAACATACAACATGCACCAAGCCACATACAACATGCACCATGTGACATACAACATGTGACATGCACCATATAACATGCGACATACACCATACAACATACAATATGCAACATGCGACATACAACATGCGACATGCGGCATACAACATGCGACATACAACATGCACCATGCTACATACAACTTGCACCATGCAACATGCAAAATACAACATGCAACATGCGACATACAACTTGCACCATGCGACATGCAACATACACCATGCACCATGCGACATACAACTTGTACCATGCGACATACACCATGCGACATGCAATATGCGACATACAACATGTGACATGCCACATACAACATGCACCATGCAACATACAACATGCACCATGCGACATACAACATGCACCATGCGACATACGCCATGCAACTGGCAACAAGCAACATGCGACATACAAAATGCACCATGCGACATACAACTTGCACCATGTGACATACAACTTGCATCATGCGACATACAAAATGCACCATGCGACATACAACATGCACCATGCGACATTCAACATGCGACATGCGACATACCATACAACATGCACCATGTGTCATGCGACATACAAATTGCGACATGCAACATACAACATGCACCATGTGACATGCAACATGTGACATACAACATGCACCATGCGACATACAACATCCACCATACGACAAGCAACATGCACCATGCGACATACAACATGCACCATGCGACATACAATATGTGACATACAACATGCGACATGCCACATATAACATGAACCATGTGACATACAACATGCACCATGCGACATGTGACATACAACATGCACCATGCGACATACAACTTGCACCATGCGACATACAACATGCACCATGCGACATACAACATGCAACATACAACATGCACCTTACGACATGCGACATGCAACATGCGCCGTGCCACATACACCATGCGACATACAAAATGCACCATGTGACATAGAACATGCGACATACAACATGCACCATATGACAAGTGACATACAACATGCACCATGCAACATACACCATGCAACATACAATATGCAACATGCGACATACATCTTGCACCATGGGTCATGCAACATGCACCATACAACATTCACCATACGACATGCGACATACAACATGCACCATGCGACATACAACATGCGACATACAACATGCACCATGCGACATACACCATGCGACATACAACTTGCACCATGCGACATACAACATGAACCATGCGACATACAACAAGCACCATGTGACATGCGACATACAACATGCACCATGCGACATACACCATGTGACATACATCATGCACCATACGACATACAACATGCACCATGCGACATACAACTTGCACCATGTGACATGCAACATGCGTCATACAACATGCACCATACAATATGCGACATACAACATGCACCATGCGACATACAACATGCACCATGCAACATACAACATGCACCATGCGACATACAACTTGCACCATGGAACATGCGACATACAACAAGCACCATGTGACATACAACATGCGACATACAACATGCACCATGCGACATACAACATGCGACATACAACATGCACCATACGACTTGCACCATGCGACATACAATATGCGACATGCGACATAAAACATGCGACATACAACTTGCACCATGAGACATGCAACATACAACATGCACCAAGCAACATACAACATGCACCATGTGACATACAACATGTGACATGCACCATATAACATGCGACATACACCATACAACATACAATATGCAACATGCGACATACAACATGCGACATGCGGCATACAACATGCGACATACAACATGCACCATGCTACATACAACTTGCACCATGCGACATGCAAAATACAACATGCAACATGCGACATACAACTTGCACCATGCGACATGCAACATACACCATGCACCATGTGACATACAACTTGTACCATGCGACATACACCATGCGACATGCAATATGCGACATACAACATGTGACATGCCACATACAACATGCACCATGCGACATACAACATGCACCATGCGACATACAACATGCACCATGCGACATACGCCATGCAACTGGCAACAAGCAACATGCGACATACAAAATGCACCATGCGACATACAACTTGCACCATGTGACATACAACTTGCATTATGCGACATACAAAATGCACCATGCGACATACAACATGCACCATGCGACATTCAACATGCGATATACAACATGTAACATACATGCACCATGCGGCACACAACATGTGACATGCAACACACAACATGTGACATGCAACATGCACCATACGACATGCGACATACACCATACGACATACAATATGCAACATGCTACATACAACATGCGACATGCAACATACAACATGCAACATGCAACATACATCTTGCACCATGCGACATGCAACATACAACATGCCCCATGTGACATACAACATGCACCATGCAACATACAAAATGCACCATGCGACATGCACCATGAGACATACAAAACATGCACCATGCGACATACAACATGCACCATGCGACATACAACATGCACCATACGACATGCGACATACAACATGCACCATGCGACATACACCATGCAACATGCGACATACAACATGCGATATACAACATGCACCATGCGACATAAACCATGCGACATACAACATGCGACATGCGACATACCATACAACATGCACCATGTGTCATGCGACATACAAATTGCGACATGCAACATACAACATGCACCATGTGACATGCAACATGTGACATACAACATGCACCATGCGACATACAACATCCACCATACGACAAGCAACATGCACCATGCGACATACAACATGCACCATGCGACATACAATATGTGACATACAACATGCGACATGCCACATATAACATGAACCATGTGACATACAACATGCACCATGCGACATGTGACATACAACATGCACCATGCGACATACAACTTGCACCATGCGACATACAACATGCACCATGCGACATACAACATGCAACATACAACATGCACCTTACGACATGCGACATGCAACATGCGCCGTGCCACATACACCATGCGACATACAATATGCAACATGCAACATACAACATGCGACATACAACTTGGACCATGCAACATATAACATGCACCATGTGACATACAACATGCACCATGTGACATACAACATGTGACATGCAACATACAACATGCACTATGCGACATGCACCATGTGACATACAACATGCACCATGCGACATGTGACATACAACATGCACCATGTGACATGCAACATACAACATACACCATGCAACATACAACATGCACCATGCGACATGCATCATGCACCATGTGACATACACCATGCACCATGCGACATACAATATGCAACATGCAACATACAACATGCGACATACAACTTGGACCATGCAACATATAACATGCACCATGTGACATACAACATGTACCATGCGACATACAACTTTGGACATTCAACATACAACTTGCACCATGTGACATGCAGCATACAACATGCACCATGCGACATTCAAAATGCACCATGCGACATAGAACATGCGACATACAACATGCACCATATGACATGTGACATACAACATGCACCATGCAACATACACCATGCAACATACAATATGCAACATGCGACATACAACTTGCACCATGGGTCATGCAACATGCACCATACAACATTCACCATACGACATGCGACATACAACATGCACCATGCGACATACAACATGCGACATACAACATGCACCATGCGACATACAACATGCACCATGCGACATACACCATGCACCATGTGACATACAACTTGCACCATGCGACATACAACATGAACCATGCGACATACAACAAGCACCATGTGACATGCGACATACAACATGCACCATGCGACATACACCATGTGACATACATCATGCACCATACGACATACAACATGCACCATGCGACATACAACTTGCACCATGTGACATGCAACATGCGTCATACAACATGCACCATGCGACATACAACATGCACCATGCGACATACAACATGCACCATGTGACATGCAACATGCGTCATACAACATGCACCATGCGACATACAACATGCACCATGCGACATACAACATGCACCATGTGACATGCAACATGCGTCATACAACATGCACCATGCGACATACAATATGTGACATACAACATGCGACATACAACATGCACCATGCGACATACAACATGCACCATGCGACATACAACATGCACTATGGAACATGCGACATACAACAAGCACCATGTGACATACAACATGCGACATACAACATGCACCATGTGACATACAACATGCGACATACAACATGCACCATACGACTTGCACCATGCGACATACAATATGCGACATGCGACATAAAACATGCGACATACAACTTGCACCATGAGACATGCAACATACAACATGCACCAAGCGACATACAACATGCACCATGTGACATACAACATGTGACATGCACCATATAACATGCGACATACACCATACAACATACAATATGCAACATGCGACATACAACATGCGACATGCGGCATACAACATGCGACATACAACATGCACCATGCTACATACAACTTGCACCATGTGACATGCAAAATACAACATGCACCATGCAACATGCGACATACAACTTGCACCATGCGACATGCAACATACACCATGCACCATGCAACATACAACTTGCACCATGCGACATACACCATGCGACATGCAATATGCGGCATGCAACATGTGACATGCCACATACAACATGCACCATGTGACATACAACATGCACCATGCGACATACGCCATGCAACTTGCAACATGCGACATACAAAATGCACCATGCGACATACAACTTGCACCATGTGACATACAACTTGCACCATGCGACATACAAAATGCACCATGCGACATACAACATGCACCATGCGACATTCAACATGCGATATACAACATGCACCATACGACATACGACATACATGCACCATGCGACACACAACATGTGACATGCAACACACAACATGTGACATGCAACATGCACCATACGACATGCGACATACACCATGCGACATACAATATGCAACATGCTACATACAACATGCGACATGCAACATACAACATGCAACATGCTACATGCAACATACATCTTGCACCATGCGACATGCAACATACAACATGCCCCATGTGACATACAACATGTACCATGCAACATACAAAATGCACCATGCGACATGCACCATGAGACATACAACATGCACCATGCGACATACAACATGCACCATGCGGCATACAACATGCACTATACGACATGCGACATACAACATGCACCATGCGACATACACCATGCAACATGCGACATACAACATGCGACATACAACATGCACCATAAACCATGCGACATACAACATGCGACATACAACATGCACCATGCGACATACAACATGCACCATGTGTCATGCGACATACAAATTGCGACATGCAACATACAACATGCACCATGTGACATGCAACATGTGACATACAACATGCACCATGCGAAATACAACATCCACCATACGACAAGCAACATGCACCATGCGACATACAACATGCACCATGCACCATGCGACATACAATATGTGACATACAACATGCGACATGCCACATATAACATGCACCATGTGACATACAACATGCACCATGCGACATGTGACATGTGACATACAACATGCACCATGCGACATACAACTTGCACCATGCGACATACAACATGCACCATGCGACATACAACATGCGACATACAACATGCAACATACAACATGCACCATACGACATGCGACATGCAACATGCGCCGTGCGACATACACCATGCGACATACAATATACAACATGCAACATACAACATGCGACATACAACTTGGACCATGCAACATATAACATGCACCATACGACATGCAACATGCACCATGCGACATACAACATGTGAAATGCAACATACAACATGCACCATGCAACATGCACCATGTGACATACAACATGCACCATGCGACATGCAACATACACCATGCAACATACATGCACCATGCGACATGCAGCATGCACCATGTGACATACACCATGCAGCATGCACTATGTGACATACACCATGCGACATGCAACATACAACATGCACCATGCGACATGCATCATACAACATGCACCATGCGACATACAGCATGCACCATGTGACATACAAAATGCACCATGCGACATACAACATGCAACATACAACATGCACCATGTGACATGCAACTTGCGACATACAACATGCACCATGCGACATACAACATGCACCATGCGACATTCAACATGCACCATACAACATACGAAATACAACATGCACCATTGACATGCGACATACACCATGCAACAAGCAACATGCGACATACAACATGCACCATGCGACATACATCTTGCACCATGCGACATGCAACTTGCACCATGTGACATACAACATGCACCATACGACATACAACATGCGACATACAACATACACCATGTGACATACAACATGCACCATGCGACTTACACCATGCAACATGCGACATACAATATGCAACATGCGACATACAACATGCGACATACAACTTGCACCACGTGACATGCAACATACAACATGCCCCATGTGACATACAACATGTGACATGCAACATACAACTTGCACCATGCGACATACAACAAGCACCATGCGACATGTGACATACAACATGCACCATGCGACATGCAACATACACCATGCAACAAACAACATACACCATGCACCATGCGACATACAACTTGCACCATGCGACATACAACATGCACCATACGACATGCAACATGCACCACGCGACATACAAGATGCACCATGCACCATGCAACATACAATATGTGACATACAACATGCAAAATGCCACATATAACATGCACCATGTGACATACAACATGCACCATGCGACATGTGACATACAACATGCACCATGCGACATACATCTTGCACCATGCGACATACAACAAGCACCATGCGACATACAACATGCGACATACAACATGCAACATACAACATGCACCATACGACATGCGACATACAACATGCACCGTGCGACATACACCATGCGACATACAACTTGGACCATGCAACATACAACATGTGACATACAACATGCACCATGTGACATGCAACATACAACATGCGACATGCACCATGCGACATACAACATGCACCATGCGACATGTGACATACAACATGCACCATGCGACATGCAACATACAACATACCCCATGCAACATACAACATGCACCATGCGACATGCAGCATACACCATGTGACATACACCATGCGACATGCAACATACAATATGCACCATGCGACATGCAACATGCACCATGCAACATACAACATGCACCATGCGACATACAACATGCACCATGTGACATACAACATACAACATGCAACATACAACATGCACCGTGTGACATGCAACTTGCAACATACAACATGCACCGTGCGACATACAACATGCACCATGCGACATACAACATACAACATG
Organism: Ranitomeya variabilis; assembly: GCF_051348905.1. Classification (NCBI taxonomy): domain Eukaryota; kingdom Metazoa; phylum Chordata; class Amphibia; order Anura; family Dendrobatidae; genus Ranitomeya; species Ranitomeya variabilis. The sequence continues at coordinate 207,387,719 of NC_135236.1, forward strand.
CACCATGCGACATACGAAATACAACATGCACCATTGACATGCGACATACACCATGCAACAAGCAACATGCGACATACAACATGCACCATGCGACATACATCTTGCACCATGCAATATGCGACATACAACTTGCACCATGGGACATACAACATGCACCATACGACATACAACATGCGACATGCAACATGCTCCGTGCGACATACACCATGCGACATACAATATGCAACATGCAACATACAACATGCGACATACAACTTGGACCATGCAACATACAACATGCACCATGTGACATACAACATGCACCATGTGACATACAACATGTGACATGCAACATACAACATGCACCATGCGACATGCACCATGTGACATACAACATGCACCATGCGACATGTGACATACAACATGCACCATGCGACATACAACATGCACCATGCGACATGCAGCATGCACCATGTGACATGCATCATGCAACATACAACATGCACCATGCGACATACAGCATGCACCATGTGACATACAACATGCACCATGCGACATACAACATGCAACATACAACATGCACCATGTGACATGCAACTTGCGACATACAGCATGCACCATGCGACATACAACATGCACCATGCGATATACAACATGCACCATGTGACATTCAAAATGCACCATACAACATACGAAATACAACATGCACCATTGACATGAGACATACACCATGCAACAAGCAACATGCGACATACAACAAGCACCATGCGACATACATCTTGCACCATGTGACATGCGACATACAACTTGCACCATGTGACATACAACATGCACCATACAACATGCAACATACAACATACACCATGTGACATACAACATGCACCATGCGACATACACCATGCAACATGCGACATACAATATGCAACATGCGACATACAACATGTGACATACAACTTACACCTCGCGACATGCAACATACAACATGCACCATGTGACATACAACATGTGACATGCAACATACAACATGCACCATGCACCATGCGACATACAACATGCACCATGCGACATGTGACATACAACATGCACCATGTGACATGCAACATACACCATGCAACATACAACATGCACCATGCATTATGCGACATGCACCATGCGACATACAACATGCACATGTGACATGCAACATGCACCATGCGACATGCAACATACAACATGCAACATACAACATGCACCATTGCACCATGCGACATGCAACTTGTGACATACAACATGCACCATGCAACATACAACATGCACCATGTGACATACAACATGCACCATGCGACATACATCTTGCACCATGCGACATACAACTTGCACCATGTGACATACAACATGCACCATGCGACATACAACATGCGACATACAACATGCACCGTGTGACATGCAACTTGCAACATACAACATGCACCATGCGACATACAACATGCACCATGCGACATGCAACATGCAACATGCGACATTCAACATGCACCATACAACATGCGAAATACAACATGCACCATTGACATGCGACATACACCATGCAACAAGCAACATGCGACATACAACATGCACCATGCGACATACATCTTGCACCATGCGACATACAACTTGCACCATGTGACATACAACATGCACCATACGACATACAACATGCAACATACAACATACACTATGTGACATACAACAAGCACCATGCGACATACACCATGCAACATGCGACATACAATATGCAACATGTGACATGCAACATGCACCATGCGACATACAACATGCGACATACAACTTGCACCACGCGGCATGCAACATACAACATGCACCATATGACATACAACATGTGACATGCAACATACAACATGCACCATGCGACATACAACATGCACCATGTGACATGTGACATACAACATGCACCATGTGCCATGCAACATACACCATGCAATATACAACATGCACCATGCAACATGCATCATGCGACATGCACCATACAACATGCACCATGTGACATGCAACATGCACCATGCGACATGCACCATGCGACATACAACATGCACCATGCGACATACAACATGCACCATGCGACATACAACATGCACCGTGCGACATGCAACTTGTGACATACAACATGCACCATGCGACATACAACATGCACCATGCGACATGTGACATACAACATGCACCATGTGCCATGCAACATACACCATGCAATATACAACATGCACCATGCAACATGCATCATGCGACATGCACCATGCGACATACAACATGCACCATGTGACATGCAACATGCACCATGCGACATGCACAATGCGACATACAACATGCACCATGCGACATACAACCTGCACCATGCGACATACAACATGCACCGTGCGACATGCAACTTGTGACATACAACATGCACCATGCGACATACAACATGCACCATGCGACATGTGACATACAACATGCACCATGCGACATACATCTTGCACCATGCGACATACAACTTACACCATGTGACATACAACATGCACCATGCGACATACAACATGCGACATACAACATGCACCATACGACATGCGACATACAACATGCACTGTGCGACATACACCATGCGACATACAATATGCAACATGCAACATACAACATGCGACATACAACTTGGACCATGCAACATACAACATGCACCATGTGACATACAACATGCACCATGTGACATACAGTATGCGACATACCACATACAACATGCACCATGCGACATTCAACATGCACCATACAACATACGAAATACAACATGCACCATGCGACATACATGCACCATGCGACATGCAACATACAGTACATACAACATACACCATACAACACACATACACTACATACAAAATACATATAAACATACAGTACACATAACACAGAGTACATACTCACCATCACCTTGATCCCCGAAGCCATTGTCACCTGTAAAAAATATTAAAATAACAAACAAACAATATACTCTCTGATCTGCAGAAATCCTATTAAAACGAGTGTCCCACAACGATCTCCCATGGAGAGCAGCCACATCAGCTGATGCGACTGCACTCCAGGGGCTCCAGGAATACAATGAAGGAAGGTATCCTTCAGCAATGTATTCCTCCACCTCTGTGAGAAATAGTCCCTACTCTCACTTGTGGCACTGCTGTGTGGGAAAATTCACATGCAGCTTTGCCATAAAGTGACACCCTGAGCTCAGGTAACCATTTCAGTGATGCACTGCAGGAGCCATTGTCTCCTGTCAGTGTGTCACTGGAGGGCCTATAGAGCAGTGACATCACTGCCACTGCCATGTGGTATATAATACAGCCACATAGTATATAACACAGACAGCCACGTAGTATATAGCACAGCCACGTAGTATATAGCACAGCCACGTAGTATATAGCACAGCCCACATAACACAGACAACCACGTAGTATATAGCACAGTCACATAGTGTATAGCACAGCTGTTATGACCCCAATGGCGAGGGTCTCAGAGGAACGTGGAAGTCTGCAGAATACAAAAATCCAGCTCATAGGGCAGTGGTAACTGGGTTGACCATATATCTACTCCTAACGCCAACACTAGAAGTAGCCGGGGATCATTCCTACGTTGATTCTAGATGACACGCGCCAGCCGGAGAATCTAGCTACCCCTAGTAGAGGAAAACAAAGACCTTTCTTGCCTCCAGAGAAGGGGACCCCAAAGCTGGATAGAAGCCCCCCACAAATAATGACGGTGAGGTAAGAGGAAATGACAAACACAGAAATGAACCAGGTTTAGCACAGAGAGGCCCGCTTACTGATAGCAGAATAAAGAAAGGTAACTTATATGGTCAACAAAAACCCTATCAAAATCCACACTGGAAATTCAAGAACCCCCGAACCGTCTAACGGTCCGGGGGGAGAACACCAGTCCCCTAGAGCTTCCAGCAAAGGTCAGGATATAGATATGGAACAAGCTGGACAAAAATACAAAACCAAAACAAATAGCAAAAAGCAAAAGGCAGACTTAGCTGATATAACTGGAACCAGGATCAGTAGACAAGAGCACAGCAGACTAGCTCTGATAACTACGTTGCCAGGCATTGAACTGAAGGTCCAGGAAGCTTATATAGCAACACCCCTAACTAACGACCCAGGTGCGGATAAAAGGAATGACAGAAAAACCAGAGTCAAAAAACTAGTAACCACTAGAGGGAGCAAAAAGCAAATTCACAACAGTACCCCCCCCTTAGTGAGGGGTCACCGAACCCTCACCACGACCACCAGGGCGATCAGGATGAGCGGCATGAAAGGCACGAACTAAATCGGCCGCATGAACATCAGAGGCGACCACCCAGGAATTATCCTCCTGACCATAGCCCTTCCACTTGACCAGGTACTGAAGCCTCCGCCTGGAGAGGCGAGAATCCAAGATCTTCTCCACCACGTACTCCAACTCGCCCTCAACCAACACCGGAGCAGGAGGCTCAGCAGAAGGAACTACAGGCACAATGTACCGCCGCAACAAGGACCTATGAAATACATTGTGAATAGCAAACGACACAGGAAGATCCAGACGAAAAGATACAGGATTAAGGATTTCCAATATCTTGTAAGGCCCAATAAAACGAGGTTTAAATTTGGGAGAGGAGACCTTCATAGGAACAAAGCGGGAAGAAAGCCACACCAAATCCCCAACGCGTAGTCGGGGACCCACACCGCGGCGGCGGTTGGCAAAGCGCTGAGCCTTCTCCTGTGACAACTTCAAGTTGTCCACCACATGATTCCAGATCTGCTGCAACCTATCCACCACAGAATCCACCCCAGGACAGTCAGAAGGCTCCACATGACCCGAAGAAAAGCGAGGATGGAAACCAGAGTTGCAGAAAAAAGGCGAAACCAAGGTGGCGGAACTAGCCCGATTATTAAGGGCAAACTCAGCCAACGGCAAGAATGTCACCCAATCGTCCTGATCAGCAGAGACAAAACACCTCAAATAAGCCTCCAAAGTCTGATTGGTTCGCTCCGTCTGTCCATTAGTCTGAGGATGGAAAGCAGACGAAAACGACAAATCAATGCCCATCCTACTACAAAAGGATCGCCAGAACCTGGAAACGAACTGGGATCCTCTGTCTGACACAATATTCTCAGGGATGCCGTGCAAACGAACCACGTTCTGGAAAAACACAGGAACCAGATCGGAAGAGGAAGGCAGCTTAGGCAAAGGAACCAAATGGACCATCTTGGAGAAGCGATCACATATCACCCAGATAACGGACATGCCCTGAGATAGCGGAAGATCAGAAATGAAATCCATGGAGATATGTGTCCAAGGTCTCTTCGGGACAGGCAAGGGCAAGAGCAAACCGCTGGCACGAGAACAGCAAGGCTTAGCTCGAGCACAAGTCCCACAGGACTGCACAAATGACCGCACATCCCTTGACAAGGAAGGCCACCAAAAGGACCTGGCCACCAGATCTCTGGTGCCAAAAATTCCCGGGTGACCTGCCAACACCGAGGAATGAACCTCGGAAATGACTCTGCTGGTCCACTTATCCGGGACAAACAGTCTGTCAGGTGGACAAGACTCAGGCCTATCAGCCTGAAATCTCTGCAACACACGTCGCAGATCCGGAGAAATAGCTGACAAGATAACTCCATCTTTAAGAATACCAACAGGATCAGCGACTCCAGGAGCATCAGGCACAAAGCTCCTAGAAAGAGCATCGGCCTTCACATTCTTTGAACCTGGTAAATACGAGACAACAAAATCAAAGCGGGAGAAAAACAATGACCAGCGGGCCTGTCTCGGATTAAGGCGTTTAGCAGACTCGAGATACATCAGATTTTTGTGATCAGTCAAGACCACCACACGATGCTTAGCACCCTCGAGCCAATGACGCCACTCCTCAAATGCCCATTTCATGGCCAACAACTCCCGATTGCCCACATCATAATTTCGCTCGGCAGGCGAAAACTTCCTAGAGAAAAAGGCACAAGGTTTCATAACAGAGCAACCAGGGCCTCTCTGCGACAAAACGGCCCCTGCCCCAATCTCCGAAGCATCCACCTCAACCTGAAAGGGAAGTGAGACGTCAGGCTGGCACAAAACAGGCGCCGAAGTAAACCGGCGTTTCAACTCCTGGAAAGCCTCCACGGCAGCAGGAGCCCAGTTAGCTACATCGGAGCCCTTCTTGGTCATATCCGTCAAAGGTTTCACAATGCTAGAAAAATTAGCGATAAAACGACGGTAGAAGTTAGCGAAGCCCAAGAACTTCTGAAGACTCTTAACTGACGAGGGCTGAGTCCAATCAAGAATAGCTCGGACCTTGACTGGGTCCATCTCCACAGCAGAAGGGGAAAAAATGAACCCCAAAAAGGGAACCTTCTGTACACCAAAGAGACACTTTGAGCCCTTGACAAACAAAGAATTTTCACGCAAAATTTTAAAGACCAACCTGACCTGCTCCACATGCGAATCCCAATTATCAGAAAAAAACAAAATATCATCCAGATAAACAATCAAAAATTTATCCAGATACTTCCGGAAAATGTCATGCATAAAGGACTGAAAAACTGAAGGCGCATTGGAGAGCCCAAAAGGCATCACCAAGTACTCAAAATGACCTTCGGGCGTATTGAATGCAGTTTTCCATTCATCACCTTGCTTAATGCGCACAAGGTTGTACGCACCACGAAGGTCTATCTTGGTGAACCACTTGGCACCCTTAATCCGGGCAAACAAGTCAGACAACAGCGGTAAAGGATACTGAAATTTGACAGTGATCTTATTTAAAAGCCGATAATCAATACAAGGTCTCAAAGATCTGTCCTTTTTTGCCACAAAAAAGAATCCCGCACCAAGAGGGGAAGAAGACGGACGAATATGTCCTTTTTCCAGAGACTCCTTGATATATGAACGCATAGCGGTATGTTCAGGTACCGACAGATTAAACAGTCTTCCCTTAGGAAATTTACTGCCTGGGATCAAATCTATAGCACAGTCACAGTCCCTATGAGGAGGCAGTGCACTGGACTCAGACTCACTGAAGACATCCTGATAATCAGACAAATACTCCGGAACTTCCGAAGGCGTAGAAGAAGCAATAGACACAGGCAGGGAATCCTCATGAATACCACGACAGCCCCAACTTGAGACTGACATAGCCTTCCAGTCCAGGACTGGATTATGGGTCTGTAACCATGGCAGCCCCAAAACGACCAAATCATGCATTTTATGTAAAACCAGGAAACGTATCACCTCGCGGTGTTCAGGAGTCATGCACATGGTAACCTGAGTCCAATACTGCGGTTTATTTTCTGCCAATGGTGTAGCATCAATACCCCTAAGAGGAATAGGATTTTCTAATGGTTCAAGAGTAAATCCACAGCGCTTAGCAAATGAGAGATCCATGAGACTCAGGGCAGCACCTGAATCTACAAACGCCATGACAGGATAAGATGACAGTGAGCAAATCAAAGTTACAGACAGAATAAATTTAGGTTGCAAATTACCAACGGTGACAGGACTAACAACCTTAGCTATACGTTTAGAGCATGCTGAGATAACATGTGTAGAATCACCACAGTAGTAACACAAGCCATTCCGGCGTCTATGAATTTTCCGCTCATTTCTAGTCAGGATTCTATCACATTGCATTAAATCAGGTGTCTGTTCAGACAACACCATGAGGGAATTTGCGGTTTTTCTATCACATTGCACCGAATTAGGTGTCTGTTCAGACAACACCATGAGGGAATTTGCGGTTTTGCGCTCCCGCAACCGCCGGTCAATTTGAATAGCCAGTGCCATAGTATCATTCAGACCTGCGGGAATGGGAAAACCCACCATAACATTCTTAATGGCTTCAGAAAGGCCATTTCTAAAATTAGCGGCCAGTGCACACTCGTTCCAATGTGTCAGCACGGACCATTTCCGAAATTTTTGGCAATACACTTCAGCCTCGTCCTGCCCCTGAGACATAGACAGCAAGGCCTTTTCTGCCTGAATCTCAAGATTGGGTTCCTCATAAAGTAAACCGAGCGCCAGAAAAAACGCATCAAGATCAGCCAATGCCGGATCTCCTGGCGCCAGCGAAAAAGCCCAATCCTGAGGGTCGCCCCGTAAGAACGAAATAACAATTTTTACTTGCTGAGCAGAATCTCCTGATGAACAGGGTCTCAGGGACAAAAACAATTTACAATTATTCACGAAATTCCTAAACTTAAACCTGTCTCCGGAAAACAGTTCAGGAATCGGTATTTTAGGTTCTGACCTAGGATTTCTGATAACATAGTCTTGTATGCCCTGCACACGAGTAGCCAGCTGGTCCACACTTGTAATCAAGGTCTGGACATTCATGTCTGCAGCAAGCATAGCCACTCTGAGGTAAAGGGGAAGGAGAAAGAAAAAAAAAAAAAAACTCAGAATCTTCTTTCTTATAATCCCTCTTCTGCAATGCATTAAACATTTAATACTGGCCTGGCAAACTGTTATGACCCCAATGGCGAGGGTCTCAGAGGAACGTGGAAGTCTGCAGAATACAAAAATCCAGCTCATAGGGCAGTGGTAACTGGGTTGACCATATATCTACTCCTAACGCCAACACTAGAAGTAGCCGGGGATCATTCCTACGTTGATTCTAGATGACACGCGCCAGCCGGAGAATCTAGCTACCCCTAGTAGAGGAAAACAAAGACCTTTCTTGCCTCCAGAGAAGGGGACCCCAAAGCTGGATAGAAGCCCCCCACAAATAATGACGGTGAGGTAAGAGGAAATGACAAACACAGAAATGAACCAGGTTTAGCACAGAGAGGCCCGCTTACTGATAGCAGAATAAAGAAAGGTAACTTATATGGTCAACAAAAACCCTATCAAAATCCACACTGGAAATTCAAGAACCCCCGAACCGTCTAACGGTCCGGGGGGAGAACACCAGTCCCCTAGAGCTTCCAGCAAAGGTCAGGATATAGATATGGAACAAGCTGGACAAAAATACAAAACCAAAACAAATAGCAAAAAGCAAAAGGCAGACTTAGCTGATATAACTGGAACCAGGATCAGTAGACAAGAGCACAGCAGACTAGCTCTGATAACTACGTTGCCAGGCATTGAACTGAAGGTCCAGGGAGCTTATATAGCAACACCCCTAACTAACGACCCAGGTGCGGATAAAAGGAATGACAGAAAAACCAGAGTCAAAAAACTAGTAACCACTAGAGGGAGCAAAAAGCAAATTCACAACACACAGCCATGTAGTATATAGCAGCCATGTGGTATATAGCACTGACGCAGTATATAGCACAGCCATGTAGTATATAGCAGCCACATAGTATATAGCACAGCCCACATAACACAGACAGCCACATAGTATATAGCACAGCCACATAGTATATAGCAGCCACGTAGTATATAGCAGCTACATAGTATAAAGCACAGCCCACTTAACACAGACAGCCACGTAGTATATAGCACAGCCACGTAGTATATAGCACAGCGATGCAGTATATAGCACAGCCCACGTAGTATATAACACAGCCACGTAGTATATAGCACAGCCCATGCAGTAGATAGCACAGCCACGTAGTATATAGCAGCCACGTAGTATATATCACAGCCATGTAGTATATAGCACAGCCCACATAGTGTATAACACAGCCACGTAGTATATAGCACAGCCCACATAGTATATAGCACAGCCACGTAGTATATAGCACAGCGATGTAGTATACAACACAGCTCACGTAGTATATAACACAGCCCACGCAGTAGATAGCACAGCCACGTAGTATATAGCAACCACGTAATATATAGCAGCTACGTAGTATATAGCACAGCGATGTAGTATATAGCAGCCACGTAGTATATAACACAGACAGCCACATAGTATATAGCAGCCACGTAGTATATAGCAGCCACGTAGTATATAACACAGCCCACATAGTATATAACACAGCCCACGTAGTATATAACACAGCCCACGTAGTAAACAGCAGTGTGGACACCATATCCCTGTGAAAAAAAGAATGAAAATAAAAAATAGTTATATACTCACCTTCCGTCGCCCACCGAAGCTGTCCCGCTCCTCGCGATGCGGCCGGCAGCTTCCGTTCCATGAGATGCACTGCGAAATTGCCCAGATGACTTAGCAGTCTCGCGAGACCACTAAGTCATCTGGGTAATTTCACAATGCATCTCTGGGAACGAAAGCTGCCGAGAGCATCGGGAGGAGCGGGAAAGCTGCGGAGGCGACAGAAGGTCAGAATAGCATGATTTTTTATTTTTTTATTATTTTTAACATTATATCATTTTACTATTGATGCTGCATAGCCAGCATCAATAGTAAAAAGTTGGTCCGGGATGGGGCGACACACTGGCGCTGACTGGAGGGGATTAGGGAGGGGGCACTGACTAGAGGAGAGTAGGGAGGGGCCAATTCGCAGCCGGACTAAGCCTGTCGCTGATTGGTCGCTACCAATCAGCGATGCAGGATTTCCGTTACAGACAGACAGACAAACAGACGGAAGTACCCCTTAGACGATTATATAGATAGATGGATAATCTATCTATAGATATACTTATAGATACATATATCGATAGATACATAGATATACTAAACATTGGGCTTGGTATTATCTATCTATCTATCTATCTATCGTATCTATTATCTATCTATTACATATCTATTGATATATCTATCTAGCTATCTATAGATATATCTATCGATAGATATATTTATAGATAGATGATAGATACGATAGATAGATACGATAGATAGATAGATAGATAGATAGATAGATAGATAGATAGATATGATAGATACGATAGATAGATAGATAGATAGATACGATAGATCTATCTATTATCTATCTATCCCATATCTATCTATCTATCTATCTATCATCTATAGGGTTGAGCGACTTTTACTTTTTTAAGATCGAGTCGGGTTTCGCAAAACACGACTTTATCAAAAGTCGAGTCGAGTGAAATCGGTCGATTATCGCGAAAAGTCGGGGATCGACCGAAACACGAAACCCAATGCAAGTCAATGGGGAAGCATAGTCGGCAGTGAGTGGAGGCCAGGAAAACACCTACAGTGCCCATTTTAATGGCAAAAACATCCATTCTTGTTACTGAAGCTTGTCAATCTTAATTAACTTTATAATAATAGTTAGGCATTGGAAATTGGGGGTTATTTGGCTAAAGTTGTGGGGGGTAGGGAAGGTTCAAGTTTTTAGTGGGCCCAGGAAACATGGACTACGTCACGGCGGTGGAGCAGGGAGAGGTAAGTATTTCAACTTTGCAAGTGCTTTGATCCTGAGCAAGAAGGGGGGCCCACTCGTTCGCATTGGCACTGGCACAGGGCCCCTCAAAGTACGGCGGTGTGTTTGCACGGCAGGGGCGCCTCCAACCGGCAGCGACACTTTTGCGTACTATGAGGGGCCCTGTGCCAGTGACGTCGCCAACGAGTATGCCCCCCCACCTGATGAAGGAACCTGCACTTTCATCTGCACCTTCCTTTTTGTCCCCGTGTAAGGTAGTATATTATGCGGGAAGGGGAACCTGACTTTCAACAGGGTCAGATTCTGGCTGTGTAGCGTGCAAGGTGAATGTATCTGGGTCAATGTACCAGCAGACTCATCTAGCACTGGCAAGGCAATGGGCAGGATGAGGATGAAACACAGATATAGGCCCAAATAATAAAGTAGGCTAAATGCCGTTCAAAATTGGGAACAGGACTAACCAGGCGGCATTGCTTTGTTCAGTGGAGGACAACTGTAATGAGTGGCAGACATAGTTAGTAGGCCCAAATAATAAAGTGGGCTAAATGCAGTTTAAAATTGGTAACAGGACTAAACAGGCGGCATTGCTTTGTTCAGCGGAGGACAACTGTAATGAGTGGCAGACACAGTTAGTAGGCCCAAATAATAAAGTGGGCTAAATACAGTTCAAAATTGGTAACAGGTCTAACCAGGCGGCATTGCTTTGTTCAGTGGAGGACAACTGTAATGAGAGGCTGACACAGTGAGTAGGCCCAAATAAGTAACTAGGCTAAATGCAGTTCAAAATGGGTAACAGGACTAACCAGGCGGCATTGCTTTGTTCAGTGGAGGACAACTGTAATGAGAGGCTGACACAGTGAGTAGGCCCAAATAAGTAACTAGGCTAAATGCAGTTCAAAATTGGTAACAGGACTAACCAGGCGACATTGCTTTGTTCAGTGGAGGACAACTGTAATGAGAGGCTGACACAGTTAGTAGGCCCAAATAATAAATTGGGCCAAATAAAGTTCAAAATTGGTAACAGGAGTAAACAGGCGGCACTGCTTTGTTCAGTGGAGGAGAACACCAAAGAGCGGCAGACACCGTTAGTAGGCCCCAACCAAACTAGTAGGCCAAATGCAGTTAAATATCTGATATAGGCCGAAAGCCTGAAGATTGAAGCTCAGCTTTGTTCAGTGGAGGAGAACACCAAGGAGCGGCAGACACCGTTAGTAGGCCCAACCAAACTAGTAGGCCAAATGCAGTTTAAAATTTGTAAATATAGCCTGAAAGCCTGAAGATTGAAGCTCAGCTCTGTTCAGTGGAGGAGAACACCAAGGAGTGGCAGACACCGTTAGTAGGGCCCAACCAAACTAGTATCCCAAATGCAGTTTCATATTAAAAATATAGGCCGAAAGCCTGAAGATTGAAGCTCAAGAAAAAAAACCTGGAGAACACCAAGGAGAGGCAGACACCGTTAGTAGGGCCCAACCAAACTAGTAGCCCCAATGCAGTTAAACATCTGATATAGGCCGAAAGCCTGAAGATTGAAGCTCAGCTATATTCAGTGGAGGAGAACACCAAGGAGCAGCAGACATCGTTACTAGGGCCCAACCAAACATGTAGCCCAAATGCAGTTTAAAATTCCCTATAGGCCGAAAGCCTGAAGATTGAAGCTCAGCTTTATTCAGTGGAGGAGACAAGCAAGGAGTGGCAGACACCGTTACTAGGGCCCAATCAAAGTAGTAGGCCAAATGCAGTTTAAAATTCCCTATTGGCCAAAAGCCTGAAGATTGAAGCTCAGCTATATTCAGTGGAGGAGTCAAGCAAGGAGTGGCAGACACCATTACTAGGGCCCAACCAATGTAGTAGGCCAAATGCAGTTTAAAATTCCCTATAGGCCGAAAGCCTGAAGATTGAAGCTCAGCTATATTCAGTGGAGAACACCAAGGAGCGGCAGACACCGTTAGTAGGCCCAACCAAACTAGTAGGCTAAATGCAGTTTAAAATTTGTAAATATAGCCTGAAAGCCTGAAGATTGAAGCTCAGCTCTGTTCAGTGAAGGAGAACACCAAGGAGTGGCAGACACCGTTAGTAGGGCCCAACCAAACTAGTATCCCAAATGCAGTTTCATATTAAAAATATAGGCCGAAAGCCTGAAGATTGAAGCTCAAGAAAAAAAACCTGGAGAACACCAAGGAGAGGCAGACACCGTTAGTAGGGCCCAACCAAACTAGTAGCCCCAATGCAGTTAAATATCTGACATAGGCCGAAAGCCTGAAGATTGAAGCTCAGCTATATTCAGTGGAGGAGAACACCAAGGAGCAGCAGACATCGTTACTTGGGCCCAACCAAACAAGTAGCCCAAATGCAGTTTAAAATTCCCTATAGGCCGAAAGCCTGAAGATTGAAGCTCAGCTATATTCAGTGGAGGAGAACACCAAGGAGCAGCAGACATCGTTACTAGGGCCCAACCAAACAAGTAGCCCAAATGCAGTTTAAAATTCCCTATAGGCCGAAAGCCTGAAGATTGAAGCTCAGCTTTATTCAGTGGAGGAGACAAGCAAGGAGTGGCAGACACCGTTACTAGTGCCCAACCAAAGTAGTAGGCCAAATGCAGTTTAAAATTCCCTATGTGCCAAAAGCCTGAAGATTGAAGCTCAGCTATATTCAGTGGAGGAGTCAAGCAAGGAGTGGCAGACACCATTACTAGGGCCCAACCAATGTAGTAGGCCAAATGCAGTTTAAAATTCCCTATAGGCCGAAAGCCTGAAGATTGAAGCTCAGCTATATTCAGTGGAGAACACCAAGGAGCGGCAGACACCGTTAGTAGGCCCAACCAAACTAGTAGGCTAAATGCAGTTTAAAATTTGTAAATATAGCCTGAAAGCCTGAAGATTGAAGCTCAGCTCTGTTCAGTGGAGGAGAACACCAAGGAGTGGCAGACACCGTTAGTAGGGCCCAACCAAACTAGTATCCCAAATGCAGTTTCATATTAAAAATATAGGCCGAAAGCCTGAAGATTGAAGCTCAAGAAAAAAAACCTGGAGAACACCAAGGAGAGGCAGACACCGTTAGTAGGGCCCAACCAAACTAGTAGCCCCAATGCAGTTAAATATCTGACATAGGCCGAAAGCCTGAAGATTGAAGCTCAGCTATATTCAGTGGAGGAGAACACCAAGGAGCAGCAGACATCGTTACTTGGGCCCAACCAAACAAGTAGCCCAAATGCAGTTTAAAATTCCCTATAGGCCGAAAGCCTGAAGATTGAAGCTCAGCTATATTCAGTGGAGGAGAACACCAAGGAGCAGCAGACATCGTTACTAGGGCCCAACCAAACAAGTAGCCCAAATGCAGTTTAAAATTCCCTATAGGCCGAAAGCCTGAAGATTGAAGCTCAGCTTTATTCAGTGGAGGAGACAAGCAAGGAGTGGCAGACACCGTTACTAGTGCCCAACCAAAGTAGTAGGCCAAATGCAGTTTAAAATTCCCTATGTGCCAAAAGCCTGAAGATTGAAGCTCAGCTATATTCAGTGGAGGAGTCAAGCAAGGAGTGGCAGACACAGTTACTAGGGCCTAACCAAAGTAGTAGGCCAAATGCAGTTTAAAATTCCCTATAGGCTGAAAGCCTGAAGATTGAAGCTCAGCTTTATTCAGTGGAGGAGAACACCAAGGGGCGGCAGACACTGTTCGTACGGCCCAATCAAACTACTAGGCCAAATGCAGTTGTTTATTAAAAATATAGTCCGAAAGCCTGAAGATTGAAGCTCAGGAAAAAAAAACAGGAGAACACCAAGGAGTGGCAGACACCGTTAGTAGGCCCAACAAAACTAGTAGGCCAAATGCAGTTTAAAATTCAAAATACAGGCCGAAAGCCTGAAGATTGAAGCTCAGGAGAAAAGCACAGGAGAACACCAAGGCGTGGCAGACACCGTTAGTAGGCCCAACCAAACTAGTATCCTAAATGCAGTTTCATATTAAAAATATAGGCCGAAAGCCTGAAGATTGAAGCTCAGCTTTGTTCAGTGGAGGACAACACCGAGGAGCGGCAGACACCGTTAGTAGGCCCAACCAAACTAGTAGGCCAAATGCAGTTAAAAATTTTTAAATATAAGCCGAAAGCCTGAAGATTGAAGCTCAGCTTTGTTCAGTGGAGGAGAAAAGCAAGGAGCGGCAGACACCATTAGTAGGCCCAACCAAACTAGTATCCCAAATGCAGTTTCATATTAAAAATATAGGCCGAAAGCCTGAAGATTGAAGCTCAAGAAAAAAAACCTGGAGAACACCAAGGAGAGGCTGACACCGTTAGTAGGGCCCAACCCAACTAGTAGTCCCAATGCAGTTTTCAAATTCCTATAGGCTGAAAACCTGACAATTGAAGCTCAGCTTTTTTCAGAGGAGGACAGCTGTATTGAGTGGCGCAGACAGACACAGGTAGTAGGCCTTAAACCAAAAAGTTGGCTCAATGCAGGTTAAAAAAGGTTACAGGGGTACATAGGCAGCATTGGTGTGGTCAGCGGAGGACGATTGGAAGGAGTGGCGCAGACTTACTAGGCCTAAAATAAAAAAGTAGGCTCTATGCAGGTTTAAATTGGTTACAGGGGTACACAGGCAGCATTGGGATGATAAGCGGAGGACGATTTCAAGGAGGGACCGCAGACTTACTAGGCCTATAAGAAAAAGTAGGCTCTATGCAGGTTTAAATTGGTTACAGGGGTACACAGGCAGAATTGGTGTGGTCAGCGGAGGACGATTGCAAAGAGGGACCGCAGACAGACTTACTAGGCCTAAAATAAAAAAAGTAGGCTCTATGCAGGTTTAAATTGGTTACAGGGGTACACAGGCAGCATTGGGGTGGTAAGCGGAGGACGATTTCAAGGAGGGACCGCAGACTTACTAGGCCTAAAAGAAAAAGTAGGCTCTATGCAGGTTTAAATTGGTTACAGGGGTACACAGGCAGCATTGGTGTGGTCAGCGGAGGGCGATTGCAAGGAGGGGCAGACACAGTTAGTAGGGCCAAAAAATTAATAGGCAAAATGCAGTTAAAAATAGATTACAGGAGTACGCAGGCGGCCTAGCTTTGTTCAGTGGAGGACAACTGTAAGGAGTGTCTGACACAGTTAGTAGGCCAATATAATAAAGTGAGGTTGATGTCTGGCAAAAAATTTTTTTTCACAAATAAACAGGTGGCATACATAGGTACAGGGGTGGGCTCCTCTGCTGACTTGCAGACAGTGGTAGTTGGTGCAAAGTATTAACTGGTGTAAATGTAGGACAGGGCCCCTGAATATTTTTACTAGCATCAATCATGTCAACAAATGGTATTGGCAGTGCCATTGAAGGATTTAACAGCACAGACTAAACAGTGGTGGAGCAGTGAGAGGTAATTTTGCAAGTGGTAGAGCACTGTTTGAGCTGGGGGGGGGACACTCTCTCGTCGGCGGCGGTACTGGCCCAGGGCCCCTCATGTTACGACGGTGTGTCTGATGTTGGGTGTGCATCACCACCGCCAGAGACACTTCATTGTACTATGAGGGACCCTGTGCCAGTGCCGTCGCCCAAAAGTGGGCACACCCACCTGTTCAGCCAAACGGCACTCGAACGGGTGCTTGCGCCAAGTGGTGACCACGGCCCCGTGGGGAGAGTCAGCCCATATAGGGAGGTGTAAAAATGGCCTATGGTGGACATACAGCAGCTGCAAATGGAAAAATTGGAGCAGTCAGTAAGACGAGTCCAAAAGCAAGACCTTTTTACAGGAAAGCTAGGTGTCAGCAGGGAAAGGTGGGGCAAAATAATTAGAAATCCATGACTGGTTCATTTTAATGAAGGTTAGATCATCAACATTTTGGGTAGCCAGACGAGTCCTTTTTTCGGTCAGTATTGAACCAGCAGCACTGAATACTCTTTCTGATAGCACACTAGCTGCTGGGCAAGCAAGCTCCTGTAAAGCATATTCAGCCAATTCAGGCCAGGTGTCTATTTTGGATGCCCAGTATTCAAATGGGAATGACGTGTGAGGGAGAACGTCGATAAGGGAGGAAAAATAGTTAGTAACCATACTGGACAAATGTTGTCTCCTGTCACTTTGAATTGATGCTGCAGTACCTGTCGTGTCTGTGGTCATTGCAAAATCACTCCACAACCTGGTCATAAAACCCCTCTGTCCAATGCCACTTCTGATTTGTGCACCTCTAACACCTCTGCCATGTTGCCCCCTGCAGCTCGTGTGAGAACCATCACCGCCGCTGTGTGCTGGGAATGCCTGAACCAAGCGGTCTACAAGAGTGGCTTGTTTGGTAGCCAATATTTGCTCAAGGTTGTCATGTGGCATGATATTTTGCAATTTCCCTTTATAGCGTGGATCCAGGAGGCAGGTCAACCAGTAATCGTCATCGGTCATCATTTTGAGAATGCGGGGGTCCCTTTTTAGGATATGCAAGGCATAATCCGCCATGTGGGCCAATGTTCCAGGTGTCAATTCACTGCTTGTGCTGGGTTGAGGAGCACTTTCTGGCAAATCAACATCACTTGTCTCCCTCAAAAACCCTGTACCTGACCTTGCAAAGCCACCAGTTTCTATTCCCCCCTGAGAAGCTTCCTCCTCCCATAAATATTCATCCCCATCATCCTCCTCGTCCTCCTCCTCTTCGTCCGCCACCTCATCCAGGAGACTTCCCTGAGCAGACAATGGCTGACTGTCATCAAGGCTTCCCTCGTCCTCGGCTGCAGACGCCTGCTCCTTTATGTGCGTCAAACTTTGCATAAGCAGACGCATTAGGGGGATGCTCATGCTTATGATGGCGTCGTCTGCACTAACCAGGCGTGTGCATTCCTCAAAACACTGAAGGACTTGACACAGGTCTTGTAGCTTTGACCACTGCACACCTGACAACTCCATGTCTGCCATCCAACTGCCTGCCCGTGTATCCTCCCACAAATACATAACAGCACGCCTCTGTTCGCACACTCTCTGAAGCATGTGCAGTGTGGAGTTCCACCTTGTTGCAACGTCGATGATTAGGCGATGCTGAGGAAGGTTCAAAGAACGCTGATAGTTCTGCATACGGCTGGAGTGTACGGGCGAACGGCGGATATGCGAGCAAAGTCTGCGCACTTTGAGGAGCAGGTCGGGTAACCCCGGATAACTTTTCAGGAAGCACTGCACCACCAGGTTTAAGGTGTGAGCCAAGCAAGGAATGTGTTTCAGTTGGGAAAGGGCTATGGCAGCCATGAAATTCCTTCCGTTATCACACACTACCTTGCCTGCGTCAAGATGTACACTGCCCAGCCATGACTGAGTTTCTTGCTGCAAGAACTTGGCCAGAACTTCCGCGGTGTGTCTGTTGTCGCCCAAACACTTCATTTCTAACACAGCCTGCTGACGCTTACCACTAGCTGTTCCATAATGGGACACCTCGTGTGCAACACTGGCAGCTGCGGATGGAGTGGTCGTGCTACTGCGGTCTGTGGACAAGCTCTCACTTCTGCTGGAGGCGGAGCAGGAGGAGGGGTGGTGAACGCCTACAGTCAACTGTTTCCTAGACCGTGGGCTAGGCAGAACTGTCCCACTATTGCTGTCCCCTGTGGACCCTGCATCCAGCACATTAACCCAGTGTGCCGTGATGGACACGTAACGTCCCTGGCCATGCCTACCGGTCCATGCATCTGTTGTGAGGAGCACCTTTCTACTGACAGATTGCCTGAGTGCATAGACAATGCGGTCTCTGACATGCTGGTGGAGGGCTGGGATGGCTTTTCTCGCAAAGAAGTGTCGACTGGGTAGGCACTGCATAGGCCATCAGGGCTTTGAAAGCTTCACTTTCAACCAACCGGTAGGGCATCATCTCTAATGAGATTAGTCTAGCAATGTGGGCGTTCAAACCCTGTGTACGCGGATGAGAGGATGAGTACTTCCTTTTCCTAATGAGAGTCTCTTGTAGGGTGAGCTGGACTGGAGAGCTGCATATGGTAGAACTAGCGGGGGTTGTGGTGGACATGGCAGACTGAGAGAGGGTTGGTGATGGTATTCTTGCTGTTGGCCTACATACAGTGTTTCCTCCCAAGAACCTGGTGTTTCCCTGACTGCTTTGGCCTTGCGACGATACTTCTACATTTGCTGCAGGTGGTGTTGTAAACGGTGGGCTTACAGTGAGGGAAGGAATGTAGCGTTGCTGACTAGCTTCATTGTGAGCGGGTGCAACAATGTTACGGGACGTTTGGTAGTTAGTCCAGGCTTGCAAGTGCATGGTGGTTAAATGTCTACGCATGCAAGTTGTATTTAAATTTTTGACATTCTGACCTCTGCTAAAGGTCCTTGAGCATTTCTTACAGATCACTTTGCACTGATCATTCAGATCTTGGTTAAAAAAATGCCAGACTGCACTCTTCCTACTATCGAATACCTTTTCAGGCATTGCACACTGTGCTACTTTAACCAGATGGCCACGCTGTCCTACAACTGTTTTTTGTTTTGACACACGTTTTTTGCCAGATACGGGCCTGCCAGATGAAAGCTGTTGCGATGTTGATGCCTGCTGCGGCTCATCCTCCTCCGCTTCAGAGCTACTGCCAGCGGCACCCTGTTCCCCCAATGGCTGCCAATCGGGGTCAACAACTGGGTCATCTATCACCTCCTCTTCTATGTCCTATGCACCTTCCTCTATGTCATCGTGTAAGCCGGTGCTATAGCGTTCGGGACGGGGCAACATAGTCTCATCACGGACAGATTCTGGCTCAGTACACTGCGAGGGCAATGTTGTGATCTGAGTCAATGGAACAGCATAATGATCTAGCTGTGGCTGTGCATCTGTGCACTCCATGTCCGATTCATCTTGTAATGGGCATTGCCTGTTAACAATTTCCCTTTCTAGCCCAGGCACGGTATGTGTAAAGAGCTCCATGGAGTAACCTGTTGTGTCGCCTGACGCATCCTTCACTGTTGTTCTGGGTGAAGGACACAAGGAAGCGACTTGTTCCTGACCGAGAGCATCCACTGACGACGCGCTGCTTTTAAATTTTGCACTTTCCGAAGAGGAGGCGAAAGAGCTAGAGGCAGAGGCAGCAAGGAAAGCCAAAACTTTTTCCTGCTGCTCCGGCTTTAAAAGCAGTTTTCCTACTCCCAGAAAAGGGAGCGTTCGAGGCCTTGTGTAGCCAGATGATGACGCTGGCTCAACAACTCGAGACTTAGGTGCTATTTTGCTTTTCCCATGACCACCTGATGCTCCACCACCACTACCATCATTACAAGCTGGCAATGACCGCCCACGGCCATGACCTCTTCCTCCAGACTTCCTCATTCTTGGAAAAATGTAACCAAACTAACAACCGTTATATGGTACTGTAAAACCAGGTAGAAGGTGTACATAAACTTGTTGTGAATTTAAATCTCCCTTTATAGGTGTGGGAGACTGTTTGAAAAATCTGGCCCACTGTATTACACTACACAGTTTCAGTGTCAGAAAGTGGCTGACAGATATGCCACAAACAGGACTGATGCAGATGCCCTTAGTGGCAATAGAAATTTCCCTTTATAGGTGTGGGAGACTGCTGGGAAAATCAGGCCCACTGTATTACACTACACAGCTTCAGTGGCAGACAGTGGCTAGCAGATATATATATATAAAAAAAAAGGGACTGTGCTACAATAACAATCTCTCTACAATGATCTCAGGACAAGTATGGCAGCCAGCAGTAAAAAGGACTACTGTACACAAAAGTGTGGACAAACAAAGAAACAAGAGAACTGTGCAGAAAGAAGCAACAGGATTTTTGCTTTGAAAAAAGCAGTTGGTTTACACAGCGGCGTACAAACAGCAATGCAGCTATCAGGGAGCCTTATAAGCTACAGAGCTGATGCACAGAAATCTAGCCTCCACTGTCCCTGCAAAGAAAAGGTGGTGTTGGACAGTGGAAATCGCTACAGCACAAGCGGTTTGGGGGTTTATATTTCCTCCCTAACAATATCCCTGCTTCTGACGAAGCTGCAGCAACCTCTCCCTATGCTACGATCGGCAGAAGTAAGATGGCAGTCGGCGTGCACGCCCCTTTATAGCCCCTGTGATGCCGCAGAAAGCAAGCCAATCACTGTCATGCCCTTCTCTAAGATGGTGGGTCCGAGACCTATGTCATCACGCTGCCCACACTCTGCGTCCACCTTCATTGGCTGAGAAATGGCGCTGAACGCGTCATATGAAATGCGACTTTGGCGCGAAGATCGCCGACCGCATGGCCAATCCCACACTGGGATCAGCTCGGGTTTCACGAAACCCGACTTTGACGAAAGTCGGCGATTTATGAAATTAACCGATCCTTTCACTCAACCCTAATTACAACTAGTCCCGACTCCCGACTACCTAAACCTATCTCTCAGAAAATTCACTCGCAAAAAAAGACTCTGTGACTGTATAGCGCCCACAGCAGCAGCGGTGCCGTCTAACACTAAGCTGCAGCAGTGAGGAAATGGCTGGTACTTATAGGGCAAGGACATGTGACATACACAGTCAATGACACATGTCCTTGCTTGTGTGCATCACATGCATATTGCTACGTGTGTGTGCACTGCTGATAGGCTGAGACACTGCACCACCCCCCTGTAAATGCGGGAAAGAAAAAAAGAATGGAGATCGGCATTATTTTAGCATGGATCTATCCCCCGCCCCCCCGCCCTCTATACAATGAAACAGTCTATTAACAATGATAAACAGTTTTAATGTGCAAATCAAGTTAGGCTTTTGGTTAACGAACAGTTATTGAACAGAAACTCGAACAGCCGAACACCGCCCAAAACAGCTCGAATTTCAAATTGGCGAACACTTCGACTCGAACACCACTCATCTCTACTTTTTATTTAGGTGCCTAAAACACATAATAAATCTGGTACAAGGTGAGTGTTTTGCGGCGAATAGAGCCTAAATTCAGGCACATTCAGCCTAATAAATCTCCAGAATGTGATGGCTATTTTTTTCTGATACTTTTTACCAGATGTAACTTTTTTTAACCCCTTAACGACCGCCGATACGCCTTTTAACGGCAGCCGCTAAGGGTACTTAAACCACAGCGCCGTTAATTAACGGCTCTGTGGAAAAAGTGAATAGCGCCCCCCAGAGTCGGATTTTCTCTGGGGTCTCAGTTGCCGAGGGTAGCCGAGACCCCAGAGAACATGATTCGGGGTGTTTTTACCGACCCCCGAGTTGCGATCGCAGGTAATTAACCGTTTACCGGCGGTCGCAACAAAAAAAAAAACGCGATTTGCCATTTAATTTCTCTGTCCTCCGATGTGATCGCACATCGGAGGACAGAGAAATAGGGTCCCCGATGGCCTCCAATAGCCCCCCATACTCACCTATCTCCCCCGGTGCTCCTCGTGGCTCCCGATGGGCGCCGCCATCTTTTTTCCGGGGAAAAAATGGCGGGCGCATGCGCAGTGCGCCCGCCGCCCGGCACCCGGAAGATCTTTGGGGTCTTGGCTGCCGGGGGTAGCCGAGACCCCAAAGAACATGATCGGGGTCGGTTTTTACCGACCCCTGTTTTGCGATCGCCGGTAATTAACTGTTTACCGGCGACCGCAAAAAAAAAAAAAACGATCTGTAATTCTCTGTCCTCTGATGTGATCGCACATCAGAGGACAGAGAAATAGGGGGATTCGGGGACCCTATCATACTCACCCGGTGTCCCTGGGTCCTCCTGCATCTCCTCCTGCCGGCCGGCTTCTTCCTCGGGAAAGAGAATGGCGGGCGCATGCGCAGTGCGCCCGCCATCTGCTGCCATCTGCCGGCCGGCAGGAGAGACGAGTTGGGGCTAAAATTAGGGTTAGGGTTAGGGCTAGGGTTAGGGCTAGGGTTAGGGTTAGGGTTAGGGCTAGGGTTTGGGCTAGGGTTAGGCTACTTTCACACTAGCGTTTTTTGGCTTCTGTCGCAATGCGTCGGAGAAAAAACGCATCCTGCAAAAGTGCTTGCAGGATGCGTTTTTTCTCCATTGACTTGCATTAGCGACACATTGCGACGGATTGCCACACGTCGCATCCGTTGTGCGACGGATGTGTCGTGCTTTGGCGGACCGTCGGCACAAAAAAACGCTACATGTAACTTTTTTTGTGCGACGTGTCCGCCATTTCCGACCGCGCATGCGCGGCCGGAACTCCGCCCCCGCCTCCCCGCACCTCACAATGGGGCAGCGGATGCGTTGAAAAAACAGCATCCGCTGCACCCGTTGTGCGGCGCTTACAACGCTAGCGTCGGTACGTCGGCCCGACACACTGCGATGGGCCCAGTACGACGCTAGTGTGAAAGTAGCCTTAGGCTTCTTTCACACTTGCGTCGGTACGGGGCGGTCGCAATGCGTCAGCCCGACGTACCGACGCACGTTGTGAAAATTGTGCACAACGTGGGCAGTGGATGCAGTTTTTCAACGCATCCGCTGCCCAGTCTATGTCCTGGGGAGGAGGGGGAAAGTTACGGCCACGCATGCGCGGAAATGGCGGACGCGAAGTACAAAAAAAAGGTTACATTGAACTTTTTTGTGACGACGGTCCGCCAAAACACAACGGATCCAGTGCACGATGGACGCGACGTGTGGCCATCCGTCGGTAATACAAGTCTATGGGCAAAAAAGGCATCCTGTGGGCACATTTGCAGGATCCGTTTTTTGTCCAAAACGACGGATTGTGACGGATGCCACACGACGCAAGTGTGAAAGCAGCCTTAGGGTTAGGGTTGGGGCTAAAGTTAGGGCTAGGGTTAGGGTTAAATTTAGGGTTAGGATTGGGGCTAAAGTTAGGGTTAGGGCTAGGGTTGGGGCTAAAATTAGGGTTAGGGTTAGGGTTGGGGCTAAAGTTATGGTTAGGGTTGGGGCTAAAGTTAGGGTTAGAGTTGGGATTAGGGTTAGGGTTTGGATTAGGGTTGGTATTAGGGTTACGTTTGGGATTAGGGTTGGGATTAGGGTTACGTTTGGGATTAGGGTTGGGATTAGGGTTAAGGTTAGGGTTGGGATTAGGGTTAGGGGTGTATTGGGATTAGGGTTAGGTTTGAGGTTAGGGTTGAGATTAGGGTTAGGGGTGTGTTGGATTTAGGGTTTTGATTAGGGTTATGGTTAGGGTTGAGATTAGGGCTGTTTTGGGGTTAGGGTTGTGATTATCGTTAGGGTTGTGATTAGGATTATGGATCGGGTTGAGATTAGGGTTAGGGGTGGGTTGGAGTTAGGGTTGGAGTTAGAATTGGGGGGTTTCCACTGTTTAGGTACATCAGGGGGTCTCCAAACACGACAGCCAATTTTGCGCTAAAAAAGTCAAATGGTGCTCCCTCCCTTCTGAGCTCTGCCGTGCGCCCAAACAGTGGTTTACCCTCACATATGGGGCACCAGCGTTCTCGGGATAAATTGGACAACAACTTTTGGGGTCCAATTTCTCCTGTTACCCTTGTGAAAATAAAAACTTGGGGGCTAAAAATCTTTTTTGTGGGAAAAAAAATATTTTTTTATTTTCACTACTCTGCATTATAAACTTCTGTGAAGCACTTGAGCATTCAAAGTTCTCACCACATATCTAGATAAGTTCCTTAGGGGGTCTAGTTTCCAAAATTTGGTCACTTGTGGGGGGTTTCTACTGTTTAGGTACATCAGGGGCTCTGCAAACGCAACATAACACCCACAGACAATTCTATCAAAGTCTGAATTCCAAAATGGCGCTCCTTCTCTTCCGAGCTCTGCCGTGTGCCCAAACAGTGGTTTACCCCCACATATGGGGTACCAGCATACTCAGGACAAATTGGAGAACAAATATTGGCATCCAATTTCTCTTGTTACCCTTGTGAAAATAAAAACTTGGGGGCTAAAAAATCTTTTTTGTGGAAAAAAAAATATTTTCTATTTTCACTACTCTGCATTATAAACTTCTGTGAAGCACTTGGGCATTCAAAGTTCTCACCACATATCTAGATAAGTTCCATGGGGGGTCTAGTTTCCAAAATGGGGTCACTTGTGGGGGGTTTCTACTGTTTAGGTACATCAGTGGCTCTGCAAACGCAACATAACGCCCGCAGACAATTCTATCAAAGTCTGCATTCCAAAATGGCGCTCCTTCCCTTCCCAGCTCAGCCATGCACCCAAACAGTGGTTTACCCCCACATATGGGGTACCAGCATACTCAGGAAAAATTGGACAACAACGTTTGGGGTCCAATTTCTCTTGTTACCCTTGCAAAAATAAAAACTTGGGGGCTAAAAAATCTTTTTTGTAAAAAAAAAAAATATTTTTTATTTTCACGACTCTGCATTATAAACTTCTGTGATGCACTTGGGCATTCAAAGTTCTCACTACACATCTAGATAAGTTCCATGGGGGGTCTAGTTTCCAAAATGGGGTCACTTTTGGGGGGTTTCTACTGTTTAGGCACATCAGGGGCTCTCCAAACGCAACATGGCGTCCGATCTCAATTCCAGTCAATTTTGCATTGAAAAGTCAAATGGCGCTCCTTTGCTTCCGAGCTCAGCCATGCGCCCAAACAGTGGTTTACTCCCACATATGGGGTGTCAGCATACTCAGGACAAATTGTACAACAACTTCTGGGGTCCATTTTCTCCTGTTACCCTTGGTAAAATAAAAATTTGGAGGCAAAAAGATCATTTTTGTAGAAAAAATGCGATTTTTTTATTTTCACGGCTCTACGTTATAAACTTCTGTGAAGCACCTGGGGGTTTAAAGTGCTCACCACACATCTAGATAAGTTCCTTAAGGGGTCTCGTTTCCAAAATGGTATCACTTGTGGGGGGTTTCCACTGTTTAGGCACATCAGGGGCTCTCCAAACGTGACATGGCGTCCGATCTCAATTCCAGCCAATTCTACATTGAAAAAGTAAAACGACACTCCTTCTCTTCCAAGCTCTGCGGTGCGTCTAAACAGTGGTTTACCCCCACATTTGGGATATCGACGTACTCAGGAGAAATTGCACAACAACTTTTGTGGTCTAATTTCTCCTGTTACCCTTGTGACAATAAGAATTTGTGGGCGAAAAATCATTTTTGTGAAAACAAATGCGATTTTTTATTTTCACGGCTCTACGTTATAAACTTCTGTGAAGCACTTGGGGGTTCAAAGTGCTCACCACACATCTAGATAAGTTCCTTAAGGGGTCTAGTTTCCAAAATGGTGTCACTTGTGGGGGTTTCCACTGTTTAGGCACATTAGGGGCTCTCCAAACGCGACATGGCGTCCGATCTCAATTCCAGCCAATTCTGCATTGAAACAGTCAAACGGTGCTCCTTCACTTCCAAGCTCTGCGGTGCGCCCAAACAGTGGTTTACCTCCATATATGGGGTATCGGCGTACTCAGGAGAAATTGCACAACAAAAGTTGTGGTTAAATTTCTGTTTTTACACTTGTGAAAATTAAAAAAAATGGTTCTGAAGTAAAATATTTGCAAAAAAAAGTTAAATGTTCATTTTTTTCTTCCACATTGTTTCAGTTCCTGTGAAGTATGTAAAGGGTTAATAAACTTCTTGAATGTGGTTTTGAGCAGCTTGAGGGGTGCAGTTTTTAGAATGGTGTCACACTTGGTTATTTTCTATCATATAGACCCCTCAAAATGACTTCAAAGGTGATGTGGTCCCTAAAAAAAACATGGTGTAAAAATGAGAAATTGCTGGTCAACTTTTAACCCTTATAACTCCCTAACAAAAAAAAAATTTTGTTTCCAAAATTGTGCTGATGTAAAGTGGACATGTGGAAATGTTATTTATTAACTATTTTTCGTGACATATCTCTCTGATTTAAGGGCATAAAAATACAAAGTTTGAAAATTGCAAAATTGTAAAAAATTTTCGCCATATTTCCATTTTTTTCATAAATAATCGCAAGTAATATCGAAGAAATGTTACCACTAACTTGAAGTACAATATGTCACGAAAAAACAATCTCAGAATCAGCGGGATCCGATAAGGGTATGTGTCCACGTTCAGGATTGCATCAGGATTTGGTCAGGATTTTTCATCAGTATTTGTAAGCCAAAACCAGGAGTGGAACAATTAGAGGAAAAGTATAATAGAAACATATGCTCCACTTTTGCATTTATCACCCACTCCTGGTTTTGGCTTACAAATACTGATGAAAAATCCTGACCAAATCCTGATGCAATCCTGAACGTGCACACATACCCTTAAGCGTTCCAGAGTTATAACCTCTTAAAGTGACAGTGGTCAGAATTGTAAAAATTGGCTCGGTCATTAAGTACCAAATTGGCTCTGTCACTAAGGGGTTAATCTAAGTATGACTGTAAATATTGATGAACTTAAGGGCCTCATACACATTAGATTAAAGTTTGTTGCTGGTTGAACAATCATTTCATGAATGATTATTTAACCCCTTGGTGACAGAGCCAATTTGGTACTTAATGACCAAGCCAATTTGTACAAGTTATAACTCTGGAATGCTGCAACATATCCCACTGATTCTGAGACTGTTTATTTGTGACATAGTGTACTTAATGTTAGTAGTAAAACATTTTCGATGTACACTACCGTTCAAAAGTTTAGGGTCACTTAGAAATTTCCTTATTTTTGAAAGAAAAGCACAGTTTTTTCCAATGAAACAAACATTAAATGATTCAGAAATACACTCTAGCACTCTATACATTGTTAATGTGGTAAATGACTATTCTTACTGCAAACATCTGTTTTTTAATGCAACATCTTCATAGGTGTATAAAGGCCCATTTCCAACAACTATCACTCCAGTGTTCTTATGGTACTTTGTGTTTGCTAACTGTGTAAGAAGGCTAATGGATGGTTAGAATACCCTTGAAAACCCTTGTGCACGTATGTTAGCACAGCTGAAAACAGTTTGGCTGATTAGAGAACCTATAAACCTGACCTTCCTTTGAGCTAGTTGAGAATCTGGAGCATTACATTTGCTGGTTCCATTAAACTCTCAAAATGGCCAGAAAAAAAAGAACTTTCATGCGAATCTCAACAGTCTATATTTTTGTTCTTAGAAATGACGGCTATTCCATGCAAGAAATTTCCAAGAAACTGAAGATTTCCTACAACGGTGTGTACTACTCCCTTCAGAGGAGAGCACAAACAGTCTCTAACCAGAGTAGAAAGAGAACTGCACAATTGAGCAACAAGACAAGTACATTAGAGTCTGTAGGTTGAGAAATTGACACCTCACAGGTCCTCAACTGGCAGCTTCATTAAATAGTACACGCAAAACGCCAGTGTCAACGTCTACAGTGAAGAGGCGACTCTGGGATGCTGGCCTTCAGGGCCGAATGGCAAAGAAAAAGCCATATCTGAGACTAATAAAAGGAAAAGATTAATATGGGCAAAAAATCACAGACATTGGACAGAGGAAGATTGGAAAAAAGTGTTATGGACAGGCGAATCCAAGTTTGAGGTGTTTGGATCACACAGAAGAACCTTTGTGAGATGCAGAATAACTGAAAAGATGCTGGAAGAGTGTCTGATGCCATCTGTCAAGCATGGTGGAGGTAATGTGAGGTCTGGGGTTGCTTTGGTGCTGGTAAAGTGGGAGATTTGTACAAGGTAAAAGGGATTTTGAATAAGGAAGGCTATCACTCCATTTTGCAACGCCATGCCAAAACCTGTGGACAGCGCTTGATTGGAGTCAATTTCATCCTACAACAGGACAATGACCCAAACCACACCTCCAAATTATGCAATAAATATTTAGGGAAGAAGCAGGCAGATGGTATTCTATCTGTAATGGAATGGGCAGGGCAGTCACCAGATCTCAACTCCATTGAGCTGTTGTGGGAGCAGCTTGACTGTATGGTATGCAAAAAGTGCCCATCAAGCCATACCAACTTGTGGGAGGGGCTTCTGGATGCATGGGGTGAAATTTCTCCAGATTACCTCAGCAAATTAACTGCTAGAATGCCAAAGGTCTGCAATGCTGTAATTGCTGCAAAGGGAGCATTCTATGACGAAAGCAAAGTTTGAAGGAGAAAATTATTATTTCAAATAAAAATCTTTTTTTCGAACCTTGTCAATGTCTGGACTAGATTTTCAATTCATTTGGCAACTCATTTGATTAATAAAAGTACGAGTTTTCATGGAAAGCAAAATTGTCTGGGTGACCCTAAACTTTTGAACGGTAGTGTAACTTGCGTTCATTTATGAAAAAAATGGATATTTGGCAAAAATTTTGAAAATTTAGCAATTTTCAAACTTTTAATTTTTGCACCCTTAAATCAGAGAGTGGTGTCACACAAAATAGTTAATAAATAACATTTTCCACATATGAACTTTACATCAGCACAATTTTTGAAACATAATTTTTTTTGTTAGGACGTTATAAGGGTTAAAAGTTGACACACGATTTCTCATTTTTCCAACAAAACTTACAAAGCTATATTTTTTTAGGGACCACCTCCCATTTGAAGTGAGTTTGAGGAGTCAATATAACAGAAAATTCCAAAAAGTGACACTATTCTAAAAACTGCACCCCTCAAGGTGTGCGAAACCCACAATCAAGAAGTTTATGTTTCATGAGAACTAAAGCAATGTAGAAGGAAAAAATTTACATTCTACTTTCACAAAAAATTTAATTTGGAACCAATTTTTTTTATTTTCACAAGGGTGTCAGGAGAAAACGAACCACCAAAATTGTTGTGCAATTTCTCCTGAGTACGGCGATAACCCCTTATGTGGGGGAAAGCCACTGTTTGGGAGCATGAAAGGGCTTAGAAGGGAGCACTGTTTGCCTTTTTGAATGCAAAATTGGCTGGAATCAATGGGTGCCATGTTGCATTTGGAGACCCCCTGATGTACCTAAACAGGTGAAAACAATGTGAACAAGGTTCTCCGGCGTGGTCAGGAAATAAAACATCACATTTGCTATAGAAACATTAGAAGGACATATAGTGGATACACTTGGAAGCCCAGGATGGCTAGCGACCGTGATTAAGACCTAATGGTCAAAACGCATCGGTCATTAGCCATCCTAGGCTTCCAAGTGTATCCACTACATGTCCTTTTAATCTTTCTATAATAAATGTGCAGTTTTATTTCCTGACCATGCTGGAAAATCTTTTTTAAATTGTTT
Organism: Ranitomeya variabilis; assembly: GCF_051348905.1. Classification (NCBI taxonomy): domain Eukaryota; kingdom Metazoa; phylum Chordata; class Amphibia; order Anura; family Dendrobatidae; genus Ranitomeya; species Ranitomeya variabilis. The sequence continues at coordinate 207,418,016 of NC_135236.1, forward strand.
GCTTCTGCACGCCCAGAGCTGGGGCGACTTCCTGCGTAGACTGCATCTTCATCTGAAGAATTGATATACAGTGAGCTGACTCTCCTATTCCCTGTTCCTCTATATATAAATAGTGGAAACCCCCAATTCTAACTCCAACCCTAACCCCAACACACCCTAACCCTAATCCCAACCCTAATCATGACCTTAACCACAACCATAACCCTAACGCTAGTCCAACCTTAACCCTAGCCTCAACCCTAACCCTAGCCCAACCCTAGCTCTAGCCCCAACCCTAACCCTAGCCCAACCCTAACACTATCCCAACCCTAACTCTAACCCCAACCATAACCCTAGCCCCTACACTAACCTTAACCCTAGCCCAACCCTAACCCTAATGGAAAAATGGAAATACATTCATTTTTTTATTTTATTATTTTTGCCTAACTAAGGGGGTGATAAAAGGGGGTTGATTTACAATTTTTTTTATTTTGATCACTGTGATAAGGTCTATCACAATGATCAAAATGAACCAATATGAAAAATGTTGTGTTGTTGCCGGCTGGCAGATCTCGGCGGGTGCACTGCCCGCCATTTTCTTCCCAGAAGAACATGCAGCCAGCCAGGGGACATCAAGGGGGAATGCAGGAGGGTCAAGGGACACTGGAGGTACCGGGAGGACCCTATTTCTCTCTCCTCTGATGTGCGATCATCATGCAGTAATTGATGCAAAAGGAGCCCTGACCAATAGTGTTGAGCATTCCGATACCGCAAGTATCGGGTATCGGCCGATACTTGCGGTATCGGAATTCCGATACCGGGATTCCGATACTTGCCGCGTATCGGATACCGGAATCGGAAGTTCCCAGATTCAAAATTCCGAAATTCAGCCAATGAGAATGATTCCAAGTGTGGGCACATCCTGTTTAGCATGGAGGGCATGAAACTACTGGCAAGGCTGTGATTGGCTGCTGAAATGATGTCATGATGCAGTTTAAAAGTCGCTGGCGCCATTTTGCGATCACTCTGCTGTGAATTCAGTTAGTGACAGGACGCTGTTTGCTGACTGAGGGACAGTTTAGAGATAGCGATTTGCTTCTTTGTGCTTTCCAAAGGCTAATTTAGCAACCGCTGTGTTCACCTACTATTCACCTTGCTTTTGCCTTGTAGCGCTGTTTTCACAGCGATCTGCAAGGTCTGTGTGTGTGTGTGTGTGAGTGCAGCCCACTCTCTAGTCTGAGTGCAGCCACATAGGCCATCCATAGCTGGTTGTATTCAGTTCAGGGAGGGTGGTTCATTGCCTCATACTGTTCTTTTTTTTTTTTTTTTTTTTTTTTCAAGTAGTGTAGTTTGCTGCTAATTTATTCAAAAAAATCCTATTAGTGTCTTTCCACCCGTCTCCAGCTAATTTGTGGAAAAACACTACATAGGATAAAGTAGAGGAGGGTTTTTGGGCCTTGCAGCGCCGTTTACGGCTGTCTGCACGGTCTCCGTGTGACTGCAGCTCGCCCTGTAGTCTGTGAGCAGCCGTAGCCTGGTTGTCTCCAGCTCAGGGTTGTTCACTGCGTCATACCGCCAAATCAATTTTAATTTTTTTTCAAGTAGTGTAGTCTGCTGCTAATTAATTTTAAAAAATCCTATTAGTGTCTTTCCACCCGTCTCCAGCTAATTTGTGGAAAAACACTACATAGGATAAAGTAGAGGAGGGTTTTTGGGCCTTGCAGCGCCGTTTACGGCTGTCTGCACGGTCTCCGTGTGACTGCAGCTCGCCCTGTAGTCTGTGAGCAGCCGTAGCCTGGTTGTCTCCAGCTCAGGGTTGTTCACTGCGTCATACCGCCAAATCAATTTTAATTTTTTTTCAAGTAGTGTAGTCTGCTGCTAATTAATTTTAAAAAATCCTATTAGTGTCTTTCCACCCGTCTCCAGCTAATTTGTGGAAAAACACTACATAGGATAAAGTAGAGGAGGGTTTTTGGGCCTTGCAGCGCCGTTTACGGCTGTCTGCACGGTCTCCGTGTGACTGCAGCTCGCCCTGTAGTCTGTGAGCAGCCGTAGCCTGGTTGTCTCCAGCTCAGGGTTGTTCACTGCGTCATACCGCCAAATCAATTTTAATTTTTTTTCAAGTAGTGTAGTCTGCTGCTAATTAATTTTAAAAAATCCTATTAGTGTCTTTCCACCCGTCTCCAGCTAATTTGTGGAAAAACACTACATAGGATAAAGTAGAGGAGGGTTTTTGGGCCTTGCAGCGCCGTTTACGGCTGTCTGCACGGTCTCCGTGTGACTGCAGCTCGCCCTGTAGTCTGTGAGCAGCCGTAGCCTGGTTGTCTCCAGCTCAGGGTTGTTCACTGCGTCATACCGCCAAATCAATTTTAATTTTTTTTCAAGTAGTGTAGTCTGCTGCTAATTAATTTAAAAAAATCCTATTAGTGTCTTTCCACCCGTCTCCAGCTAATTTGTGGAAAAACACTACATAGGATAACGTAGAGGAGGGTTTTTGGGCCTTGCAGCGCCGTTTACGTCTGTCTGCACGGTCTCCGTGTGACTGCAGCTCTATCTGTTGTCAGTTCAGCCCCCAAAAAAGAAATAAATAATAAAGTTCACCAAACACACCAGTTACACCACTTTACATTTCTGTAGGCCACATTAGCTCATATTAAAGTCTAGTCCACACTTTAGAAAATTAGTGTTTCTTATACCTGTTAGGAGGAGTTGCTCAGGAATAAGCACACAAATCCGTTAGTACTTTTCTGCTTATCTTTATCAGTCAACCAAGATGAAGAAGGCAGTGAGTAAGGCACGTGGGCGTGGGCGTGGGCGCGGAGCAGGGAGGGGATGTGGGGATTCTGTGCCTGCTGCGGGCACCGGTGACTCATCAGCACCCACTTTCACCAGGCAACAGTCGTTCATGCGCAGCTTTGTGTCAGAGCGCCGTACACCGCTGCTGCGTGAAGACCAAATTGAAGCTGTTGTCGGATGGATGGCAGCTAATGCATCAACTTCCATTAGTGCCACATCCTCTCAGACACAGAGCACTGGAGAGCAGCCATCTGTCTCTTCACCACCTGCCAAATTGCCCAGGCAGACAGAGAGCCCATGACAGGAGCCGTCTCTACTTCTGTTCTCTGAATCTCTTGGCTTGGAAACAGGGGGCCAGCCAAGCAGCATTGGAGAAATGGAAGAAGAGGCAGGGTGCAGTGATGCCCAACAGCTTTTTCTGTCTTCCTCTGAAGAGGCGGGTGGGCCAGTGGCTCCGGTCACCACATCGCAGGCCGCATCAGCTGATGATGACACTCAGGTGCCACTTACTGGTGCGTGCTCTGCTGCTGAGACTACCCAGGAGGAGCAGTTGGGGGCAGAGGGTAGTGTAGATGATGAGGTCCTCGACCCATCTTGGCGTGAGGGACAGGAAGGTGGTGGGAGCAGCTCTGAGGAAGAGATTCCCCGTACGGCCCAAAGAGGGAGAGGGAGGGGGAAGACTGCGGATCCTGCAGCCTCCGCTTTGGCACCCGTTAGGAGCATGTCTCTTCCAAAAGCCAAAAAGGGCGCTCCCAAGACTTGCAGTGCCTGGTCCTTTTTTGACACAGTTGCAGATGACATTTGCTATGTCAGATGCAACGTGTGTCATCAAAAAGTCAAAAGAGGTCGAAATGTCAGCAACCTCAATACCTCCAACATGTGGAAACATGTGCGCAACAGGCACCCGGCGGAGTTAGAAAAACACACTGAAGAGGTAGGCCAACCAACAGCGGCAGCTACCACCTCTTCAGCTCGTGTTGCCTCTTCCTCTAGCTCACACGCAGCTGGTTCGGCTTCCTCCCAGGATCGCCGTGGAAGAACCTCTGGCCCTGTTGTCCAGAGACCCGCTGTAATTCCACCCGCAGCGCCACTTTCCCAGTCATCCACACACTCCCAGCCCAGTCTACAGCCATCGGTAGTACAGGCATGGGAGAAAAGGCAGCCTTTCTCGTCAAACCACCCACGAGCACAGGCTCTGACTGCAGGCATTGCCAAACTTCTGTCACTGGAAATGCTGTCATTCAGGCTGGTGGAGACTGACAGCTTCCGTGACTTGATGTCATTGGCAGTCCCACAGTACAATGTGCCCAGCCGCTTTTACTTCAGCAGGCAAGCCGTCCCTGCCCTGCACAAGCATGTGGAGGGACACATAAAACACGCGCTACTGAACGCCGTCAGTAGCAAGGTCCACCTCACCACCGATGCGTGGACCAGTCAACATGGACAGGGGCGATACCTTTCCCTCACTGCCCATTGGGTTAATGTTGTTGAGCCAGGTACAGACCGTGCGAGTGGCGCAGGACGTGTCCTGCCCACTCCAAGGATTGCAGGAATCCATTCTGTATGCATTGACTCCTCCTCTTACACCAGTTCCTCAGAATCATCGCTGCAGGAGCCGTCACAGTCCACCTCCACATGGACCCGTGATGAACGTGTACCTGTTACGACCGACATGAGCACAGCCGTGGCCAAACGTCAACAGGCCGTCTTGAAATTAATTTTTTGGGGGAATCGTAGCCACACAGCGCAGGAGCTCTGGAATGCCATCAAGCAGGAGAGCGATGTGTGGTTTGTGCCAGCGAATCTCCAGCCAGGCATGGTAGTGTGTGATAATGGCCGAAATCTGGTGGCAGCTCTGGGCCTCGGCAACCTCACTCACATCCCATGTCTGGCACATGTGCTCAATTTGGTCGTGCAGAGCTTTTTGAGGGACTATCCGGATCTTGATGCACTGCTGCACAAGGTCCGCCTAGAGTGTGCTCACTTGCGGCGTTCCAGCACGGCAAAAGCGCGCATTGCGGCTCTGCAGCGCCGACACCGCCTGCCGGAACATCGCATCATATGTGACCTACCTACCAGGTGGAATTCCACGTTACATATGTTGGAGCGGTTGTGTGAGCAGCAGCAAGCTGTAATGGAGTACCAGCTGCTTCAGGCGCAAAAAAGTCGCAGTCAGCGCCGTACAGACTTCACAACCACAGAGTGGGCCACTATGAATGACGTCTGCCAGGTTTTGCGTCCCTTTGATTATTCCACGCGGATGGCGAGTGCAGATGATGCACTAGTCAGCATGACTGTCCCCCTTATCTGCCTGCTTGAAAAATCACTGCAAGCGCTAAGGGATGATGTTGTGGAAGAGGTGGAGGATGAGGATTCACCATTTCCATCATCTTCTGGACAGTCAGCGCCACGTGGTTCCTCACAAACGCGTAGGCAGGGGACAGTTTGTGAGGAGGATGAGGAGGAGTCAATGGAGGAGGAAGACGTCCGTCCAGAGGAGGGAGTTACCGAATTGTCCAGTACTCAGTGTGTACAGCGAGGGTGGGGTGATGACGAGCAGGCAGAGATCACGCCTCCAGCAGGGGACAGCGTTTCTTGGGCCGTTGGCAGTCTGCAGCACATGGTGGATTACATGCTGCAGTGCCTGAGAAACGACCGCCGCATCGCCCACATTCTCAACATGTCTGATTATTGGGTGTTCACCCTCCTCGATCCTCGCTACCGGGACAACGTAGAAAGCCTCATCACACCGTTGAACCGGGAGCGAAAAATGCGGGAGTACCAAGACACACTGGTGAATTCCATCATCTTCTCCATTCCAACTGAGAGAAGTGCTGCTAGTGCATTACAAAGCAGCTCAGTGCGTCCAGGCAGTGGAGGAGGCTCTGCACAAAGAGGGAGCAGAAGCAGTGCCTCTGCCCAAGGCAAGACCAGTATGGCCCAACTGTGGCACAGTTTTCTGTGCCCCCCACAAAAGTCTACACCATCACAGACGGCTCCAGTCAGCAGGAGGCAACGGTTCCGTCAGATGGTGACAGACTACATGTCTTGCCCTCTTGCTGTACTCCCAGACGGCTCTTCCCCTTTCAAGTTTTGGGTCTCAAAGCTGGATACATGGCCAGAGCTAAGCCAGTATGCATTGGAGGTGCTGTCTTGCCCTGCGGCCAGTGTATTATCGGAACGTGTCTTTAGTGCTGCAGGTGGTGTACTAACTGACCGTCGCATGCGACTATCCTCCGATAACGTTGACCGGCTTACTTTCCTGAAAATGAACAAGGCCTGGATCTCGCAGGAATTTGCCACTCCTCCTCCTGATTAAATAATTAGGTCACTGTATACGTTATCCAGGTCTCCTGTTGTGTTCATCTTTCTACCACCTGAACTTAAATTCCTGGGCTCCAACACCGCCAGTTGAGGCTCAGAAGTGCCGTCTGCACAGTCAAAACATACGACCCAGTGTTATTGGGTTTCAGTAACGTCAGCTGATCCCCAGCTGTGTAGCCGGCAATGTGTCATGCGACCGCCACGCTGACACAACAACTGAAATGTAAGGGAATCTGTCCCCCCCCCCCCCAAGGCGTTTGTTACTGAAAGAGCCACCTTGTGCAGCAGTAATGCTGCACAAGGAAAAGGTAGCTATTTTTGTTTAGCTCCTTGCACACGCAGAACTTAACACTTATAAAATGTGTCCACTGATACCGTAAAACCGTCCCGGAGGTGGGACTTTCCTTCGTAATGTGACGCAGCACAGCCGTCATTCCTACCCCCCCGGCGCCGCGCACCGGCTCCTCAGCGTTGTTTTATTCCGTCCCGGAGCCTGCGCTGTTATGTTATCCCGTGGCCAGGCACACTTAGGGCTGCCCGTCTTCTGGCATCATTTGGTGTCAGGATGGCTGCGCCTGTGCGGCCGTGCTGGCAGAGAGCCCGCCTCGCAGTGTCTTCTGATTTAATCCCACTGGGGGCCTGGGATCCATGGACATGCGCAGTGCATATCTGAACCTCCACCTCTCACTCATTTCCCTATGGCTTCTTCAGACTGTTCGGTGTCAGCTGGTCCCTAATAGCATGCCACGGCCGTGACACCGCAGTCTTAAGAAGCCGTAGGGAGGGGAGTGAGAGGCGAGGATATGCACTGCGCATGTCCATGGATCCCAGGCCCCCAGTGGGATTAAATCAGAAGACACTGCGAGGCGGGCTCTCTGCCAGCGCGGCCGCACAGGCGCAGCCATCCTGACACCAAATGATGCCAGAAGACGGGCAGCGCTAAGTGTGCCTGGCCACGGGATAACATAACAGCGCAGGCTCCGGGACGGAATAAAACAACGCTGAGGAGCCGGTGCGCGGCGCCGGGGGGGTAGGAATGACGGCTGTGCTGCGTCACATTACGAAGGAAAGTCCCACCTCCGGGACGGTTTTACAGTTGCAGGGGACACATTTTATAAGTGTTTAGTTCTGTGTTTGCAAGGAGCATGATGAAAAGAGCCACCTTTTCCTTTTGCATCTTTTGTGCTGCACAAGCTGGCTCTTTCAGCTACAAACGCCTTGGGGGGGGTTAAAGGTTCCCTTTCGACTTTCTCAGGCTTCGGCCTACATTGTGTTCCTCTGCTTTTCCACCTGTCCCTGGGCTCCAACACCGCCAGTTGCCGTCCAGAAGTGCTGTACGCACAGTCAACAGTCCCTCCTCTGTTATTGGGGTTCAGTAACGTCAGCTGTTCCCCTGCTGTGTGTGTGGCAATCCCTCCTACCTCCTCCAACCTCCTCCACCTCCACCTGCCCCTGGGCTCCAACACCGCCAGTTGCCGTCCAGAAGTGCTGTACGCACAGTCAACAGTCCCTCCTCTGTTATTGGGGTTCAGTAACGTCAGCTGTTCCCCTGCTGTGTGTGTGGCAATCCCTCCTACCTCCTCCAACCTCCTCCACCTCCACCTGCCCCTGGGCTCCAACACCGCCAGTTGCCGTCCAGAAGTGCTGTACGCACAGTCAACAGTCCCTCCTCTGTTATTGGGGTTCAGTAACGTCAGCTGTTCCCCTGCTGTGTGTGTGGCAATCCCTCCTACCTCCTCCACCTCCTCCTCCTCCACCTGTCCCTGGGCTCCAACACCGCTAGTTGTTGCCTGGTAGTGCTGTACGCACAGTCAACAGTCCCTCCTCTGTTATTGGGGGTCAGTAACGTCAGCTGTTCCCCTGCTGTGTGTGTGGCAATCCCTCCTACCTCCTCCAACCTCCTCCTCCTCCACCTGCCCCTGGGCTCCAACACCGCCAGTTGCCGTCCAGAAGTGCTGTACGCACAGTCAACAGTCCCTCCTCTGTTATTGGGGTTCAGTAACGTCAGCTGTTCCCCTGCTGTGTGTGTGGCAATCCCTCCTACCTCCTCCAACCTCCTCCTCCTCCACCTGTCCCTGGGCTCCAACACCGCCAGTTGCCGTCCAGAAGTGCTGTACGCACAGTCAACAGTCCCTCCTCTGTTATTGGGGTTCAGTAACGTCAGCTGTTCCCCTGCTGTGTTTGTGGCAATCCCTCCTACCTCCTCCAACCTCCTCCTCCTCCACCTGTCCCTGGGCTCCAACACCGCCAGTTGCCGTCCAGAAGTGCTGTACGCACAGTCAACAGTCGCTCCTCTGTTATTGGGGTTCAGTAACGTCAGCTGTTCCCCTGCTGTGTGTGTGGCAATCCCTCCTACCTCCTCCAACCTCCTCCTCCTCCACCTGTCCCTGGGCTCCAACACCGCCAGTTGCCGTCCAGAAGTGCTGTACGCACAGTCAACAGTCCCTCCTCTGTTATTGGGGTTCAGTAACGTCAGCTGTTCCCCTGCTGTGTGTGTGGCAATCCCTCCTACCTCCTCCACCTCCTCCTCCTCCACCTGTCCCTGGGCTCCAACACCGCTAGTTGTTGCCTGGTAGTGCTGTACGCACAGTCAACAGTCCCTCCTCTGTTATTGGGGTTCAGTAACGTCAGCTGTTCCCCTGCTGTGTGTGTGGCAATCCCTCCTACCTCCTCCAACCTCCTCCACCTCCACCTGCCCCTGGGCTCCAACACCGCCAGTTGCCGTCCAGAAGTGCTGTACGCACAGTCAACAGTCCCTCCTCTGTTATTGGGGTTCAGTAACGTCAGCTGTTCCCCTGCTGTGTGTGTGGCAATCCCTCCTACCTCCTCCACCTCCTCCTCCTCCACCTGTCCCTGGGCTCCAACACCGCTAGTTGTTGCCTGGTAGTGCTGTACGCACAGTCAACAGTCCCTCCTCTGTTATTGGGGTTCAGTAACGTCAGCTGTTCCCCTGCTGTGTGTGTGGCAATCCCTCCTACCTCCTCCAACCTCCTCCTCCTCCACCTGCCCCTGGGCTCCAACACCGCCAGTTGCCGTCCAGAAGTGCTGTACGCACAGTCAACAGTCCCTCCTCTGTTATTGGGGTTCAGTACCGTCAGCTGTTCCCCTGCTGTGTGTGTGGCAATCCCTCCTACCTCCTCCAACCTCCTCCTCCTCCACCTGTCCCTGGGCTCCAACACCGCCAGTTGCCGTCCAGAAGTGCTGTACGCACAGTCAACAGTCCCTCCTCTGTTATTGGGGTTCAGTAACGTCAGCTGTTCCCCTGCTGTGTGTGTGGCAATCCCTCCTACCTCCTCCAACCTCCTCCTCCTCCACCTGTCCCTGGGCTCCAACACCGCCAGTTGCCGTCCAGAAGTGCTGTACGCACAGTCAACAGTCGCTCCTCTGTTATTGGGGTTCAGTAACGTCAGCTGTTCCCCTGCTGTGTGTGTGGCAATCCCTCCTACCTCCTCCAACCTCCTCCTCCTCCACCTGTCCCTGGGCTCCAACACCGCCAGTTGCCGTCCAGAAGTGCTGTACGCACAGTCAACAGTCGCTCCTCTGTTATTGGGGTTCAGTAACGTCAGCTGTTCCCCTGCTGTGTGTGTGGCAATCCCTCCTACCTCCTCCACCTCCTCCTCCTCCACCTGTCCCTGGGCTCCAACACCGCTAGTTGTTGCCTGGTAGTGCTGTACGCACAGTCAACAGTCCCTCCTCTGTTATTGGGGTTCAGTAACGTCAGCTGTTCCCCTGCTGTGTGTGTGGCAATCCCTCCTACCTCCTCCAACCTCCTCCTCCTCCACCTGCCCCTGGGCTCCAACACCGCCAGTTGCCGTCCAGAAGTGCTGTACGCACAGTCAACAGTCCCTCCTCTGTTATTGGGGTTCAGTAACGTCAGCTGTTCCCCTGCTGTGTGTATGGCAATCCCTCCTACCTCCTCCAACCTCCTCCACCTCCACCTGCCCCTGGGCTCCAACACCGCCAGTTGCCGTCCAGAAGTGCTGTACGCACAGTCAACAGTCCCTCCTCTGTTATTGGGGTTCAGTAACGTCAGCTGTTCCCCTGCTGTGTGTGTGGCAATCCCTCCTACCTCCTCCAACCTCCTCCTCCTCCACCTGTCCCTGGGCTCCAACACCGCCAGTTGCCGTCCAGAAGTGCTGTACGCACAGTCAACAGTCCCTCCTCTGTTATTGGGGTTCAGTAACGTCAGCTGTTCCCCTGCTGTGTGTGTGGCAATCCCTCCTACCTCCTCCAACCTCCTCCTCCTCCACCTGTCCCTGGGCTCCAACACCGCCAGTTGCCGTCCAGAAGTGCTGTACGCACAGTCAACAGTCGCTCCTCTGTTATTGGGGTTCAGTAACGTCAGCTGTTCCCCTGCTGTGTGTGTGGCAATCCCTCCTACCTCCTCCACCTCCTCCTCCTCCACCTGTCCCTGGGCTCCAACACCGCTAGTTGTTGCCTGGTAGTGCTGTACGCACAGTCAACAGTCCCTCCTCTGTTATTGGGGTTCAGTAACGTCAGCTGTTCCCCTGCTGTGTGTGTGGCAATCCCTCCTACCTCCTCCAACCTCCTCCACCTCCACCTGCCCCTGGGCTCCAACACCGCCAGTTGCCGTCCAGAAGTGCTGTACGCACAGTCAACAGTCCCTCCTGTTATTGGGGTTCAGTAACGTCAGCTGTTCCCCTGCTGTGTGTGTGGCAATCCCTCCTACCTCCTCCAACCTCCTCCACCTCCACCTGCCCCTGGGCTCCAACACCGCCAGTTGCCGTCCAGAAGTGCTGTACGCACAGTCAACAGTCCCTCCTCTGTTATTGGGGTTCAGTAACGTCAGCTGTTCCCCTGCTGTGTGTGTGGCAATCCCTCCTACCTCCTCCACCTCCTCCTCCTCCACCTGTCCCTGGGCTCCAACACCGCTAGTTGTTGCCTGGTAGTGCTGTACGCACAGTCAACAGTCCCTCCTCTGTTATTGGGGTTCAGTAACGTCAGCTGTTCCCCTGCTGTGTGTGTGGCAATCCCTCCTACCTCCTCCAACCTCCTCCTCCTCCACCTGCCCCTGGGCTCCAACACCGCCAGTTGCCGTCCAGAAGTGCTGTACGCACAGTCAACAGTCCCTCCTCTGTTATTGGGGTTTAGTAACGTCAGCTGTTCCCCTGCTGTGTGTGTGGCAATCCCTCCTACCTCCTCCAACCTCCTCCTCCTCCACCTGTCCCTGGGCTCCAACACCGCCAGTTGCCATCCAGAAGTGCTGTACTCACAGAGCCAAACACCTCGCCAATGTGTTAGTGGGGTTCAGCACCGCCAGCTGTTCCCCTGCTGTGTATACGGCAACGTGTACTGCGACCGCCACGCAGGCACAACAAGTTAAATTTAAGGGAACCTGTCCCCCCCCCCCCAGGCGTTTGTTACTGAAGGAGCCACCTTGTGCAGCAGTAATGATGCAAAGGGAAAAAGTGCCTCTTTTCGTGGTGCTCCTTGCAGATGCTGAACCTAACACTTATGAAATGTGTCCCCTCACAGCGTTCAACCGTCCGGTAGGTGGAACTTTCCTTTGTCATGTGACGCAGCACAGCCGTCATTTTTACCCCCTTGTCGCCGTGCGCCGCCTCCTCAGCGTTGTTTGAATCTGTCCCGGAGCCTGCGCTGTTAGGTTACCCCTTGGCCATGCACACATTTTGCGCTGCCCATCTTCTGACATCATTTGCTGTCAGGCTGGCTGCGCCTGTGCGGGTGCGCTGTCCGAGATTCAGCCTCGCGGTGTCGTTTAATGTAATCCCACCGCGGGCCTGGGATCCGTGTCCATGCGCAGTGCATATCCTCGCCTCTCACTCCCCTCCCTACGGCTTCTAAAGACTGTTCGGTGTCAGCTGATCCCTAATAGCATGCCACGGCCGTGACACCGCACAGTCTTAAGAAGCCGTAGGGAGGGGAGTGAGAGGCGAGGATATGCACTGCGCATGGACACGGATCCCAGGCCCGCGGTGGGATTACATTAGACGACACCGCGAGGCTGAATCTCGGACAGCGCACCCGCACAGGCGCAGCCAGCCTGACAGCAAATGATGTCAGAAGACGGGCAGCGCAAAATGTGTGCATGGCCAAGGGGTAACCTAACAGCGCAGGCTCCGGGACAGATTCAAACAACGCTGAGGAGGCGGCGCACGGCGACAAGGGGGTAAAAATGACGGCTGTGCTGCGTCACATGACAAAGGAAAGTTCCACCTACCGGACGGTTGAACGCTGTGAGGGGACACATTTCATAAGTGTTAGGTTCAGCATCTGCAAGGACCATAATTAAAAGAGCTAAGTTTACCTTTTCCAGCATTAGTGCTGTACACGATGGCTCTTCCAGCTACAAACGCCTGGGGGGGGGGTTAAAGGTTTCCTTTCAACTTGCTCCAGTGCAGGCTTCGGCCTACACTCCGCTCCCCCTGCTCCTCCTGCTGACCCTGGGCTCTAACACCGCCAGTTGGGGCCCAGATGTGCTAGCTGCACAGAGAAAAACACCTCGCCAATGTGTCAGTGGGGTTCAGCACCGCCAGCTGTTCCCCTGCTGTGCAGCCGGCAACGTGTCCTGCAACAGCCACGCAGGCACAACAGACCCAAAGCTGCCGCCAGTGCAGGCTTCGGCCTACACTCTGCTCCCTCTCCTCCTCCTGCTGACCCCGGGCTCCAACACCGCCAGTTGGGGCCCGGTACTGCTAGCTGCACAGAGAAAAACACCTCGCCAATGTGTCAGTGGGGTTCAGCACCGCCAGCTGTTCCCCTGCTGTGCAGCCGGCATCGTGTCCTGCAAAAGCCACGCAGACACCAGAACTGAAATTGAAGGGAACCTGTCCCCCCTCCCCCAGGCGTTTGTACGTTTTTAAGGCCACCTTGTACAGCGGTAATGCTGCATGTGTGCAAGGTGGCTCATAAACGTATTCTCCTCGCACATGTGGAACGGAAAACACGTCTAAAATGTGTCCTCTGTGTGACCATTTAACCGTCCCGGTGGTGTGACTTTCCTTTGTAATGACACGCTGCAACCCCCTTGGTAGCGCTGCCCGTCTTCTGGCATCATTGTTTGGCTGCCTGCGCCTCTGCGGCCGCCCTGACCCACACAACGCCCCTCGGTGTCTTATTTCTTGGGAGTGCGAGGGTGTGATTGATGGGCATGATCAGTGCATCAGTTCGCCTGTCCCTCATCTCCTTCCGCCTTCTGCGGACTGTGCGGCTTCATGGCCGTGGCATGCGATAAGGGATCAGATGACGCCGCACAGTCTGAAGCGGGTGTAAGGACCCGAGTGTGAGAGGCGAACATATGTGCTGCGCCAGGCCCTGAATCCCAGCCCCGCAGTGTTTTAACAATGTTAAGACACTGCGGGGCTGGGATTCATGGTCATCGCGAAACGCACCGGCCGACATTAAATGATGCCAGAACATGGGCAGCGCTAACAGCGCTAGGCCAGGGGATAACACGACAGCGCAGACTCCTGTACAGCAAATAACAACGCTCAGGAGGCTGCACCCAGCACCAAGGTGGGATTCTTGACATCTGTGCTGCGTCTCATTACAAAGGGAACTCGCGCCTCCAACACAGTTTGACTGTATAAAGGGCTAAATGTTATACGTGTTTCACTCAGCGTGTGCAAGGAGCGAAATTAAAAGAGCAACCTTTGACTTGTGCAGCACTACTGCTGCATAAGCTGTGGCTCTTCTACTTTGTAACCCCTGAGGGGGGGTTAAAGGTTACCTTTGAAATTGGTTCAATTAGGCTTCGGCCTACACTCTGCTCCCCCTGCAGAGCCCTGGGCTCCAACACCGCCAGTTGGGGCCCGGTACTGCTAGCTGCACAGAGAAAAACACCAGCCAATGTGTCAGTGGGGTTCAGCACCGCCAGCTGTTCCCCTGCTGTGCAGCCGGCAACGTGTCCTGCAACTGCCACGCAGGCACAACAGACCCAAAAGCTGCCGCCAGTGCAGGCTTCGGCCTACACTCTGCTCCCTCTCCTCCTCCTGCTGACCCCGGGCTCCAACACCGCCAGTTGGGGCCCGGTACTGCTAGCTGCACAGAGAAAAACACCAGCCAATGTGTCAGTGGGGTTCAGCACCGCCAGCTGTTCCCCTGCTGTGCAGCCGGCATCGTGTCCTGCAAAAGCCACGCAGACACAAGAACTGAAATTGAAGGGAACCTGTCCCCCCTCCCCCAGGCGTTTGTACGTTTTAAAGGCCACCTTGTACAGCGGTAATGCTGCATGTGTGCAAGGTGGCTCATAAACGTATTCTCCTCGCACATGTGGAACTGAAAACACGTCTAAAATGTGTCCTCTGTGTGACCATTTAACCGTCCCGGTGGTGTGACTTTCCTTTGTAATGACACGCTGCAACCCCCTTGGTAGCGCTGCCCGTCTTCTGGCATCATGGTTTGGCTGCCTGCGCCTCTGCGGCCGCCCTGACCCACACAACGCCCCTCGTTGTCTTAGTTATTGGGACTGCGAGGGTGTGATTGATGGGCATGATCAGTGCATCAGTTCGCCTGTCCCTCATCTCCTTCCGCCTTCTGCGGACTGTGCGGCTTCATGGCCGTGGCATGCGATAAGGGATCAGATGACGCCGCACAGTCTGAAGCGGGTGTAAGGACCCGAGTGTGAGAGGCGAACATATGTGCTGCGCCAGGCCCTGAATCCCAGCCCCGCAGTGTTTTAACAATGTTAAGACACTGCGGGGCTGGGATTCATGGTCATCGCGAAACGCACCGGCCGACATTAAATGATGCCAGAACATGGGCAGCGCTAACAGCGCTAGGCCAGGGGATAACACGACAGCGCAGACTCCTGTACAGCAAATAACAACGCTCAGGAGGCTGCACCCAGCACCAAGGTGGGATTCTTGACATCTGTGCTGCGTCTCATTACAAAGGGAACTCGCGCCTCCAACACAGTTTGACTGTATAAAGGGCTAAATGTTATACGTGTTTCACTCAGCGTGTGCAAGGAGCGAAATTAAAAGAGCAACCTTTGACTTGTGCAGCACTACTGCTGCATAAGCTGTGGCTCTTCTACTTTGTAACCCCTGAGGGGGGGTTAAAGGTTACCTTTGAAATTGGTTCAATTAGGCTTCGGCCTACACTCTGCTCCCCCTGCAGAGCCCTGGGCTCCAACACCGCCAGTTGGGGCCCGGTACTGCTAGCTGCACAGAGAAAAACACCAGCCAATGTGTCAGTGGGGTTCAGCACCGCCAGCTGTTCCCCTGCTGTGCAGCCGGCAACGTGTCCTGCAACTGCCACGCAGGCACAACAGACCCAAAAGCTGCCGCCAGTGCAGGCTTCGGCCTACACTCTGCTCCCTCTCCTCCTCCTGCTGACCCCGGGCTCCAACACCGCCAGTTGGGGCCCGGTACTGCTAGCTGCACAGAGAAAAACACCAGCCAATGTGTCAGTGGGGTTCAGCACCGCCAGCTGTTCCCCTGCTGTGCAGCCGGCATCGTGTCCTGCAAAAGCCACGCAGACACAAGAACTGAAATTGAAGGGAACCTGTCCCCCCTCCCCCAGGCGTTTGTACGTTTTAAAGGCCACCTTGTACAGCGGTAATGCTGCATGTGTGCAAGGTGGCTCATAAACGTATTCTCCTCGCACATGTGGAACTGAAAACACGTCTAAAATGTGTCCTCTGTGTGACCATTTAACCGTCCCGGTGGTGTGACTTTCCTTTGTAATGACACGCTGCAACCCCCTTGGTAGCGCTGCCCGTCTTCTGGCATCATGGTTTGGCTGCCTGCGCCTCTGCGGCCGCCCTGACCCACACAACGCCCCTCGTTGTCTTAGTTATTGGGACTGCGAGGGTGTGATTGATGGGCATGATCAGTGCATCAGTTCGCCTGTCCCTCATCTCCTTCCGCCTTCTGCGGACTGTGCGGCTTCATGGCCGTGGCATGCGATAAGGGATCAGATGACGCCGCACAGTCTGAAGCGGGTGTAAGGACCCGAGTGTGAGAGGCGAACATATGTGCTGCGCCAGGCCCTGAATCCCAGCCCCGCAGTGTTTTAACAATGTTAAGACACTGCGGGGCTGGGATTCATGGTCATCGCGAAACGCACCGGCCGACATTAAATGATGCCAGAACATGGGCAGCGCTAACAGCGCTAGGCCAGGGGATAACACGACAGCGCAGACTCCTGTACAGCAAATAACAACGCTCAGGAGGCTGCACCCAGCACCAAGGTGGGATTCTTGACATCTGTGCTGCGTCTCATTACAAAGGGAACTCGCGCCTCCAACACAGTTTGACTGTATAAAGGGCTAAATGTTATACGTGTTTCACTCAGCGTGTGCAAGGAGCGAAATTAAAAGAGCAACCTTTGACTTGTGCAGCACTACTGCTGCATAAGCTGTGGCTCTTCTACTTTGTAACCCCTGAGGGGGGGTTAAAGGTTACCTTTGAAATTGGTTCAATTAGGCTTCGGCCTACACTCTGCTCCCCCTGCAGAGCCCTGGGCTCCAACACTGCCAGTTGGGGCCCGGTACTGCTAGCTGCACAGAGAAAAACACCAGCCAATGTGTCAGTGGGGTTCAGCACCGCCAGCTGTTCCCCTGCTGTGCAGCCGGCAACGTGTCCTGCAACTGCCACGCAGGCACAACAGACCCAAAAGCTGCCGCCAGTGCAGGCTTCGGCCTACACTCTGCTCCCTCTCCTCCTCCTGCTGACCCCGGGCTCCAACACCGCCAGTTGGGGCCCGGTACTGCTAGCTGCACAGAGAAAAACACCAGCCAATGTGTCAGTGGGGTTCAGCACCGCCAGCTGTTCCCCTGCTGTGCAGCCGGCATCGTGTCCTGCAAAAGCCACGCAGACACAAGAACTGAAATTGAAGGGAACCTGTCCCCCCTCCCCCAGGCGTTTGTACGTTTTAAAGGCCACCTTGTACAGCGGTAATGCTGCATGTGTGCAAGGTGGCTCATAAACGTATTCTCCTCGCACATGTGGAACTGAAAACACGTCTAAAATGTGTCCTCTGTGTGACCATTTAACCGTCCCGGTGGTGTGACTTTCCTTTGTAATGACACGCTGCAACCCCCTTGGTAGCGCTGCCCGTCTTCTGGCATCATGGTTTGGCTGCCTGCGCCTCTGCGGCCGCCCTGACCCACACAACGCCCCTCGTTGTCTTAGTTATTGGGACTGCGAGGGTGTGATTGATGGGCATGATCAGTGCATCAGTTCGCCTGTCCCTCATCTCCTTCCGCCTTCTGCGGACTGTGCGGCTTCATGGCCGTGGCATGCGATAAGGGATCAGATGACGCCGCACAGTCTGAAGCGGGTGTAAGGACCCGAGTGTGAGAGGCGAACATATGTGCTGCGCCAGGCCCTGAATCCCAGCCCCGCAGTGTTTTAACAATGTTAAGACACTGCGGGGCTGGGATTCATGGTCATCGCGAAACGCACCGGCCGACATTAAATGATGCCAGAACATGGGCAGCGCTAACAGCGCTAGGCCAGGGGATAACACGACAGCGCAGACTCCTGTACAGCAAATAACAACGCTCAGGAGGCTGCACCCAGCACCAAGGTGGGATTCTTGACATCTGTGCTGCGTCTCATTACAAAGGGAACTCGCGCCTCCAACACAGTTTGACTGTATAAAGGGCTAAATGTTATACGTGTTTCACTCAGCGTGTGCAAGGAGCGAAATTAAAAGAGCAACCTTTGACTTGTGCAGCACTACTGCTGCATAAGCTGTGGCTCTTCTACTTTGTAACCCCTGAGGGGGGGTTAAAGGTTACCTTTGAAATTGGTTCAATTAGGCTTCGGCCTACACTCTGCTCCCCCTGCAGAGCCCTGGGCTCCAACACCGCCAGTTGGGGCCCGGTACTGCTAGCTGCACAGAGAAAAACACCAGCCAATGTGTCAGTGGGTTTCAGCACCGCCAGCTGTTCCCCTGCTGTGCAGCCGGCAACGTGTCCTGCAACTGCCACGCAGGCACAACAGACCCAAAAGCTGCCGCCAGTGCAGGCTTCGGCCTACACTCTGCTCCCTCTCCTCCTCCTGCTGACCCCGGGCTCCAACACCGCCAGTTGGGGCCCGGTACTGCTAGCTGCACAGAGAAAAACACCAGCCAATGTGTCAGTGGGGTTCAGCACCGCCAGCTGTTCCCCTGCTGTGCAGCCGGCATCGTGTCCTGCAAAAGCCACGCAGACACAAGAACTGAAATTGAAGGGAACCTGTCCCCCCTCCCCCAGGCGTTTGTACGTTTTAAAGGCCACCTTGTACAGCGGTAATGCTGCATGTGTGCAAGGTGGCTCATAAACGTATTCTCCTCGCACATGTGGAACTGAAAACACGTCTAAAATGTGTCCTCTGTGTGACCATTTAACCGTCCCGGTGGTGTGACTTTCCTTTGTAATGACACGCTGCAACCCCCTTGGTAGCGCTGCCCGTCTTCTGGCATCATGGTTTGGCTGCCTGCGCCTCTGCGGCCGCCCTGACCCACACAACGCCCCTCGTTGTCTTAGTTATTGGGACTGCGAGGGTGTGATTGATGGGCATGATCAGTGCATCAGTTCGCCTGTCCCTCATCTCCTTCCGCCTTCTGCGGACTGTGCGGCTTCATGGCCGTGGCATGCGATAAGGGATCAGATGACGCCGCACAGTCTGAAGCGGGTGTAAGGACCCGAGTGTGAGAGGCGAACATATGTGCTGCGCCAGGCCCTGAATCCCAGCCCCGCAGTGTTTTAACAATGTTAAGACACTGCGGGGCTGGGATTCATGGTCATCGCGAAACGCACCGGCCGACATTAAATGATGCCAGAACATGGGCAGCGCTAACAGCGCTAGGCCAGGGGATAACACGACAGCGCAGACTCCTGTACAGCAAATAACAACGCTCAGGAGGCTGCACCCAGCACCAAGGTGGGATTCTTGACATCTGTGCTGCGTCTCATTACAAAGGGAACTCGCGCCTCCAACACAGTTTGACTGTATAAAGGGCTAAATGTTATACGTGTTTCACTCAGCGTGTGCAAGGAGCGAAATTAAAAGAGCAACCTTTGACTTGTGCAGCACTACTGCTGCATAAGCTGTGGCTCTTCTACTTTGTAACCCCTGAGGGGGGGTTAAAGGTTACCTTTGAAATTGGTTCAATTAGGCTTCGGCCTACACTCTGCTCCCCCTGCAGAGCCCTGGGCTCCAACACCGCCAGTTGGGGCCCGGTACTGCTAGCTGCACAGAGAAAAACACCAGCCAATGTGTCAGTGGGGTTCAGCACCGCCAGCTGTTCCCCTGCTGTGCAGCCGGCAACGTGTCCTGCAACTGCCACGCAGGCACAACAGACCCAAAAGCTGCCGCCAGTGCAGGCTTCGGCCTACACTCTGCTCCCTCTCCTCCTCCTGCTGACCCCGGGCTCCAACACCGCCAGTTGGGGCCCGGTACTGCTAGCTGCACAGAGAAAAACACCAGCCAATGTGTCAGTGGGGTTCAGCACCGCCAGCTGTTCCCCTGCTGTGCAGCCGGCATCGTGTCCTGCAAAAGCCACGCAGACACAAGAACTGAAATTGAAGGGAACCTGTCCCCCCTCCCCCAGGCGTTTGTACGTTTTAAAGGCCACCTTGTACAGCGGTAATGCTGCATGTGTGCAAGGTGGCTCATAAACGTATTCTCCTCGCACATGTGGAACTGAAAACACGTCTAAAATGTGTCCTCTGTGTGACCATTTAACCGTCCCGGTGGTGTGACTTTCCTTTGTAATGACACGCTGCAACCCCCTTGGTAGCGCTGCCCGTCTTCTGGCATCATGGTTTGGCTGCCTGCGCCTCTGCGGCCGCCCTGACCCACACAACGCCCCTCGTTGTCTTAGTTATTGGGACTGCGAGGGTGTGATTGATGGGCATGATCAGTGCATCAGTTCGCCTGTCCCTCATCTCCTTCCGCCTTCTGCGGACTGTGCGGCTTCATGGCCGTGGCATGCGATAAGGGATCAGATGACGCCGCACAGTCTGAAGCGGGTGTAAGGACCCGAGTGTGAGAGGCGAACATATGTGCTGCGCCAGGCCCTGAATCCCAGCCCCGCAGTGTTTTAACAATGTTAAGACACTGCGGGGCTGGGATTCATGGTCATCGCGAAACGCACCGGCCGACATTAAATGATGCCAGAACATGGGCAGCGCTAACAGCGCTAGGCCAGGGGATAACACGACAGCGCAGACTCCTGTACAGCAAATAACAACGCTCAGGAGGCTGCACCCAGCACCAAGGTGGGATTCTTGACATCTGTGCTGCGTCTCATTACAAAGGGAACTCGCGCCTCCAACACAGTTTGACTGTATAAAGGGCTAAATGTTATACGTGTTTCACTCAGCGTGTGCAAGGAGCGAAATTAAAAGAGCAACCTTTGACTTGTGCAGCACTACTGCTGCATAAGCTGTGGCTCTTCTACTTTGTAACCCCTGAGGGGGGGTTAAAGGTTACCTTTGAAATTGGTTCAATTAGGCTTCGGCCTACACTCTGCTCCCCCTGCAGAGCCCTGGGCTCCAACACTGCCAGTTGGGGCCCGGTACTGCTAGCTGCACAGAGAAAAACACCAGCCAATGTGTCAGTGGGGTTCAGCACCGCCAGCTGTTCCCCTGCTGTGCAGCCGGCAACGTGTCCTGCAACTGCCACGCAGGCACAACAGACCCAAAAGCTGCCGCCAGTGCAGGCTTCGGCCTACACTCTGCTCCCTCTCCTCCTCCTGCTGACCCCGGGCTCCAACACCGCCAGTTGGGGCCCGGTACTGCTAGCTGCACAGAGAAAAACACCAGCCAATGTGTCAGTGGGGTTCAGCACCGCCAGCTGTTCCCCTGCTGTGCAGCCGGCATCGTGTCCTGCAAAAGCCACGCAGACACAAGAACTGAAATTGAAGGGAACCTGTCCCCCCTCCCCCAGGCGTTTGTACGTTTTAAAGGCCACCTTGTACAGCGGTAATGCTGCATGTGTGCAAGGTGGCTCATAAACGTATTCTCCTCGCACATGTGGAACTGAAAACACGTCTAAAATGTGTCCTCTGTGTGACCATTTAACCGTCCCGGTGGTGTGACTTTCCTTTGTAATGACACGCTGCAACCCCCTTGGTAGCGCTGCCCGTCTTCTGGCATCATGGTTTGGCTGCCTGCGCCTCTGCGGCCGCCCTGACCCACACAACGCCCCTCGTTGTCTTAGTTATTGGGACTGCGATGGTGTGATTGATGGGCATGATCAGTGCATCAGTTCGCCTGTCCCTCATCTCCTTCCGCCTTCTGCGGACTGTGCGGCTTCATGGCCGTGGCATGCGATAAGGGATCAGATGACGCCGCACAGTCTGAAGCGGGTGTAAGGACCCGAGTGTGAGAGGCGAACATATGTGCTGCGCCAGGCCCTGAATCCCAGCCCCGCAGTGTTTTAACAATGTTAAGACACTGCGGGGCTGGGATTCATGGTCATCGCGAAACGCACCGGCCGACATTAAATGATGCCAGAACATGGGCAGCGCTAACAGCGCTAGGCCAGGGGATAACACGACAGCGCAGACTCCTGTACAGCAAATAACAACGCTCAGGAGGCTGCACCCAGCACCAAGGTGGGATTCTTGACATCTGTGCTGCGTCTCATTACAAAGGGAACTCGCGCCTCCAACACAGTTTGACTGTATAAAGGGCTAAATGTTATACGTGTTTCACTCAGCGTGTGCAAGGAGCGAAATTAAAAGAGCAACCTTTGACTTGTGCAGCACTACTGCTGCATAAGCTGTGGCTCTTCTACTTTGTAACCCCTGAGGGGGGGTTAAAGGTTACCTTTGAAATTGGTTCAATTAGGCTTCGGCCTACACTCTGCTCCCCCTGCAGAGCCCTGGGCTCCAACACCGCCAGTTGGGGCCCGGTACTGCTAGCTGCACAGAGAAAAACACCAGCCAATGTGTCAGTGGGTTTCAGCACCGCCAGCTGTTCCCCTGCTGTGCAGCCGGCAACGTGTCCTGCAACTGCCACGCAGGCACAACAGACCCAAAAGCTGCCGCCAGTGCAGGCTTCGGCCTACACTCTGCTCCCTCTCCTCCTCCTGCTGACCCCGGGCTCCAACACCGCCAGTTGGGGCCCGGTACTGCTAGCTGCACAGAGAAAAACACCAGCCAATGTGTCAGTGGGGTTCAGCACCGCCAGCTGTTCCCCTGCTGTGCAGCCGGCATCGTGTCCTGCAAAAGCCACGCAGACACAAGAACTGAAATTGAAGGGAACCTGTCCCCCCTCCCCCAGGCGTTTGTACGTTTTAAAGGCCACCTTGTACAGCGGTAATGCTGCATGTGTGCAAGGTGGCTCATAAACGTATTCTCCTCGCACATGTGGAACTGAAAACACGTCTAAAATGTGTCCTCTGTGTGACCATTTAACCGTCCCGGTGGTGTGACTTTCCTTTGTAATGACACGCTGCAACCCCCTTGGTAGCGCTGCCCGTCTTCTGGCATCATGGTTTGGCTGCCTGCGCCTCTGCGGCCGCCCTGACCCACACAACGCCCCTCGTTGTCTTAGTTATTGGGACTGCGAGGGTGTGATTGATGGGCATGATCAGTGCATCAGTTCGCCTGTCCCTCATCTCCTTCCGCCTTCTGCGGACTGTGCGGCTTCATGGCCGTGGCATGCGATAAGGGATCAGATGACGCCGCACAGTCTGAAGCGGGTGTAAGGACCCGAGTGTGAGAGGCGAACATATGTGCTGCGCCAGGCCCTGAATCCCAGCCCCGCAGTGTTTTAACAATGTTAAGACACTGCGGGGCTGGGATTCATGGTCATCGCGAAACGCACCGGCCGACATTAAATGATGCCAGAACATGGGCAGCGCTAACAGCGCTAGGCCAGGGGATAACACGACAGCGCAGACTCCTGTACAGCAAATAACAACGCTCAGGAGGCTGCACCCAGCACCAAGGTGGGATTCTTGACATCTGTGCTGCGTCTCATTACAAAGGGAACTCGCGCCTCCAACACAGTTTGACTGTATAAAGGGCTAAATGTTATACGTGTTTCACTCAGCGTGTGCAAGGAGCGAAATTAAAAGAGCAACCTTTGACTTGTGCAGCACTACTGCTGCATAAGCTGTGGCTCTTCTACTTTGTAACCCCTGAGGGGGGGTTAAAGGTTACCTTTGAAATTGGTTCAATTAGGCTTCGGCCTACACTCTGCTCCCCCTGCAGAGCCCTGGGCTCCAACACCGCCAGTTGGGGCCCGGTACTGCTAGCTGCACAGAGAAAAACACCAGCCAATGTGTCAGTGGGGTTCAGCACCGCCAGCTGTTCCCCTGCTGTGCAGCCGGCAACGTGTCCTGCAACTGCCACGCAGGCACAACAGACCCAAAAGCTGCCGCCAGTGCAGGCTTCGGCCTACACTCTGCTCCCTCTCCTCCTCCTGCTGACCCCGGGCTCCAACACCGCCAGTTGGGGCCCGGTACTGCTAGCTGCACAGAGAAAAACACCAGCCAATGTGTCAGTGGGGTTCAGCACCGCCAGCTGTTCCCCTGCTGTGCAGCCGGCATCGTGTCCTGCAAAAGCCACGCAGACACAAGAACTGAAATTGAAGGGAACCTGTCCCCCCTCCCCCAGGCGTTTGTACGTTTTAAAGGCCACCTTGTACAGCGGTAATGCTGCATGTGTGCAAGGTGGCTCATAAACGTATTCTCCTCGCACATGTGGAACTGAAAACACGTCTAAAATGTGTCCTCTGTGTGACCATTTAACCGTCCCGGTGGTGTGACTTTCCTTTGTAATGACACGCTGCAACCCCCTTGGTAGCGCTGCCCGTCTTCTGGCATCATGGTTTGGCTGCCTGCGCCTCTGCGGCCGCCCTGACCCACACAACGCCCCTCGTTGTCTTAGTTATTGGGACTGCGAGGGTGTGATTGATGGGCATGATCAGTGCATCAGTTCGCCTGTCCCTCATCTCCTTCCGCCTTCTGCGGACTGTGCGGCTTCATGGCCGTGGCATGCGATAAGGGATCAGATGACGCCGCACAGTCTGAAGCGGGTGTAAGGACCCGAGTGTGAGAGGCGAACATATGTGCTGCGCCAGGCCCTGAATCCCAGCCCCACAGTGTTTTAACAATGTTAAGACACTGCGGGGCTGGGATTCATGGTCATCGCGAAACGCACCGGCCGACATTAAATGATGCCAGAACATGGGCAGCGCTAACAGCGCTAGGCCAGGGGATAACACGACAGCGCAGACTCCTGTACAGCAAATAACAACGCTCAGGAGGCTGCACCCAGCACCAAGGTGGGATTCTTGACATCTGTGCTGCGTCTCATTACAAAGGGAACTCGCGCCTCCAACACAGTTTGACTGTATAAAGGGCTAAATGTTATACGTGTTTCACTCAGCGTGTGCAAGGAGCGAAATTAAAAGAGCAACCTTTGACTTGTGCAGCACTACTGCTGCATAAGCTGTGGCTCTTCTACTTTGTAACCCCTGAGGGGGGGTTAAAGGTTACCTTTGAAATTGGTTCAATTAGGCTTCGGCCTACACTCTGCTCCCCCTGCAGAGCCCTGGGCTCCAACACCGCCAGTTGGGGCCCGGTACTGCTAGCTGCACAGAGAAAAACACCAGCCAATGTGTCAGTGGGGTTCAGCACCGCCAGCTGTTCCCCTGCTGTGCAGCCGGCAACGTGTCCTGCAACTGCCACGCAGGCACAACAGACCCAAAAGCTGCCGCCAGTGCAGGCTTCGGCCTACACTCTGCTCCCTCTCCTCCTCCTGCTGACCCCGGGCTCCAACACCGCCAGTTGGGGCCCGGTACTGCTAGCTGCACAGAGAAAAACACCAGCCAATGTGTCAGTGGGGTTCAGCACCGCCAGCTGTTCCCCTGCTGTGCAGCCGGCATCGTGTCCTGCAAAAGCCACGCAGACACAAGAACTGAAATTGAAGGGAACCTGTCCCCCCTCCCCCAGGCGTTTGTACGTTTTAAAGGCCACCTTGTACAGCGGTAATGCTGCATGTGTGCAAGGTGGCTCATAAACGTATTCTCCTCGCACATGTGGAACTGAAAACACGTCTAAAATGTGTCCTCTGTGTGACCATTTAACCGTCCCGGTGGTGTGACTTTCCTTTGTAATGACACGCTGCAACCCCCTTGGTAGCGCTGCCCGTCTTCTGGCATCATGGTTTGGCTGCCTGCGCCTCTGCGGCCGCCCTGACCCACACAACGCCCCTCGTTGTCTTAGTTATTGGGACTGCGAGGGTGTGATTGATGGGCATGATCAGTGCATCAGTTCGCCTGTCCCTCATCTCCTTCCGCCTTCTGCGGACTGTGCGGCTTCATGGCCGTGGCATGCGATAAGGGATCAGATGACGCCGCACAGTCTGAAGCGGGTGTAAGGACCCGAGTGTGAGAGGCGAACATATGTGCTGCGCCAGGCCCTGAATCCCAGCCCCGCAGTGTTTTAACAATGTTAAGACA
This sequence comes from Ranitomeya variabilis, assembly GCF_051348905.1. Lineage (NCBI taxonomy): Eukaryota > Metazoa > Chordata > Amphibia > Anura > Dendrobatidae > Ranitomeya > Ranitomeya variabilis. Next base: position 207,443,511 of record NC_135236.1, read on the forward strand.
CTGCGGGGCTGGGATTCATGGTCATCGCGAAACGCACCGGCCGACATTAAATGATGCCAGAACATGGGCAGCGCTAACAGCGCTAGGCCAGGGGATAACACGACAGCGCAGACTCCTGTACAGCAAATAACAACGCTCAGGAGGCTGCACCCAGCACCAAGGTGGGATTCTTGACATCTGTGCTGCGTCTCATTACAAAGGGAACTCGCGCCTCCAACACAGTTTGACTGTATAAAGGGCTAAATGTTATACGTGTTTCACTCAGCGTGTGCAAGGAGCAAAATTAAAAGAGCAACCTTTGACTTGTGCAGCACTACTGCTGCATAAGCTGTGGCTCTTCTACTTTGTAACCCCTGAGGGGGGGTTAAAGGTTACCTTTGAAATTGGTTCAATTAGGCTTCGGCCTACACTCTGCTCCCCCTGCAGAGCCCTGGGCTCCAACACCGCCAGTTGGGGCCCGGTACTGCTAGCTGCACAGAGAAAAACACCAGCCAATGTGTCAGTGGGGTTCAGCACCGCCAGCTGTTCCCCTGCTGTGCAGCCGGCAACGTGTCCTGCAACTGCCACGCAGGCACAACAGACCCAAAAGCTGCCGCCAGTGCAGGCTTCGGCCTACACTCTGCTCCCTCTCCTCCTCCTGCTGACCCCGGGCTCCAACACCGCCAGTTGGGGCCCGGTACTGCTAGCTGCACAGAGAAAAACACCAGCCAATGTGTCAGTGGGGTTCAGCACCGCCAGCTGTTCCCCTGCTGTGCAGCCGGCATCGTGTCCTGCAAAAGCCACGCAGACACTTGCTCTTGTACCTTCTGCTCCCCATCCTGGTTCCAGTACCGTCAGCTGGTTCCGGGCAGAGCCTTTGGCTTAGGTGCCTCCCTCTGGGTATCCGAGTTCCACCAACGTCAGGTGGTCCTTGGTAGTGCTTTCAGGCACGGGTACCTCCTGCTTAGTAACCGGGTTCCAGTAACGTCAGCTGGTCCTCGGTAGTTCCATTGGCTCTTGGACCTTCGGCTACCCATCCGGGTTCCAGCACCGTCAGCTGGTTCTCGGCACTGTCTTTTGCTCTTGTACCTTCTGCTCCCCATCCTGGTTCCAGTACCGTCAGCTGGTTCCGGGCAGAGCCTTTGGCTTAGGTGCCTCCCTCTGGGTATCCGAGTTCCACCAACGTCAGGTGGTCCTTGGTAGTGCTTTCAGGCACGGGTACCTCCTGCTTAGTAACCGGGTTCCAGTAACGTCAGCTGGTCCTCGGTAGTTCCATTGGCTCTTGGACCTTCGGGTAGCCATCCGAGTTCCAGTTCCATCAGCTGGTTCTCGGCATTTTCTCAGCCTTCTTGTACCTTCTGCTACATTTCCAAGTTCAAGAGACTAAACACGATGACCCAGAAGAACACCCCTAAGATGACGACGACACCAGAGACGACAACCACCGTGATGACGACGACCCTGGAGACGATGACCCTGAAGACCACCGTGATGACGACGACCCCGGAGACGACGACCCTGAAGACCACCCCGATGACGATGACCCGTGAGACGACGACCCTGGAGACGACGACCCTGGAGACGACGACGACCTGGAAGACCGAGAAGCAGAAGAACAAGAGGCTGCAGAACAAAGAGCAGAAGAACATTAAGCATAACACTAAATATCAGAGCAAAAAATATTATCTAAATTATAAGCAGAAGAAGACTAAGCAGTGTATGGGGGTGAGTCCGTTCCTCCTCGTGGTGCCCCTGGATAAAGCCTGATGCTACAGGCCAAACTGAACGCGGACAAATGTAACTGTTTTGTGACAGGCAGAACGGAAGGTGTAATCTTCAAACTTTTATAGATAACAACTACAGGAATGCCTGTCACAAATAAGAATATGATGAAGAAGTAGAATATGATGAAGATAATAGTAAAATAAAAAGAATATGAACAATGTAACCCAAAAAATAATAGGTAGAAGATGAAGAAGAAGATGAATAAGGTGAAGAAGTTGATGTCAAAGAAGCTGATGATGAGGATAATGAAGAAGAAAGCGTGGGAGAAGAAAAAAAGAAGGTGAAGGGCGTTGAAGTAGTGAAACATCAATATGTGGCATAAAAAAAAAAAAAAATTAACATAGTCAAATTCTTTCTAACGCCGAACGTCATCCAAAAAAAAAAAAATCCTGCTATTCTATTACATTGGGCTAAACCTCTGTGCCTTTAATGTCTCCGCCACGTCCCCCAATACATCCTACATTATTCTTAGTTGTTTTCCTTCATGTAGAATGAACCTACAAGTGTATAAAGGGTTTATTTTAATTCCGATATTTTCGTCCCATTGACTTGCATTGGGATCGGGTATCGGTATCGGATTGGATCCGATATTTTGACGGTATCGGCCGATACTTTCCGATACCGATACTTTCCGATATCGGAAAGTATCGCTCAACACTACTGACCAAGTATTGAGTGCATTTACTGAATATACATTTCAGTAGGCCAATTTTTTGGATTTTAAAATCATTTTTCAAGCTGGTGTTATAAAGTACTCTAACCTTCTGAGATAATTACTTTTGGGTTTTCATTGGCTGTAAGCCATAATCATCAACATTAACAGAAATAAACACTTGAAATAGATCACTCTGTTTATAATGACTATCTAATATGAGTTTCACTTTTTGTATTGAAGAACTGAAATAAATTAACTTTTTGATGATATTCTAATTTTGTGAGATGCACCTGTACACTTTTTTTTGCAATTTCAACACACTTTGATTTTTTTTCCGGTTTTACAGTACACTATGTGGTAGAAAGAATCGTGTCATTCAAAACTCCGCCCCCCCCCCAAAAAAAAAAAAAAAACCAAAAAACAAAAAAAACAAACAAGCCCTCATATATTGATGGAAAAATAAAAAAGTTATGGCTCTTGGAAGAAGGGGGAGAAAAAAAAAACTAAAAAAGAGAAAAATGCCCCTTGTCATGAAGGGGTTAAAAGCTCCAATCTTTGCTAGATTACAAATAGGTTTGTGCTTCCTAATCTGTAATAGAATCTATTGTGCATTACATAACACTGAGGAAACTGATTACCCCAATCGACCACATACTTACGTAAAACCAATGTACTCGGAAAATTCAGTGTTCCGCTGCCACCCGAAAGCACACGGCTAATGATCTACCAGACAGAATTCTATCTTGCAGGGTGATTCATCAGTGTACTTTGAACACAGTGAATGAGACGGTGGTTAGGAAATGCTCCATGGTTAAAAGTTACACAAGATGTTCAAACTTGAAATCACTCTGAACTTTCCTAACCTTCCTGCACTTTTTCAAGCAGTCACCATGGAAATGTGTTTCAACTTCCAAGAAATATATATTTCTAGAACCTTGAAAAGCATCTTTAGCAGTCAAAGAAAAGCACTTTTTGTAAAACTGTGATGACTTGTTTTTACATCGAACATGCAGGAAGTTTACACAGACTGCACAAATTAGTCAGTATTTTCCGTGGAAGACCCTTTTATCTTGGGGCCAGCCCTCAGTAACATCTTAGTAACCTAGTTTGAAGAGAGATGCAGAAATTTTTTTTTAGCGTAGAATTAATTATTTTTTATTTTTTTAAAAGCCGTTAATATGACAAGTAACGTTAATGACGTAGCACACTGACTGTTTGATCAGTAATTTCAGGAATAATTCACATTCCTGAGAATAATTCTACATAACACACAACCCACAGGATGGTTATGGTAGAAGTATGGCAGTACGTTGTCAATATAGAAATCTCATATGAGTATACTGTATGAAACATATGTAGCTTTTGTTAACATTTTATTATATATTATGTATCTTCAACCTCTTAGTAAGAAAGCCAATTTTTACCTTAAAGTGTGACTCTTGTTTCAATTTTTATTTCATAAATCAATACAGCACATGAAAATAAGAAACTGTGTAAGATATATTATTAGATAAATCTGCTTCTTTCTCCTCCAGGACTGATCATTCATTCTCAAAATTCTCAATTATTGGGTAGAATCTGTGTTCAGTGAAGACAGATTGTTACCGTACTGCAATAGGAGATGACAGTTGGTGCTGATAAGATTCTATGTACAGGAGAGGGGTGAGGAGAAGGGAGGAGCTAGAGGCAGAGCCCCTGACCTTCCCCCTCCCATCTACATAGAATTTCTTCAGTAGTAGCCACCATCTCTTAGTTCAGTAATGTCAAAATCTGACTTCACTGATTATACAGGGTGGGCCATTTATATGGATACACCTAAATAAAATAGGAATGGCTGGTGATATCAACTTCCTGTTTGTGGCACATTAGTATATGGGAGGAGGAAACTTTTCAAGATGGGTGGTGACCATGGTGGCCATTTTGAAGTGGAGCTGCAGCTAAGATGTTCCGACCTTTAAAGGACATGAATATTCACTGATCCCCACGCCCACAGTCCCTCCCACCTCTGTGCACTGCAGCCAGCGCCTAGAGATGGGAGGGACTATGGGCATGTGGAACAGTGAATATTCATTCTCTTTAATAGCG